>NW_020884872.1:22408751-22626336 GCF_003945725.1 Corapipo altera
TTCCCAAACCTTCCCAAACCTTCCCTTCCCAAACCTTCCCTTCCCAAACCTTCCCTTCCCAAACCTTCCCTTCCCTTCCCAAACCTTCCCTTCCCTTTCCTTCCCAAACCTTCCCAAACCTTCCCAAACCTTCCCAAACCTTCCCAAACCTTCCCTTCCCAAACCTTCCCAAACCTTCCCTTCCCTTCCCAAACCTTCCCAAACCTTCCCTTCCCAAACCTTCCCAAACCTTCCCAAACCTTCCCAAACCTTCTCCTTCCCAACTGTGATGTTCTGTTGTGTTAATAAATGTGGATACAGGTTGAAAATTACAATACAAACACTTCTTTTTACTGCACACCAAGCAAAAGAAGTCAGCAATCACAGTTCATTAAATATTGATGTGGGTGGTATTTTCAGACCTTGTATGTCACTTTGCTGCTACTGTCAGAGTGAAAAAATCTTACTGTAGAAAGAAGTTTCCACTATCATAAGTTTTCACCTAAGGCTTTGTTTTTCTGACAATGAAGAGGATTTACAGAAAAACTAGGAGAATTGTAGGTTAGATATACAGCTTTAATTTAGTTACTATATTGACATATACAGATTTTTTTAAAGTGAATTTATATGTGCAAGTAGGCAACTGTTCATACATTTTTTAAATACATTCCTGATTTATTTGGCAAGGTAATGAATGTACTTTATGAAAGTTTTACATTTATGGGCCTATAAAATATGTATCATTTTTATTTTACCAAAGAAACTGAAGCAAATATTATAGCATTAGGAAAATTTAGTGTTTTGCATACATCTGGCATTGTATAAGAAGCAGGATTGTGTAAGCTCAGAATAGCTTACCTTTTCCCTTAATTAACACCATTAAATTACTCTGCTTACGACACCAGACTGCAGTCATCCTCCTGTCTGTCCAATTCTATTTCCAAAACATTGACAAGGTACATTGACAAGCTAAAGGAATTGCCAAAGTATAACAATGAGCATTTGAATTGTAAAAGTCTTCTGCTGTGACTCAGAAATTTAGTATGGAGTTTGTTAGAAACTTTTAAATACATAGACTAGTCTTGACAAGATTGGAGATTCTTTTCCACTTCATAACCTTCAAATAACAGTGTTTTTCTGAAATGTGGGAATTTCACCCGAAAAGTTATGATGAATGGAGTTAAATCCTCTTGATGACTGGTCACAAGTGGTGTCCCTTGGGACTCAGCCAGTCCTGTTAAACATCTTTATCAATGGTTCGAATGAGAGGATAGAAGGCACTCACAGTCATTTTTCCCAAGACAACAAGTTGGGTGGGAATATTGATCTGCTTGAGGGCAGGAAGACTCTGCAAAGGGATCTGGACAGCTGGATCAGTAGGCTGAGGTCAATAGTATAAAGTTTAATAAGGTCAAGTGGCAGGTCCTGCACTTTCATCACAAAAACTCCAAGCAGCATTACAGGTTGGAAAGAAGAGTAGTTGGAAAGCTGCCAGGTGGAAAAGGACCTGGGGGTGCTGGTCAATAGTTGGCTAGACATGAGCCAGCAATGTGCCCAGATGGCCAAGAAAGCCAGTGGCATCCTGGCTTGTATCAGAAATAGTGTGGCCAACAGGGCAAGGGAAGTGATTGTCCCCCTGTACTTGGCACTGGTGAGGCTGCACCTCGAGTCCTGTGTTCAATTTTGGACCCCTCACTGGAAAAAAGACGTTGAGGTTCTGGATTGTATTGAAAGAAGAGCAATAAAACTTGTGAAAGTTCTGGAGCACAAGTCCTGTGAGGAGTGGCTGAGGGAGGTGGGGTTGTTTAGCCTGGAGAATAGGAGACTCAGGGCAGACCTCAATTGCTCTCTGTAATCACCTGAAATGAGGTTATACTGAGGTGGGGGTCAGTCTCTTGTCCCAGATAACAAGTGACAGGACAAGAGGAAATGGTCTTAAATTGTACTGTGGAGGTTTAGGTTATATATTAGAAAAATTTCTTCTCCCCTAAGGTTATCATTCACTGGAAAAGGCTGTTCAGCGAAACGGTTGAGTCACCAGTCCTGCATGTATTTAACATATGTGTAGTTGTGACACTCAGGGACATGTTTATTGGTGAATCTGAAAGTGCTGGATTGGTGGTTGGACTTGACGATCTTAAAAGGCTTTTCTAACCTAAATGATTCAATGATTATAAGTGTGTGCCACTTGCTTCAGCCACAAGAAATAACTAAATGTGGACAAGAGTTGTAACCAGAACTTTGTTACACAAAAGGAAGAATAACAGGAGGGAGAAGTTATTCTTTGAAGGGAAAGGAGAAGGGAGGGAAGAAGTGAGCACAGGAGGGAGGAAGGAAGGAAGGAAGGAAGGAAGGAGGGAAGGAGGGAAGGAAGGAAGGAAAGGCCTTCTGAATTGCTTTAAAACATAAGATTCTAGATTGTAGTTATAGGTTGTTTATCCTTGGTAAAAAGTGATAACTTGCAGAGCAAGGTCCTTGGGACTTTTACTAACACTTTATTAAAACTTCATCACACGTTTACAATAGTGCCAAGTCAGTAGAAAGTAAGTTTAGACTAATTCATTTCTCAAATAACTCATAATAAACCAAAAAGCATAATCACATTTAAATACAGTTAAGGTTGAGAATTTCTGCATTAATTTCAAAAGCTATATTTAGAATCTGTAGTGTGTTCATATCACAAATATAGATACCTAAATTAATAACCTCTGCGGTAATCAGTGAAGAAGGAGATTCGTTTTCTAAATTGATCTCTGTTAGAGAGTAAATTAGACTATTGCTATATTGGAGTCTAAACTGCATATTGAAAACACTCATCTGTTTCTGTATAAGGTACAAATTTATCAAAAACATAGCTGAACTTCTGTTTGAAACATGCTGGCAAGGAGTATTACACAAATCATATTAAGAGCTCCTGGGTTTGTAGTGCTTCCTGTGATTCAGGCTCCAGAGTGGAAATGTATCTCCCTAAATTTGAGAAGTCAGCCTTATCTAGTGATATTATTTCGTGGCCAACTCTAAAGTCACTGAGAATAATGGATGAGTGCTTGACTATTATAAACTGGTATAATTCTTTTGCTTTCATTGGAGGTTGGAGCTGGGCATGTAACAGTAAGAGGGTAACAAGAACACTGAAATATAATATGGTAATTCAGTGAGTTTGATATTGTAAAAACAAAATAAGCACCAAATAAGCACTATTCTACAGATAGAGTAGAATGAATATTTTCCTTCATGTCATTTTATCAGAAATATGTTTGTTTAAAATACATTTTTAATCTACTTTTCTGTATACTGCATCCACTAGATTGGGTGGAAGTCTTGGTCTGCTGGAGGGCAAGAAGGCTCTACAAAGGGATCTGGACAGGTTGGATCAATGAGCCAAGACCAATGGAATGAGTTTCAACAAGGTCAAGTGCTGGGTCCTGCACTTGCATTGCAACAACCCCGTGCAGCACTACAGGCTGGAGGAGAAGTGTCTGGAAATCTGCCCAGTGGAAAAGGACCTGGAGTTGGACATGAGCCAACAGTGTGCCTAGACAGCCAAGAAGGTCAATGGCATCCTGGCTTGTATCAGAAATATTGTGGCCAGCAGGACAGGTCAGTGACTGTCCCCCTATACTTGGTACCGGTGAGGCAATACCACGAGTCCTGTGCTGTTTTGGGCCCCTCACTGCAAGAAAGACATTGAGAGTCTGGATCATGTCTAAAGAAGAGCAACAAAGCTAGTGAAAGGTCTAGAGAGTAAGTCTTATGAGGAGCAGTTGAGGGAGACGGAGTTATTTAGTCTGGAGGAAAGGAGGCTCAGGGGAGACCTTATTACTCTCTGCAACTACCCAAAAGGAGGCTGTACTGAGCTGGATGCCAGTGTCTTCTCCCAGGTAACAAGTGATAGAATAAGAGGAAATGTCCTCAAGTTGTACCAGGGCAGGTTTAGATTAGATATTACGAAGAATTTTTCACTGAAAGGATGGTTAAGCATTGTAATGGGCCAACAAGGGAGGTGGTGGAGTCACTGTTTCTGGAAAGTGTTCGAGATAAAACCAGAGGTGGCACTTCATTCTGTGGTTTAGTAGACAAAGTGGTGTTCAGTGAAAGGTTGGACTTGATGATCCTTTTTTCCAATCTTAATGATTCTATGATACTGTGGTTCTATATCCGCATGAAATATAACTGACTTGTTTTTGAAAAGTATGTCATATTAAATCCCTGGAATCTAAGAGGTTGTATGACAACACCAGGAGACTGTTTATTCAAAGCAAACTAAAATCACATATTATCACAGATAACATTACATTTTGAAAAAACAATGATCAGATTATTCCGAAATTCACTTTCAGTTGAGAGATCCCTTAATTTATTTTATTAAAAACACCCTTCTGAAAAACAAAAACAAAAAACCAAAAACCAACCCTAACCTATTTTGTTGCAATAAAAGAAATCCTCGCAAAAGTCTCCTTTGACACTGACAAAGACTGTGCTGCAGAATACAATATTTTGATAGAGATATTCATTATCATTGGTGCAAACAATCATTTCTGCATGGTACAGCATAACACCCAGTGTGTTTTTATGATTCAGTCCCAGTAACACTATATGCCTGTTAGTATGATTAATCAGCCCAAACAGAATACAGCTTGGGTTTAGCTCTCCTGCTGCTTGCTGCAGAGCTGAATCAGTCAGGGCCAGTTAAGGAAGTGCACTTCCCTCTATTGCACAGTATGGGCATGACCTGTGACTCTCTGCTATGATGATATAATATTATTTCCAATACACTCTGTAATTACCTTTCACACATACTATTTATTTGTTCACAGTGGAGGCATTGCACTGTAAGAATTGATCATGAACTTCACAGTGTCGTAGTTTTTCAGTAAGAAATACCTGTTTGTTAAGGAATAAACCCCCCCATATATTATCTCAAGGACTTTTCCTTAATATTTTGCCTTCAATTAAACCACTGGAAAAGAAATTTCAAGATTCTCAACATATAATTTCAGAAACTATTGAACAAAAGATTGTTATTTCCTGCTTAAGTATAATGCATTTGTTATTGCTCCAGATCACCAAACGAGATCTTGAAGCTTTTAATGATAATCATTTTCTCTCTTTCTCCCTTTCCAGACAAGCAACAGAAGTAGACAGACAGAGTTTTGGGGTTTTTTGGCATTGCGTAACATCTGAGAGTAATGATTTTAAATGCAATATTTAAGTATATTACTGTAGGCCTAACACAATAAAGGGCTGTTTGTTTTGTCTTTTATTGTTTTGGGTTTTTTGAGTTTGGTTGTGGTTTTTGTTTTTGTTTGCTTGTTTGTTTTGGTTTGGTTTTGTTTTGTTTTTTTTTTGTTAGGGTAAAACAAAAAGGAATAAACATGGGAACAAGTCAGGAAAATTAAACTTGAGATTTGCACTTTCTCCAATGCAAACATGGAGAATTTAGGTGATCAAGACTGATATCCCTGTTTTAATCAACAGAAACAATTAAATACCTCTGGATGATTATCCATTTCATCCTAAAATAGGCACACAAGATAAGGCACACACATCAGGCACTGTAGGTGTTGAGGCTGATTATGACAGTTGCACATCAGCCTTTATCAGCCTAGATAAATGGGAGCAATGTGAGATGCCCTAGTACATAGAATCTCAGAATCCTAGAATCATAAAATGATTTGGGATAGTTTCAAACTTCCTGACACAGGCAGAGACACCTTCCACTAGACCAGGTTGTTCAAAGTCCCATCCAACTCGCCCTTGAATACTTCCAGGGATGGGGAATGCACAACTTCTCTGGGAAACATATTCCAGTGCCTCATGACCCTCACAATAAAAATTTTCTCCCTAATTTCTAATCTAAACCTTCTCTTGTTCCATTTAAAGCCATTAACCCATACAAAACCTCGTAAAAAGTCCATCTCCATCTCTCTTTGTAACCCCCTTTAGGTACTGGAAGATGCTATAAGCTCTCCCAAGAGTCTTCTCTTCTCCAGGCTGAATAACTCCAACTCTCTCAACCTGTCTTCATAGGAGAGGTCCTCCAGCCCTCCGGTCATCTTTGTGGCTCTCCTTTGAATTTGCTCCAACAGATTCACATCTTTCTTGTTGCATTGAGGACCCCAGAGCTGGATGCAGCCCCACCCCCCCAGGTGGGGCAACACAAGGGTAGAGTAGAGGGACAGAAGCACCACCCTCAACCTGCTGGCCAGACTTCTTTTGAGGCAGGTCAGGATATGGTTGGCATTCTGGGCTGCAAGCACACATTACCAGGTCATGCTGAGCTTCTTCTCAATGAACACACCCAAATCTTTCTCCTCAAGACTGCTTTGAATCCATTTTCTGTCCAGCCTGTGTTTGTGCTTGGATTGCCCAGACCTATGTGGAGGACCTTCCACTTGGCCTTTTTGAACTTCATGAGGTTTGCACAGACTCACCTCTCAAACCAGTCCAGACCCCTCCAGATGCCATCCCTTCCCTCCAGGGTGCCAATCCCACCACACAGCTGGGTGCTGCTGACAAACTTGTCGATCCACTGTCCACGTGCTGACAAAGATGTTTAACAGTGCTGATACTAATGCCAGCCCCAGAGGAACGCCACTCAGCATTAGTCTCCACTCAGCTTTTTCTCAAGCTGTGTGGGGTTTACCCATGACTATAGTTCTCTGCTTTTATCTTGACCCAAGAGCTTTTTCAACTTATTCTCTCCCTCTGTCTTTTGGGGAGTGGGAGTGAGAGAGCAGCTGGGTGGAGCTTGGTACTTAGGTGACATCAACCCATCACATTTATACATGATGACAAACATCAGCATTATTAACTATATGAGTTTCAGCATATCTCATCGGTCACAGTTTCATACACATTTTGTGCTATTAACCATTTACAGAGAGAATACAATACCTGTGAAAAGATTATGATATCCGATGTAGTCTACGAAGCGTTGTTAATGAACCTTACAGGAAAATATCAGGAGTAATATTTATTTAATTATTTGAGAATTTCATCTTTATTTGTTTCCTGAACTTATTTTCCAGAAGCATAGATCAAATGAGAGAAAACTGTGAAATTAGAAAAAAAAAAGTAAATAAATTGTTATGCAAATAACATGCTTACAATTTCTAAGCTTCAGGCAGATTCTTTAGTGCAATTTTGTAAAACTGAGCTTTCAGAAGTAAAGGCTTGGGGAATCCTCCCTTGACTGACAGAGCAAGTCAGTCAGGAAGACCCACAAGACCAGAAACAGTGTCTGAGGTTTTAGTACACAACACTCACAAAATTGTAATCATACTCTGGAGGCAAGGAACAAAGTCTGACTCTGTTTCTCTTACTAAGGGATACTACGGATGTTTTGTTGAGATCTGGAGGTCTCGTTAAAAACAGGAAGTATATAACCAAATACTTTGGGGGTTGTTGGGATATCCCTAGACAGTTGATTTGATCCTGAAGAATGAAAAAATACAAGATGTTAAAAAATTCTAAAAAAACACCAGATTTTCCTTTTTTTTTTTAGATCAGGCTTTAAACATAAAAATACATTTTTTAGCAAATATTTGGACTACCTGTGCTACTGAAACTTTTGGTTTGATCTCCAAAATTCAAGCAAATGAAACTTTCTCATGAGCTGAAGCAGTTATTTTCAGTGCCAAGGAGATATGTAACTGACATAACATTTCCTTCATCAGAAAAGCATGCCAAAATCTGGAGTCGTAACATGTGACTGTCCTCAGTGTGACATATTGTGAAATATATCCATGTTGAGCACAATATGCTAAAAATGTGATTTCTTTGTAGCTACAATTCACCATAGGATTTCCTTAAATATTAGTCCTCTCATACCCCACGAAATCTGTGATCAGCTCAGCTGTAGGTTGGTTTTGATTAGGCAGTACCAAGCAGTTATCACCTTTCTTTTCTCATTTTCCAGTGAACAAGAAAGAAGTGGAACATCATTTTGTGATGAGTTGGGAGACTGCCGGAATCTAGGGAAGTAAATTTTCATTTTAAAAGGCAGAAAAGAACAAGAATACACATGGAACAGCTTTCAATCTGTTCTCAGTTGGAACTGTATTATGAACTAAAGCAAAGTAAATAGCAAAAAGGACAAGAAACCATTAATATTTAGAGCTGACATTTTCAACCTTCTTGGTAGCACATAGGAGTCCTGCTTCATTAAAATTCAAGTACTTTTAACAGGTCTTATGTTGTCACAGCTACAGTCAGAGGTAAATAGACTATTACATAAAATCTCAAAATCTTTGTTGAATTGTATTAATTTTCCCTTCCAGAAACCCCACCCTTTACCAGGTTTAAGGAGACTAAGTACTAGGTCACTACATAATATCATGTTTGCTCTCCAGTTAGGAGGTGGCTTTACTTGACCATATGCGGAAGAGATTCTGTGTAATAAAACTCAATATGTCCTTAGGAGAAGCGTCAAAAATGGATAGCTTTGTTAAGCATCAGATATATGAATAAATCATTTGGGGAAAAATTTCGTCTTGTGTGGTTGTCAGAGACTGAAATGGTTAGTGATTTACATATTCTAGGATCACCAGGGGACATTTGCAGGCTGGGAAGAGGCAGCTGCTCACCCAGCAGAGCCCACCCCCCTGCCAGTGTTGCTGAGGGGTCAAGTCCAGAAAAGGCAGGAAGAACTGCTTTTGCCATGCCCCTCACATGAACTCTGCACATCTGGCCTGGGCTGTCGGAGACATTGGAGGCTAGTGGCATGGCTTGTCAGAGCCCATCCCCTGTCAATCCTGAAAGGCTGGTAAAACCTTTTACCATGCACTTCACAGGAACTGTGCTCGTGCCCAGGAGGCTTTGGAGGCTCGTGACACTATCCATGAAAAAACTCCCTGCACTGAGAAGATACAAGGCATTCTGGAAGTATATAATAAATCATAATTTCCTTGAGTGTGTGGGCTTCCCTCCCCCACCCCCAGTGGATCAAGACCACCACTTCAACTAACAGACAAGGAGGCTGCAACTACCAAGTTCATCTCTGGACCCTGTGGACTGTGACTATATATATCTTTCCACCTTTATCTTTTCTTTCCCTTTCTCTCCCTTATGTATTTTCTTAAGTGTTATCCTAATGATTGCTATATTGTTATAGATGATAGATATAGGTGATAACACCCAAAATGGCAACATATCTGTTTACCTTTGAAACAAAATTGTTCTAAAATAAACTCTACATATATATGTTTTCAAACACCAATTATTCAGTGTAGTTTCAGTCTAATTAACCCCAAGGGATTTGTTAATAAGAACCTGAGTTACCCTCCCCTTTGTGGGGCGGGTCGCAACAGTGGTGGTCTCACATGCCATAAGAAAAAATCTCATCCCCTGTGCAGAAGTGTATTTAAAGAGATAATATTTTGCAGTAACTGAGACTATACAAGCCATTAAACAGCTTCTTAGCTTGTTGAACCAGGTGGATCAGAACCAAAGTGTGTGTACGTTTAAGAACTGTCTTCTTTTGGTTTTGTATAACTATCTTTGATACCAAAGTCCTCTATACATTATCTTCATATTATAAATTTGAAATTAACATTTATTCAACATGTGATCTCAGGATATCTGGGGTCACGTTCCATGGGAACCAGGAGACCTGGTTCCTCCTCAAAGGGCCTAGAGCTCCAACAAAAAATTGTAGAGGCAGTGGGATGTTCCTAGCTGTACAACATAGGCTCTGTTTAGACAGTTGTTCTTTACAATAAATATTATCATGTCTTTGATAGGTAGAATAAAGAGGAAAGGAATGCCTGAAATTAAATTCGTTTAAATTTTATAACCATATGCTTTCCTGATTCAGTTGCTTAGACAAGATATCTTTTGTGTGTGTGTGCTGTTCAATGGCTCATAATTCTTTTAACTTTGCCCCCAAATGGTAAAGTAGTGCCTCTTTGTAAATTGTGAATTCCCTGAGTGCAGCTTCAATGGATATGTATTCTTCTTTCTAAAGGAAGGAATTTCTGATAATGAATCCTACAATTTACTGTATTGTGTCAGTGGGCTGCTCTGACCTTTTCCTATTACAATTTCTACTACTGAAGGTCAGATTTTATTTTGGAAGACATATAAAATTTTACTATAATTTTACACTGATTACAGACTATAGTATAGGTCTCTCCAAACATAACGTACCTGTGGGATGAGGAAACAGACTGTCTCATTTACAATATACTGGGTCTTCTGATGATTTTATATAAATTCCCTGTAGTTCATACAGCAGTTTAAAGGAATGACAGGAGTATGTGACATATAATACTTGATTTTTTTGATCTTTTTTCCAGAAAGCATCTGTAAGTATTCTGTAAATCACATTGAATTTCACAGATATCACAGAAGCAAAAATATTTTGATTAGAATATATCAGGAGATGTGGTTTCACAAACATATATGTAGAGACATTACGCTGATTACAGATTGTAAGGTTACACTTACATAGTAAGGATATCACAAGTTGTGATTAAAAATGTCAGCCAGTGGTCTATTACTGATAACAATCTTATTTAAAATATGATAATAATTTAGGCAAATTATACGTTCTGCCTCCATTTTAAACCCCTCTGTGTCACATCCCCATGTCTTCATCTATCCTATAAATGATGTGCACTCTTAACATGGATACCAAGACTTATCAAAAGCCTGCTGATAATTTTTTACCCTTTTACTTCAAACATGATATACTCTCAATTATTTTCTATTTGTCAGCTGTGCTGGTTTTGGCTGGGCTGGAGTGAATTTTTTTCACAGTGGATAGTATGGGGCTGTGTTTTGGATTTGTGCTGAAGACAGGGTTGATAATATAGAGATGTTTTTGTTATTGTTGAGCAAGGCTAACACAGAACCAAGGCCTTTTCTGCTTTTCATACTGCCACACGGGCAAGGATATGGAGAGTGCATGGGAGGCTGGGAGGAGACAACTGGGACCGGTGACCCAAACTGGTCAAAGGGTTATTCCAGACCATATGACATCATACTCAGTATATAAAGTGGATGGAAGAAAGAGGAAGCGGAGGATATTTGGAGTGACGGTGTTTGTCGTCACAAGTAATTGTTGTGTGTGATGGGGCCCTGCTTTCCTGGAGATGGTTAAATTCCTACCTGCCCATGGGAAGCAGTGAATTAGTTATTTATTTTGATAGTGTGCTCAGCTTTTGCTTTCCCTATTAAACTGTCTTTGTCTCAACGCATATGTTTTCTGGCTTTTATTCTTCTGATTTTTTCCCTGATCCTGCTGGTGGGGGAGTGAGTTGTGTGGTGCTTGGTGGCTTGATGTTGTGACATCAACCTATTCATAACAAGTAAAATTTCCAAGGCTATTCACTTCAGGAACTTTCTGTCCCCAGAAAAGTCCACGAGGTTTCGTACTACACCATTTACAAATTATACCATTACACTGGTATTTATATTCGCTGAGGATAATGCTTTCAAAACCTTTCTGGAGTGCCCATGATAGGCATAATGTACATCCAAACACTTATGTACCATTTGTATTCTCTGAAAAATAATCCTGTTCATGGAATACGAAATAGGAAGGAAGGATTCACTTTAGTTGACAAATTCCCAGAACTAGCGGTCTGAAAGAGTAGGAAAACTGAAAGTCAGCAAAACTGATGTGGATGGTATCAACTTGTTTTGTGGTCAAAGCACTGCTGATTCTCAGCAGAACTGTGTAGCCACCTCATGCATTGTATAGCCTTTTATGAATGAATATTACTCAGTCAAGGGTGGAAAACAAATTATTTGTTCTGTCCTTAAGAAGTAGTCAGATATTATGTTTGGGACCTGAATCTCTGAGTCAACCACTATTCCCTCGCCAAATTTCTTGCAGATACAAAAGCAACACTATTGTGTTAATTCAACCCTCAGTGACCTCTCACACATAAAATCAAAATGATGATAAGCAAAAGAGAAGGGAAGGGAAGACAAAGTTGATCTCATAATGGTGAAAATATGACATTGGAACTGCCATTACTTTTAAAACTTTTAAATGTTTCCTTTCCAAGGAACAGAAAATAATAATATGAGAATTACAGAAACTGGGAATTTGAACAAAATATTGTAATCAATGCATATACAATATGACATAATTTTCTTATTTCCTAAGGAAATTTATCAAAGAGTAAACTTTGTACCAACTTAAAATAATTATCTAAATGATCTGATTGAGAATGCCAGATCTAATGACAAATGTAGGGCTTAAGCAGAAAAAACTTTTAGTTCATTAAATTTACAACACTAGAAGAAAAGTAATTTAGTTCCTTTTATACCAGGACAGTTGTTTTCGGGGAACCAATATTTGCAATTTGCCTTTAAAATAAAAATGCCCCACACAGTGTCAGACATTTACTACTACTGTTACTACTAGTACTAGCAGGACTAATTAATCTATGTAGGTATCTCTATCTATTTGTTCTGTGTAGCCCATTTAAGGAAGTTAGATGCTCTTTTACTTGTTCTTAAAATTTTAAAGTCAACATTATGAATTGTAACAAAACATATTCAAAAACCACATTGCCTGAAAGTCACTGAAACACTTTCTTAATACAAAACTGAGTACAAACTACATTTCGCTTTCAGGAATGACTCAACTTTATTGCATTTCTTTTTCTATATAATTAATAAATAATCCTATTTTACAACTCCACCAACGCCAACTCCCCAAATACAAGGAAATAGATCAAAATGCATTCATTCGGAAACTGAAATTTTGAAATAATGAGTGAAATAATAACCACTGAAAAACAGTTATCATTAAAAAAAAGTTTTTCAACATTTATGACTTTGCTGTATGAGGTCTAATGAACAGAGAAGATAGCATAGTATTTAAAGTCTACACAGAATAAAGTTGTTCATAAGGAGTCCATATAAATAACTTATCAGTATCTTACAAATGCTAATAAAAATATTACCATTCATCTAAGGAAGTAAGACTGATTGAATGGTTTCCAGTGCAACATGTGGCAAGTTCCTTTGTCTGAGTTACAACAAGACCAATTCTAAGAATGTTCATATTAGCATATTTTTTGGCCTGTTCAGTGATTATTTTTGACTTGAGGACAAAAAAAGATATGTGTTCATGTAGGAATTTTATAGATTCTTTGGGGAGCAAAGAAAAATAATTTACCTGCCCCAGGAATTATTTCTAATCAATTTTCAAGAACCTGTGATCAGCAATGAATACTATAATACTTCTTTGAAAAAAAAAGGAATTTTTTTATGTATTAAGGAAATAAATATCAAGAACATTGCCAACTTTTCTAACCTGTTAGGCAACTGTTCTATATATTTATTGAACATATAGAAAGCATGTATTGGTGTGAAAGAGAGAGAATCATCTATTTGTTCTGACAGGTTAATGGAAATATGGGAGCAAAGGCAGAATAAAATTTGTATTGTTCAGTCATGTTTGAATAATGGAGGTGGTCAACCACTTTCATCTTACACCTTCTACTAAAGCAGAAATGTAAAAAGTCTAGAGAAGGGTGACGAGATTGGTCAAAAAATATATTTAATGAAAGAATTTTCTCCAAAGAAGAAAACAGTTGAGTGGTGGAAATCTTAGATATCCATGGAGGTAGCAAGTATCTTAGGTGTCCATGAACTTTAGCATCCCAGAAAACTAATTGGCAACAACTATTAAACACTTATTCCTATACTGGAAATGTGAACGTCTCAAGAAACTAACAGAAGGTAATTTCAAAACTTGTGAGTGAAAATTACCTTTCGTGTAACACGTAGCTGATCTATGGGTTCCTGGCTATGGAAAGCTGTGAACACTATACATTAGCATAAATTCAGAAGAGGACAGAAAAAAAATCATTCATTCATTCATCCATCCATTCATTTATTCAACTAGGTCAGAAAATTCTTGAGGTGTCAATTGCCAAAGGGTCTTTCTGTTGTGCCTTTTGCAACCGATGCGCCTATCTCGTATTGGCCTCTTTAGACACCAGCGTGCTTGTAACAAACGTGGGTAGAACCTTCCCCAAATCTTCGTTCGCGAAACCCAGCCATGATGACATAAAAGCAAACCAAGGGAAGTGATTGTCCTTGGTCTGCTCTGCACTGGTGCAGCCTCACCTTGAATATTGTGTGCAGCTTTGAGCACCACAATAAAAGAAAGATATTAAGCTATTAGAGAGTGTCCAAAAGAGGGCAACAAAGATGGTGAAGGGCCTTGAGGGAAAGCTATATGAAGAGCGGCTGAGGTCACTTGGTCTCTTCAACTTGGAGAAGAGGAGACTGAGAGGAGACCTCACGGTAGTCTACAACTAGGAAGAGTAGGCACTGATTTCTTCTGTCTGGTGACCAGTGATAGAACCCAAGAGAATGTCCTGAAATTGTGTCAGGGAAGATTTAGGTTGGATATTAGAAAAAAGATTCTTCATCCAGAGGGTAGTTGGGCACTGGAACAAGCTTCCCAGGGAAGAGCTCACAGGACCAAGCCTGACAGAGTTCAAGAAGCATTTAGACAATACTCTCAGGCACATGGTGTGACTCTTGAGGATGGTCCTGTGCGGGACTAAGGGTTGGACTCGATAACCTTTATGGGTCCCTTCCAATTCAGCATATTCTGTGATTTTGTGAAATGTTAATGGTATTAATTCACAAATTTAATAGGAACAAAATCTTGTACCATAAGAACCTGGTCAAAGGTCTGACACCAGATGTCTGGCATACCTCAGCAGGGCACCAACAGCATGAAAACAGTCATCATATCTGTCAGAACTGCTTACTGCAGTATGTTGGTCCAAAATGGTGAGTTTTCAAATGCTATTATTAGAAAATATTTATCGTACAAAACACAGCACCTGTACCTTTTTCTGCCAGTTACATCCTTTATAACACTAAGTTCAGGAAGATAGTTGGAAGGTAATTTACATTTATCAATAGGGTCATATTACCCAGAATGAATTCAATATTATTTTTGTGTCCATATGTAGAAAAATTAATCATTATTAAAAGGACAAAGTTATTATTCAGAGACCATGGAAATGATCTGAAGTCTATCCAAACAACAAAGGGAATGTATATTGATTTTAATTAAGCTAAGGAAAGGAAATTAACAATGGACCAAAGATCCAATGAGGATATTGTCTTCGATAGTAGCTAATAGTGAAGCTCAGAGAAAATTTACAGAGGACAAGTAAACTAGCTCCCCTACTGTGTTCTCACTGAGGGAGCAGGGAGAGTGACTGACTGACTGACTGTGCTGTGTGGGGTGCTTAGTTGCTGGATGGAATCCCCCCAAAATAATTCATATAAGTTCTAAAATTTTTGATATTTCTTCTTTGTAGGAAAGTAGTTATCTAATAACATTATCTGAGTTGTCTTGTCCTGATCTATCTTTGATATATTGCATTTTATTTATTTTTTCCTTTTATCTCCAAATATTTGTTCTGTCTTATTTGAGATCAAGTGCTCAGTTTTGTATTACCATGAGTTGTTCTTTCCTTCTCTTCTTACACAGTCTTAATTCTTAGTCCATCTCTAGCAATACATATCAAAAAAATGTTTGTCAGTGTACCTGGAATTTAAGCGTAATGTCCTTTAGAACATGCATATATGTGTTCTTTTAAGAGAAATGAGGAAAAAATTGTTCCCACAAGAAAAAATGAAAAAAACCTGTGCAACACTGGACTAAAAAGGTTCCTGATTTACCTTAATATATTTGCAAAACCAACATAAATTATTAGTAGTTTATGTATTATTCTCATCTACTTAACTATCTAATTATTATTATATTATCCAGTTATTTCTTTGAATGAATTGGTAGAAATGCTTTTGATACAGGCAATAAAGAGCAACACACTTCATTTGATTCTGACAAGAGGGAATAATTCCTCTGTGTCAAAGGCAAGGTATGTGACTGTAAACATAAAATAAAAGAGTTCTTTATTCTGAGGAAGGGAAAGAAGCATCACAGACTTGCAGTAGCTGTAGATTTGAACAGCACATTTTTCATTAGAAAAAAAATTTATAAAGAATCTATATGAAACCCTTTGGGAATAAATTATAGAAAAAACAGTATTTGGGTAAATGACATCTTTTAAAATGACATCTTTTAAAATAATGCTATTATTAAGGGCACAGTCGTTGATTAATGAAGCTGAAAAGAAAGCAGAGAAGTGAAGGAAAAGGACAATAGCTAACTCATGTGCTCTTAACTGACCTGAAACTTGACATGGAGATGTATAAAATGTGAAATGATTTCATATTACTAGAGGTTACTGTATAAGAAGTTTTATAACTTGTGGAAGAAAAGTAAGACAGGACACGATTCGAAGAGTTACAATGAATGGAATGTCGAGCAGTAAAAGAAAAACATTCTTGAAGTACAGTTTTATGAGTAAAAGGTATCACTGGTTTAATAAATACTAAAAGATAAAAATGATCAATATGAAGTTTTCAATGTTATTTAGCATCAGTATTCACTGTACAAAAAAATACCCATAGAACTGATGCCTTAAGCCCCTAATGTTTGGGTTTTTTGGGTTTTTTTTCTAATATTGGTAAGCCTTGTAAGTTTTATAAGTAGATTCTAAAAGCAGCATCCCTTGTCCCTTGTCCCTATCCCTTTTCCTTTCTCCAGTACCCTTGTTTATACATTCCTTAACCCTCTTACCCCATTCTATGCTCCCTATATCAGCCCTGCTCCTGAATCTAGCAGAGATGTTTAGTCTTTTATCAAGGTAAGGCCTAGATTGTTGGCAGAACAGCATATCAAGGCCTAAACCACAGAATACGGTCAAGAATTAGGTAACTATGTACCCTTTGTACTCTGATGATGGTGAAGGTGATGATGGTGAAGCAGGTGGTCCCGAAATACACCCCAGACCCATTTTAAGGGGTTAGACCCAGGGTGGACCAGAGTAAAGGTCACAGGGTGGACACATCTGGGATTGGATGGATGGTATTATAAAAATGTAACCTCTCGGGCACAGGGGCGTGCGTCTTGTAACATCTTAGCCTTGGTAAATAAACCCTTTCTTATCTCACCCCTAATTAACTGCTCTGGAGATTTTTTCAGCACCTAAATCCCACGGCAACAGAACAACAAAAGCTCTTGATTTTCTAAGTAACAAAATTAATGTTGTTGAAATTTTTACATGTGGTTAACCTGGAATGAGAAAAAGAGTCAGTTTAAAAAAATCGTTACATACTTGTCTACAGTTCAGTAAGCCTAATCAAGATCATTCTTGTGTAGTGAGGGGTTTGTCTAAACCAAATTAGACCCACTTGACTCTTAAGTTTAAGGATCCATGGAAATCAGGGGGATTATTAAGCAAAGGTAAAGCGTGAAAATACTGTCCAACTTCAAATAAAGGTGAAACAGGACCAAAGAAAATGCAGAGCAGATATTTGAATTTCCTGCACATGGGAAATGCCAAGAAAAAAAGATATTCAAATAAGCTAATTTGCTTTACTTATTTCCTAAGATAATTTACTCATCTACAACACATACAGTTTCTCATATATGTAATAAAGTATATAGTAAAATATAGTATTCTTATATGTAATAAAGGGAAACACAGACTATAAGAAATTATGGAAGGGATAGTGGAGATCTCATTAAAATGTTCCCAGAAAGGAAGGTTTTACAAAGGTCAACATTCTAACTATTCAGTGGGTACTTTTGGGAGCTCTTTTGGATCTCTTATTCTTTAATGTTTTCATTAATAACTTGATGCAGTACAGAGTATCCATATTCAAAGCTAGAGATGATACTCTGGGAAAAGAATAGGAGAAAAGGAAAGGAGAATAGAAGGACTACAAGTACTCTTACCATTAAAACAATTTGCTAAAGTAAGTAAATATTCTAAACAAATATCATAAATACTACTAGGGATTTGTTCAGAATCTGGAGTTGCAGTTGATAGCAAAAATGCCTCATAGAAAAAAGATTGAGTAAGCATCAGTATCACGTAAAATCTTGTGCCTATACTGAAATGTAGGCTGAATATCAGTCACGAATTAACAATGTTTCTAACAAAAATTAGGTTAAAGAAAAAATAGCTAGTTGGGAATAAGTTTTTAAGACTGTTAAAGTAATCTTCTATTCTGCTTCACAAACCTCTTAAGTGGAGTACTTACCTCATATTCTGAACAATATATCAACAAAGATATAGATCAACTAAAAAAATATGAAGTAGTTCAGCAACTGTGATCAGAAATTGAGAAGAAAATCTGATAAACAGAAAGAGATGGTGTGCCTTAACTTTGAAAACAGAAGGTTGAGGAGAGAAAATAATGTCTTTAAATATGATAAAGATTGCCAGAAAAGAAGGCAACAATTTTTTGGCCATGATCTTTTAAAACAGGACAAGAAACAATGAGCTTGAACTTCAGGAAAGGAGATTATGGGCAGAATTGTGTAGTACATTGATTAAAAGGCTTTACTACCTGTATTGCAGGTCTCTAAAGAAGGTCTATACCTTGTTGATCTAACTTAAGAACGTGGAAATAAGTGAGTTTCTGATGTGCTTCTACTACTACAGTAGTCCAGTAATGTGATAATGATATCCAGTTACAAACATACTAACAGAGGGAAAAAATATTCCTGTTTAAAAATCTATAAGTACTTTCTCCCAGCACTAATTTATATCAAATCAAATTCAGAAAGCATGGACCCCTGACTAAGATTGGGTCAATTAGAAGTCTAAGCAGAGCATGAACTAACATTTCTATTAACTTGGATTACATATTAACACACAAGTTAATAAGGAAGTTACTCTTTACTCTGTTTAGATTTCTAATGCATGCACCTTTATCCTTTGCCACATAATGTTTACAGTAAACACAGGTCTTCTGTAAAGACAAGTTTCCTTGATTTTCTATTCTAAATATGTTTTTAATAAGGATTTTTTCCTTTGCATTTAGAAAATATTAGCATTTACAGTAAAATTCCTTTGAAATAAAATTTCAGTGATTTCACTTTACAGCATCTAATCAGAGGACTTTAAAGTTCAATTAAGTTCCAACTTTAAAATTTATGGGACCTTACATTTTGACAAATGTTTGGTTGGTTTTTTGGTTGCTTGTTTTTTTTTTTTTTTCTGTACAGAATCAAATATTAAGGGATAGTAACTATTTAAAGAAAGAAAGTACAAAAAGATATTTGCCTTTTAAGAAAAATTAGAATATCCTCATTATATGCTCAAAAATTGAATATAATGAAAAGAAATCATGTCCTCTTCCTGTGTTAGGAAGCAACATTGCACTATTAGGTATTCAGCAGTCCACTTTGCTTCTAAACGCATGTGGCACTCCCTTTATTCTACTAGTTTAATAAAATTACTTTAGACCTGAAAAATACAAGACAACGTTCATTAGCTTAATTCATCATTCAAATGACATTCAAGATATCCCTTTTTTTGATTAAATTTAGTTAAGCCTTTTCAATAGTAAGTATTCCTCTCACTTGTAGGAAATACTTATAGAACTTATTTTATTCTTTTTTCAAAATCTACATCCTAACCCCCGAGGCTCTTCCTGCCCTTGCTCCATCTCTAACTCCCTTCTAATTTCTTAGGAAAGCAGGACAAGGCAAAACAGAAGGAATGAAGTTCCAAGAGTCAGGCAGGAAGGCAGAGAAAGAAGGTAGTATGGTTTTAGAATAACTTATCTAGAATTAAACGGAATCAATAATACTGCTATATCTATGAAACAGAATTTGAAGAGATTACTCATGAAAATAGCTGATCAGAAAGGTCATGTATACAAAACATACTTAAACCTAAAGCACATATAGTCCTATTTACTTCAGCTATGACATTTGGTTTAATTCAACAAGGCACATCACTTTTTAAAATGAAATTCAAGTGGGATGTATTTTAAAATGATATTTCCAAATTTATGGGGTTTTGGTTTTGTCTTCTGTATTTTCTAATCTTCAAATACTTCTTTAATATTGCAAGTAAAATACTGTCCTCCTACACAGTATAGCTACACATACTTATATCTTTACAACGAAGTGTGCTTCTTTGATGAGCATTTAAATGTAGCCAGGCCTGAGACAGTTCTATTCAGCAACAGAACGTTGGAGGATAATGATATATTTTCTTAACAAAGTTCCTCCCTTTTGTGCTGTGTATGTTTTATCATATTTCTTTACAAGAAAAGCAATTCTTTGCTGCTAGCAAATGGCACATTTTGGGAATGGATTCTGAACAAATTTTTTCAGTTTTCAGCAATTCATCTCATATTCCACATTTTAGCAGGAGATGTGGCATGTTTCAGTATTCCCCTGATCCAGATTAGAGTGGTAGAGGCAACAAAGTGTTGTAGATGCTAAATCTAGATGGAGGGAACGTCTCCCTTTCCTAGAATTGCAGTTATCTGGACCAATGCTGAAGTCATCCTTTAGAGACAGAACATACAGCTTCTCCACACAGTAATCTTGTATTTTCATTTGAGCAAGATTCATTTTACCTCTGCTTTTCCGCAGAGAATATCAAAACAGACATAAGGATTTAGATAATTATTTTAATTTAAACCCATACTTTCTGTTAGTTTGTTTACCCAAAACTGCTTCATATCATATATGTGGTGATGGCAAAATCACTCACAGAACTGGACCAGGTAATCAAAATGTACTCTAAATTTTCTTAAGCAGGAAGCACCTCAATTAAGGTCAATGTGTCATGCTGAGTTTTAACTTTTAATCTAAAAGACATCAAAACTTTTTATACATTTAAATTGTGTCTATCCCATGTCTGGAGGCTTCTTATTAAAATCTAAAGAAGGTGAAATTTCAGGTATGTCCTTTGCAAGTCTGTTTGTCTGTTATACAGATAATTAATAAATGTTTCAGTGTCCAAAAGGAGATGGATTCCTTTTCTGAGGGAATAATAGATGTTTTATTTTTCACCTAAAACTCTTTATTTCCTGTAAATAAGCTAAATCCTAAGAAAATTTGTTTATTTCAGACCACTTGGCAAAGCCTAAGTGTTTTTACTTCTATGATGTGTTCCTGAAAAGGAAAATTTAAAATTTGATTAAACATAAAACAGATCTCAATAAAAGCTTTGCTCATGTGGGGCTAGTATGCCTAGGAAGATTTGTGAGTCACTAGACCATGTGGTTTTATTCATCAGTTAACTGATAAAGGGTCTAAGTTAAGAAGAATATCATAAGAGACACAGGAAAGCATGTGACTCCAACACAGGTGAAGTGACCGGGAGTCACTTTAACTGCATTAATCTCCCCAATGCAGCCTCTCAAGAAAAAATTGTAGAGATGCTGAAAACCCCTGGATGAAAGCCAGAATGAAGCAATATGGGTTGATTTAATATCCCATTCTGCAAGAATGTGTTTTTAAGCATTACATTAACATGTAATTTCTTTGCCCAATGCTACAAAGAAATATAAAATCCTTTTATAATTAAGCAATTTTAAATATTTTATCAGCACACTCTAAAATATACCTCTTTTCACTCTCAGTCCCAAAATACTATAAGTCAATAATTTCCATATGAACTTTCTGGCCCTATTTTATTATATTTTATTATATTATATTATACTATACTACACTATGCTATATTATATATTATGTAATACCAGAGAATAAGATTTTCATTGCTGTTCCTAAGATGATTTGAGTTCAGGGTTAAACCCCAGAGATTATGAAATCAGAAAATAATAAATATGTACTCTTCAGTGATTTCTCAGTTTTATTCCACTGTTGTTTTAGTAGCAGTTATTGCACTTTGTATGTTATCTTTCCTTTTTTTTTCTATCATACTTTTCATAAATGAAAAAAATATTATTAACACTCAAAACTCTAGAGGCTTGGATATTGCATTTAGTATGGGGACAGGGTGTAGATACTTTGATGGATCTTGGTGCTTTTGTTTTAAAATGTCATCTGCTGTTTTTAAGTTATCGTTGCACAAATGAACTACATTGTATGCTCCACAGTCAAACTAATTGAAAGTATTGGAGATTACCATAGAAACAACATCATGATAAGCCTGGGATATTGTTAAAAGAAAGCAATGGTTGCAAAATCATCAGTGCTTGAGTCACAAAAATCGGATGAAATGCTAAAGAATCCCTTCGCTTGACAAAGGGCAAGTGTTTAAGGATCAGTCAGTGAGCTGCTCATCAGTGATTCACAACGTAACAAATAGGTCTCTTACAAAGCTTCCAAGTACAGGTCTAAATTTATCTGTAAAGTACACAAAGGTCTAGACTTAAAAGAAACAAATGTGTTTCAAGGTATTGATTCTGCGTGGTAGAGCCAGTTAATCAACAAGGGAAAGCAAGTTCACAATCCCCTGAGTTGTGACTGAAAAATATTTAAGAATGGAGTATAAAAAGAGAGAAAAGGAACAGTGAGGCCAATGAAATTTAACAGGAGAACAAAAATTGAATATAGTTATAGGAAATACTCAGAGAAGAAAATGAAGCAAGACTGCTGGCCAAAAATTAAATGGTATTCCTTCTTCAGAAGATATTGGGTAGAAATGATGGAGTTGTCTTCTCCGTACAAGTATGCCCTAAGGAGAGTAAATGAGTAGTCAGGCAAAACAAAGCCTAGCACAGCAAAACAACTGAAGGGAAATGGAAGGGGAAAGAGAAAGGGGAAATGGGAAAAGTAAAAATTATTTTTTCTATGGCTAATAGTCTTCAAAAGGAAGCATCATTAGAATTATTAACTACTTCTCATTTTCTTTTCTAAGTACAAGTTCATCCACTCTCACCATAAACTGTGCTAATATTAATCAAATCAGAAAAGAGATAAGCATAATGGGGAAAGCCTGAGACTGTGTTCAGTAAAATATTACTAATGACTGATTTCCTTTTATGACAAGGTAACCTTTCTAGTGGATCAAAGGAAGCAAGCTGATGTAATATTTTTGGATTTCAGTGAATCTTTCAATACTATCTCTCACATGATCCTTCTGAACAAAATGTCCAGCACACAGCCAGATAAACACATCATGTGGTGGGTGAGCAATTGGTTCACGGGTCAAGCACAGAGGGTAATAGTAAATGGGGTAACATCAGACTGGTGACCTGTCACTAGTGGGGTTCCACAGGGCTAGGTTGCAAACTTTCAAGGTTTCTTAGTGAAAGAATTTTGGGGTCCAATGTATTTATGCCCATTTCACAGTAATAAATATAGTGTTCGTATGACAGTAATAGTGAGGTGATAGTTGAAAACCTTATTGCAAATCTGTGATGTTTTTCTCTATGATCTGTCACTTATAGAAAATGAAGCCATAGGTTTTATCTTTTGAGAAGTAAAACAAAAGTGAAATAAAAAAAACATAAAAGATCCATAGAAACAGAAACATCTCTTCACTCTGATTTCTAGTTCAAAGTAGGTGTTTTTTTAAATGATACCTTTGCTGAGGTCACTAACTAGCTATATTTTAAAAGTTGTTGAAATAAAGAATGTGTTATCTAATACAAAAACTTGAAACTTTAAAGCAGAATGTAGTAATTTACTCTATTTTAATACATAAATTTAATACATTTAATTCTTAAATGAAAGCATCTGTTTCCACTTCAGTTAAAATTAAATGTTTAAAATTAATTTGTTAAAAGTAAGTAGAACTTTAAGTGTCTCATCATCAAGAATTTGATTAATATTCTTATAGCACTGATAATAAAAGACACACTTGTGATTCCTGTGGAGTTCTCATTTATTACTGCAGTTTCTCATTAAAATACCTTCATTTAATACACCATTTGAAAGTGTTTCTAAAAGCACCCATGTTGGATTATTTATTTGCAATTTGGACCATTATTTAATAACTCAGTGTCATAGTACCAGTTCTATTCCCTGACTACTTTTACCTTCTGCTTAGGCAGATTATAAAGTTGTGTTGTCTATGCATCAGATTCTTGTCTGTAAAATGAAAGGTTTATTTTAAGCTATTATTATTATTATATTATTATTATTATTATTAGCTAAAGATCTAGTTAGGTAATTTCATTAGTCTGAAAACTTTATGTCATTCACATGAAACAATGAAAATAAAGCTTTAATTATTGGAAAATGAAAAAAAAAATGGGTTATTGAAACACACACTTTTATACTGCAGTCCAAATTTAGCATTGCAGTGAAGTAGAGAACATGTCTGTTGTAGCTTGGTGTATGTGTATGATAGACTCCATACAAATTAAAAAAAACAAACAAGTCTTAGGAGTACAAGGCACAAGCAACAGTCATAGACGTCCCCTTAATGATAATACAGCAGTACATCCATAGATAGTGATGCAGCACAAAATTTATGGGCGATCATTTCTGTCTGCCTTTGAGATCATCAGTCAACTTCATTCAGAAGAAAAGGGGAAATTGCGCAGATCAGCAAGGTTAGATACAGCCTTATGTACCAAAGCCTGAGGCAGCTCCATCTATGTCATTAACTTACAGTCAGCTTTGTTGCTCCCCTACACTGACAAAATGAGAGATCCCTGTATGAAGTTAACTTCTACAAAAGACATGGGTTTTTTTTTTCAGTTTGTTAACATACCCATTCTGTTAACATGCATTTTCTCTGTTAACTTGTGCATTTTTGGACCACATTTTGTGTAGCTAGCTTGTTTACCTGTGAACTATTGAAATTATCAGTCTTTTAAGATGTAGTAAGAAATGGACTGATATTTTTTTCAAGTATGTTTCAACACAACCTTAATACATTTTTGGCTACATTGTAACTTTACATTCTTACTTTAATATTTCTGAATTTCTCAAGAGACTTTAAGAATCATCTTACATAGCTGATAGTAAAAAAGAAAAGCAACACCTACAAAGCACATCACAGGTGATCAATGTAATCACAGTAAAGTCTAACTTTCTATGTCCAAGTCTCTGGCCTTTTACAGGCTCCTTGAAGGTGTATACAATTCTTCATTTCTTAGCTTCAAAGCCATAGGTCCACTCTGTGTGACTGTTCTGAAAAACAACCAAAACAAACGCCTTAGAAAATTTTGTAGATACAATATTCTTTTTTTATAGAGATTTCTATACAGGTTTCAATAGATAGTAAAGACATTAATTTTAAGCCTAAAACCTTTCTGAATTCTCTACAGTAAATTGATCCACTCTTTTTTGTATCTGATATGTTTCTTAAGCTGCATTATTTTCTTTTATGTATTCTACTTTTTTTTCCTTTGCATTTCATGGCAAAAAGACTCCATTAATTGTTGTTATATTTTAACAATCACAGAATTACAGAATCAGTAAGGTTGGAAAAGACCTTTGAGATATCAAGTCCAACCTGTGACTGAACATCACCATGTCAACTAGACTACGGCACTAAGTGCCGTGTCCAGTCTTTCCTTAAACAGCTCCAGGGATGGTGACTCCATCACTTCCCTGGGCAGTTCATTCCAAGGCTTAACTACACTTTCTGTGAAGAAACTGCTCCTAATGTCCAACCAAAATCTCCCCTAGTACAGCTTAAGACTATGTCCTCTTGTCCTGTTACTAGCTACCTGGGAGAAGAGGCCAACCCCCATCTGGTTACAACCTCCTTTCAGGGAATTGTTGAGAGTGACAAGGTAGCTCCTGAGCCTCCTTTTCTCCAGCTTAAACAACCTCAGCTTCCTTCTCTACTCCTCATAAGACCTGTGCTCCAGATCCTTCATCAGCTTTGTTGCACTTCTCCAGACTCACTCCAGCACCTCTATGTCCTTCCTGAACTGAGGGGCCCAGAACTGTACACAGGACTCAAGGTGTGGCCTCACCAGTGCTGAGTACAGGGGAAGAATCACTTCCATAGTGCTGTTGGCTACACTATTCCTGCTACAGGGCAGGATGCCATTGGTCTTCTTGGCCACCTGCTGAATCATGTCCAGCTGTTTGTCAACCAGTGCCCCAGGGTCTTTTTTCACTAGGATGTTTTCTAACCACTCTACCCTGAGCCTGTAGTGCTGCTTGGGGTTATTGTGGTCAAAGTGTAAGATCCAGCACTTCATCTTGTTGGACCTCATACTGTTGGTCTTGGCCTATCTATCCACCCTGTCCACATCACTCTGCAGAGCCTTCCTACCCTCCTCCAGATCAACACTCTCACTCTCATCTTGGTGTCGTTTATGAATTTACTAAGGGTAGACTCAATCCATTCATCCAGATCATCAATACAGATATTAAACAGAACTGGTCCCAATATTTATTCCTAGGGGGACACCGCTAATGACCGGATGCCAACTGGATGCAACACCATTCACCACCACTCTCTGGGCCTGGCCCTCCAACCCGTTCTTAACCCAGTGAAAAGTAAAACTGTCCAAGTTGTGAGCTGCCAGCTTTTCCAGAAGTATGCCGTGGGAAACAATGTCAAAGACTTTGCTGAAGTCCCAGTAGACTACATTCACCGCCTTCCCCTCATCTACTAGTGGGTCACGTGGTCATGAAAGGAGATCAAGTTGGTCAGGCAGGACCTGCCCTTCCTAAACTCATGTTTGCTGAGTCTGATCCCTTGGTTACCCTGTATGTTCCATGTGATCATACTCAAGATGATCTGCTCCATAACCTTACTGGGCTCCCAGGTCAGGCTGAGAGGCCTGTAATTCCTCAGATCCTCCTTCTGGTCCTTCTTGTGGATCACAATTGAGGCATAACGATGGTCAATCTCCAGTCATCTGAGACCTCCCTGGTGATCCAAGACTGATGATAAATGATGGAAAGCAGCTTAGTAAACTCTTCTGCCTAGGATGAATCCCATCTGGTCCCACAGACTTGTGAACATCTAAGTGGTTCATCAGGTTGCTTACTACTTCCTCCTGGAGGATCTATTCTGCTCCTTGTCTACCAGCTCAGGGGGCCATTTGTCCTGAGGATAACTGATCTCACTGTTGAAGACTGAGGCAAAGAAGTTAAGTACCTCAGCCTTTTCCTCATCTTTGGTGACTATGTTCCCTGCTGCGTCTGATAAAGAGTGGAGGTTTTCCTTGGACACTCTTTTGTTATTAATGCATTTATAAAAGCACTTTTTATTATCCTTTACACGAGTGGTCAGATTAAGTACCAACTGGGCTTTCAGCTTTCTAATTCTCTTTCTACATGACCTAACAACATCCTTAAACACTTCCTGATTTGGTTATCCCTTTTTCCAAAGGTGATGCACCCTCTTTTTTTCCCTAAGAACCTAAAGTTTTTCTGCAGCATTTAAACCTGCAATTGCTACTATGTTTCTTCCTGGCAGGAAGGAAAAGGTTTTGGATCTGTGCTGCATTTTGATCTAGAGAAACACTAGGTAGGAGTTTAATCAAAGACTTAATCTTCTATGTCAACAGTTTGTGCATGGATAGCTCTCAGCGTTTACTACATACATTCTGTGTTGACATTTATACTCCAAGCAAACTCCAGCAATAATAATTTGTCTTTGGATTACCTCATAGGGTCTGTGAGTGTTGGCTTATCTGAAGTAAAACTGTGTTCTTTGGTTTTGTTTGAATATGTAGATAGTTGATCCTGCTTTATAGCTGCATAAATGATTTTTCATGGATCCAGGATTCTTAAATGCTGCAATGAGTTAAAATTCAATCCCATTAACATTTGCCTTTGAGAAAACATCTTTTGCAGTCAACTCATTCAATATAATATCCACAGGAATACCATTAGAAAAGGTGCATAAACTTCTAATTTTATTCCAGAAAATGTTTGCCTTTTTGTGTGTGTGTTTTCAAAGTCTCAATTCTTTTCACAAAGACCAAATTTATCTTTCTACAAAGGTATGAAAATATCAGTGATGTTCAGTGACTGACTTACACTGACTTCCTCAACTCCACTTTCTCTCACACATTCCAGAACGTTCCCGAACCCCCATTTTTGCACATACCATTATTCCTTCATTTGCTTTGTTCTATTTTATCCTCCACTAAAACTATTCAGGAGTTAATACATCTTTAGTTCCCCATGTAGTGAAATCTAATCTCTAATCTTTTAAAGGATTTGATTTACCCAATAGGCACTAGACAAATCAGTGACATTATTTTAAATACATGGTTTTATCAGGGAACCAAGAGGACTAACATTTTCCTCTTACCACTGTCTTCTGTGTTTCAGATTCATTCTGATTTTTTGTCTTTGCAGATGATATGGGAATGAGATCATTTATCTAGGATTTTGGGATTCTACCTGCTTCTGTTGGGACAGGAATTCCAGCTGTCTGCCTGCTACTCAGAAAGCCCAGACAGACCACTAGTACACAAGCACAGTTCCTGTTCAGTGGCCCTAAACTATCCAGAATACACTCTGCACACACTGACCATCTGCTTTCATTCTGTGATCAGAGTTGCAGTGGGCATCAAGGGTAGGCAGCAGGTGTTACAGCTTTGTTCGGAATAAATAGAAGGGCCACAGTATTGTGCAGAGTATATTCCTGGACTTACTGCAGGTGGATCCACGTAAATCAGCAACCTCTACAGGTACTATTTGGCTGTTGAAGAACCAAAATGGTCCCTATCAGCCACAGGTTGTTAATTTTGTCAAAGTCTCTGTGATACCTTCTGTATTTAATCATTCATCTTTACAGCATTGCAAAGGACTATAAAACCATTGCTTTAGACAGGGAGAGGGTAGTGTTCTAGATAAAAAATGAGTAGAATTTAGACAAAACTCAGAAAAAAAAATTCAAATTCTGCTCTTCCAAATATGACCAACCACCATCTCTTTCACAAGGCTTTTGAACCTAATTATGTCTCTTAAAGTTGCTTGTTTTCTGTCCCTGGGAATATATAAGACTGTCTCAGACTTTGTAGGGCTGAGAACTTACAGATGTTCATAAGTACAGAAAGAGTCTAGAAAATAGTCATGTTTACAGCTATATTTGCTCAACTGGTATTTTCACAGGATATCCAGTCTTGCATTTCTCACCAAAATGTGGATATACCTCCCAATTTCTTGTAAATAAGAGAGAAAATGGGAAGAAAATAGTGAACATATTATCAAGATATGTATACAGTAAATTCGTGGTGTAACACAATGCAGTAACAGTAAGAACATTTGTCAAGTACTAGTCTGCAGTCCTGTTGTCTGCTCAATGGCATTTAAAATGATCCCTCTCCCTCCTGTGAAGGAATGCTTTACTTCCCTCACTATGTACATGTAGACTATACTAAGTAGAGGGACACTCTGTCCCTCATGTTGAAACCTGTTTCACTTGGCAAAAAGATATTCATTTGAATGAAGACTAGGTAAAGAAAGAAAGCAAACAAGCCTCATCATGGTTCTCTAGATGAGGAATTTCCTCACTTCTTCAAACCAGATGAACTGAACTATATTGCTTAGAGCCTTTTATCTAAATTAGTACATTAAAAAAAACAAAACAAAAACCAAACATCTTGGAGAAAGAAATGGAATTCAGGATTCTTTCCTTCACTACAACTTCCCTCAGTATTAGGCGCCACTTTAAGTCTTCTGGTGTTTGTATTTTTGAGTGTTGTCATTTTCATTATTTACAGAAATGTTAAAACAGATGGAATACTTTGAGAATGTTGAACTCATTCAGTACAAAGATTGCAAAGTACTCATTTGAGTATGGGGGCTTTTTTTCCTCCGGTTCTGTTGGGGTTTTTTTGTCTTACTTTTTTTTTTCTCTCCTAAGAATAAGAAATGTACACAAGTTCTTACAGTTGTCTTCATATCTCAAGCCAATGCTTCAATTAATATATAAGAAGAAGTCTTTCCTCATTCTGTAGTGGCAACAGAACAAGAGTAGACATAGACATCTATCTACAGGAGACAGTTCTGGACTAGGATCTCTAAGAAGTTTTCCAGTCTTAAAACATATTTGAGTAGTCTTGAACTGTACTAGGAAAATGACAGATATATTTTTGTCTTATTTTCTCACTTTTGTTTGTATGTGTGAGCATTTATGACCAGTATAAGGATCATCATCAACAAATGCTAGAGTAGATGCATGATAGCTGTAGGTAACCCCAACCAACCCTGACTAGGAAGCCTGAATCAACTCTTGGCTTCCCAGATGTGTCATAAGGCTGAAGCAAAAGATATTTCTTAGCTATACATGTTGTAGTTTCAGCAGAAAAATATAGTCTTGACAAGGGAATATGGCCTTGGATTACAAAGGAACACGTATTGTTTATTTAAGTGTGCAAAAACATGTATATTTTAACAGTGTCAGAGAAAGTAGTGCAAATCTCTCCCTGCCACTTCTCTGAAAAATACATACTATTATATAATATATATTAAATTCTTTATAATACATATGATATAATGTACACATATACTATAGTGCATTACACAATTTTTCAACTTTCATTCAAGAAAGATGATTTCCATACCTCAGAAAATTACTGTATCCCTTTAAAATATATTTCCAACAATCAGTTTCATCTACTACACAACATTCCTTAGAAAGAATCTCTCATTAACTAAGATAATAACTGCATTGATGCAATGAAGGGGCTTTGGGTTGCTCCTCTGGAAAACTGAGATGCTCTATTTATTAAATTCCATAAGCTCCAACACTCTCTAATGACCCTGATATGTTATTTGCAATTTGGATCTTATTGGGATGAAAGTAGTTCATTGTTGCACCATTTATTTAAGTCTTAGTAGAAAACTACCTTGTGAACATTGAAATTTTGTAAATATTAAACTGAGGTAACTGCTTGAGGACTGGTATGAATTATAATTCTTAGCATAATTTAATTAAAAAAAACAGTACAGAATGAACAGAATACTTTTAGTTGCATCACTTCAGACTTCACTGACTACATAAAAAGAATCTAACTTGAATTAATTGATCAGAAACCATTATAACAGGTACATAGATAAGTCAGAAATTTTGACCTTTACATTTTGTATTTTTCTTTATAATATCAAAGAACCTTGTCAGTCTGACACTGAGGGGAAGACATAATATGTTATAGAATGCAAGTGCTAACAGATTTCCCAGAAGTACATAATGCTTTAGGTATCTGCCAAAACATTAAGGAGTTAGTGATAATACAGTTTACAGAGATGCAAATAGACAAAACTGAATAACCAAACCAGCTCCATTCAGCTAGAATACTTAATTATTTAACAAATAGAATACCAAAGGAACTTAATTTTAGAATTGTAGGTAGTCACTATGACTTCCAAAGAGTTGGGAGATTATAGATAGCCTCCCATTCAAAGTAAAAATCGTAGAACTACTAATTATTTGACTTCAGATTCACCATGAAGGTAATACAAGTAATCTTTTATAAAAACCATTTAGAAATTTACTATCTATTTAAATAAAAATGTATAAAATTTTAAAATGAAGTTTTTTGAAAGTTCCACAAATTTGGGTTCATACTGGTAGGAATACAAATCCCGGTAAGATAAAAATACAGAGAATATCTAAAAGTAAGTGGTAGTTCACTCACAAATGGAAGACAGAACAATTTATTAGAGACCTCCTCTACATATATCTTTTTCATGTAAAACAAATTGAACACAAATAAATTGAGACACCTCAAACAGTGAGCTGTAGACTAACCAAGCCAACAGTGCGGTCTTTAAAGCAACAACAAAATTTAGAATCAGATGAAACAAAGATGGGAAGGCCTCCAGCAATTCTTCACTATAGTGAGTCCAGACATTATAAAATAGCCAAAATTTAACTGTTTAACAACTGACTCATTACCATAACATTCAGTGAACAAATCCTGATGGTCTCCTTTACTTTTTGACCTTAAGTTAGATACCTAAATATCAGTCATTGACCCAAGATTCCTATCAGAAGATGAGGGGAGAAACACATCAAGTGATGATGTCTCCTCTGCTCTTAGGATTGACACCTGAAACAAGTCAGGTCAACCACTCAGGTCACACCAGATGTCTAATCTTCAGATGTAAAGCAGGGTAAGTCAGATGATTGTTGTCATCTGTTTTTAATACCATTACAATTAAGAAAAGTGTTAATTTTGTAGCAAAATGTCTGATCAGTACCAATGAAATGGAAAGCCTGAGAGGAAACCAGTATGAGTAGAGTAAGAGAAGGAAACCTTGACAGAGGGGTCAGACTGCATCTTTAAAACGTGAGTTTCATAATCATATGAGGTTAATTTTTAAAAATAACATTTGAGAACTATACAGAAGGTATATTGAACAGATAGATGTGAAAAACTGAAATAATCTTCAGTATTAAACTAAATAATATAATAGAAAGAAAGCAGAAAAGTTACATTCCTGAGATTAAAAACCCAGTAGTTTATATAAAACAACATTGTAGATGTTAACCTAGGCAAAAAAGAAGAGTATTTAAATTGATAAGCAGATTATTAAGATGAATTTAAAAGTTATGAATGCAAAATGGAAAAAAAAGATAGTTTGTTTGAAAGTAGTAGGGCAGTGACAGACTGAATAACGAAATAAAGCCAATAGTAGACTTTTCCCCCCAAAAAAATACTATCAGAAGTTTTCTAAACCTGATATTGACGATATTACTATAGAAGAAGTTGCAAGCTATCCCTCATTTCATAGAAAAAGATACTTGGGAAACAAACACACTCATGATTGAGGTAGTTTCTGCTCAAGTAAAACTACTCAGGAGAGAAATGCTATTTCAGTAACAAAAGATGGCACTTGGTTATTATGCAAATTATTTTAAAGGACTTATTAATTTTACTTTCAAAGATTGTTATTTTTTTTCTGACAAATTGACCTTATTAAGGGTCTTGCTACCACAAGCTCCAGGTCCAAAAACAGGAATTGTAACTACTTACCTAGCTGACCTGACCACATTAGAATATGAATGACTAGAACTTGTCACCTTGATGCTGCTCTGAGGTATCAGATGTTATTTTTCCTCAATCTCATCATCATGTCCTATTTAAGGCACTAAATCCTCTAAAATGGATGTAGGGGAGAGGAGAGAGAAAAGTGTCAGGAAACATTTAGAATTTTGTCTTCCTTATTCAGTCTATGTCGTGTGCATGGCAAGGGAGCTGGGGGCTGTCTATTTTGGGTTTAGTTTCAGAAATTCTGTGATGAGAATTAACAAGCAGATTTGGGGCATGAGGATGACAATTTATGTGACACTTCTGAAAGTCTGATAGATAGATGCATAATGTGAAGTGTTTTAGGATTAATGAGGTGATGAAGAAGAAGTAAAATTAAGAAGAGTTGCAAGTTCTCTTGGAACACATGTGCATTTCAATTCTGAAAGTTGCCAAATATTGTGAGATGACAAGCATAAGTGACTAGAATTACCGTAATAGTGTGAAAACTAGACAAGAAAAAGACATTATTTTCTTTCAAGGCTTAAATTTCAAGCATGTGTGTAGCATAAAATACTGTGTCTATTGTATTTTTGTGGTATCCACTGATGTTTTGAAGAATGCTAATTTATATGATTTAGTAAATTAGGTATAATTAAGCATTTGCTTTTTTATTTTTTTCATGACAAGAGACTTTAATTACCATGGAATTGTTATTTAGATATTCACAGTTTTCTTGTTTATTTTTGCTATATGAATGATAATTTTAAATATAACATTATTTTTCAATTTAGGCAAAATCATTTAGCTTTTTGCTGTATAGTACAGAAATATATGCTATATATTATCCTTATATTATGCTTTGTACCTCAGTATATTTTAAAAAAGTGTATATCTCCAAACCCTTTCAGATTTTAAATAATTATATAATAAATTTATGTGCCATTTATGCTTTTAACCGAGTACTGTATTATTTGCTTGGAAATTGAACTGAAAAACTTTTGACTCTTTACAAATTGTGGATTGAGACTTTTGTTTTCTAAAATAGTGATATAAACATGTGCTCTCTGTACTCAAACCTGCCTGTACAAATAATACCTTATTTAAATTCACAAAGAAAGAACTGTGTAACAGCAAGATCTAGTGATTCTATTTCTCTATAAAACTTATACGTAAAAATTTTAAAGTATAATTTGTGGGTATCTGACATTATATATTGGGTTTGCATGGCAATCTTTTGGTAGCACGGGTGCTACAGGGGGGATTTCTGTGACAAGCTGCTAGAAGCTTATCTCATGTCCAACAGAGTCAAAGGCAACTGGATCTAACATGCACTCACTACTGGCCAACTCTGAGTCCATTAGGAACAGTAGAAGCATCTCTAGGGTAATAGATTTAAGAGAGGGAAAAAGTTGTTGTGTGATAGCAATTGTAACCAGAGAGAGGAGTGACAACATGTGAGAGCAACAGCCCTTCAGACACCCAGGGCACTGAAGAAGGAGGGGGAGGAGGTGCTATGGGAGCGGGAGCAGAGGTTCTCTTGCAGCCCATGGTGCAGATCATGGTGAGGCAGCTGTGCCCCTGCAGCCCATAGAGGTCCATGGTAGAGCAAACATCCACCAGCAGCCCCTGGAGGACCTGGTACCAGATCAGACAGATGTCTGTGGGAAGCCCATGCAGAAGCTGACAGCATGTGTGGCCCTGTGGGGAGAGGAGCCCACAACAGAACAGGTTTCTTGGTGGGACTTGTGACCTTCCAGGGGACCCATGCTGGAGCAGTTCTTTGAGGACTGCATCCTGTGGAAAGGACCCCATGCTGGAGCAGGAAAGAGTGTGAGGGGTCATCCCCCCAAAAAGGAAGGAGCAACAGAGATGGTGAACTGACCTTAGCCCCCATTTCCCATCCTTCTCTACCACTGATGGGGAGTAGTTAAAGAATTCAGGAGTAAAGCTGAGGCTGGCAAGAATGGTGGAGGGAGGGAAAAGTGTTTCATGATTTGTTTTCATTTCTCATTATGCTACTCTGATTTAATTTGTAATAAATTAAATTAATTTTCCCCAAGTCAAGTCTGTTTTGCCTGTGAAAGTAACTGCTGACTTTACCTGTCCTTATCTCAAACTACAAGCTTTTTGTTGTTTTCTCTCCCCTGTCCATTTGAGGAGGGGAGTAACAAAGCAGCTTTAGTAAGCACCTGTCATCCAGACAATCAAGCCACCACAGATCTGTGTGTGCTTTTTAAACCTCAATCCAATTAATTTGCTAAGATTACTAAATCTTCAATAAAACCAAATCAAGTTTCTATAAATCTTCATTTCCCATGTAGTTGTTGCATCTCAGATTGAACTGAATCTTGCCTGGAGACTTTTTGCTCATTTTAATTCATCCAAAGTTCAAGATGAACTCATGACATGCAAAGTTATGGCAAAAGAAATGGCTACATATTGAATCGATATTTCATACTATTTTTTATATTGAATTATTTTATTTTGGTTTAACACGAAAAGTGAAACCTTAACATTGACCATGTTCAGTAACTAATTTTGAGTAAATTTCAGTTTTCACAATGTCTCTTTTGAAGAAATGGTATTCCAAATACCAGCTGTTGATAACAAAAAAAAAAAAGGGATATAAACACATAACCTAGTACAGAAATAAACTGCCCTAAACATAAGTTCGGGGTTTATGACTGCAGGAAGCATGAAATACTCACTTAATCAGAAGATTGTAAAGGTTTTCTACCTATGCTTTTACTTGCCTGTCACAGTGCACACTAAAACATTATGATATTGGTATGTTGGGAAAGTGCTAGAACAGAGAACTCTGATTACTACAGCTTACACTATTTGCTACAGAAGTCCCAGTTCTATCAGTAATAATATCCCCCATAAGTGGAACACATACCTATTATATTCAGGATAGCATTTGCAACATGAGAAAACTGAGCCCAAAGAAAAAAACCAAACTAAACAAAACTTGTACAAACCCCAAATGCATGGTCTCCCCAAAACCCTTCTACTTCCTCAAAGCCTCAAAGTTTGTAAATACCATGGGGCTCATTTCTACATATCTATTTCTTTATTCTGTTCTCAAATTCCCCTCAGACATATTCTGTCTAAATCACTTAAAAACATACAAATGAAACTGCTGTAAGCTGTTTCTGAAATGTTTTTATTTAATACACTGAAGTCTGTTCAGAGTTTCTGTTCAAGTTCAGTGCAGCAGTAATTTTTTCTTTTTTAACAGTTTGGCTTCTGTTCCATCTGTAATAGTATCTTAAATTTGAAGAATAACATTAAAAATGTTTTAAATGTTATCAATGTGTTGCAATTCAGCAGCACTCTAATATTTGATTTTTTTTTTGAAAAAGCAAACCTGCAACAATGAAAAGTTATTTTTATCTTGATCTACGAAGACCAACAGCACTACCATCACTTGTTATTTAATTAAACCAGAAGAGTTGGCAATAAGAACTGTCTACAAAAAGAATGTCCAGAGTAGGAAATTTTTAGACCTTTGTTGAAATACGTGTAATCAGTGATCAAATTCTCAGAAGATACAATTACAGTTTAGATCATTACCATGTTGACTGTGAACTTTTCATAGTTTCTAATACAAAACTCACTAAATAATATGCATTTATCATAAATTCTCTGAGAAATACATCTTTTATGAATATGACAGAGATCAACACCTACGTTTTCAATCATTTGCAAACTCATATATGTTAATTTGACCAAATCTATAAGAAAAATAATACTTATTTTATGTAGTAGGTACTGGACTCTGAATTTTCTTGGTCTGCTCTGTACAAGCATAAAAACCCAGAGATTCAAATTCTTGATTTGTAACTTTCAATTGTCTTTTATTATAAAATTACCCAAGTAGTATCTTTTAGAAAATATTTTCTTTATTTTTTTTCACTTGTCCATTGGTTGCTTAACATAACTTTTGTTTTTTCTTTCTTCTTCTGGATGTCTACCTTTTGGACAAAGCACAGAATTACTGCAAAATACCTATGCCACCAAACCTATGTCACATAACTTAGATGTGTCTATACACAAAGTAAGCTTGAGAGAAATAACTTCTTGGATATTTTATAGTCAAATTTTAAATGTGACTTAATAATTGTCTTCTAAATTAGTTTTCATCTGCCTCTGTAGGCAGATGTGTAAATCCAGATCTGGTCTTCCACTGTAGGCATTCAACATGTCTTACTGAGACAAAACGTGTGGCAGATACTCTTGATAGAATGTTAAGTACCTGGCTTGGTTTTTAAAGCTCATTTCAATATATGATTAATTTAGTCAAAAAATACTTGTATCCAGTCTTACACTTTTAATACCTTCCAGCAAAAACAATATTTTCTCTTTGAATTTAATAGGAGACACTGGAAGCCTCTAATAAAAAGCAGTGATGTTTTGCTTACAGTTTTATTCATACAATTTTCAAGCTCACTCCACCGTTCATGACCTCATGGACTTTAATATATATTCACTGAAAACAAAATTCCAATTTCTCAGCATTAATCTATGCCCACAGTGTTGTCTAACAGCTCTCCACACCCCCCCACCCCCCCACTCTAAAAATTGTACTCTTTTTAACTTTTGAGGGTAATGTGTTTTTATCCTTTATATGTCATAATAAACATATATAGTTGTTAACCCAGGCTTTCACAAACGTTAGAAATTTGTTGGGAAAAGCCCTTTTAACAGCAATATTCCAAGATGTGCCAGATAACTCCAGACTGCTCTGAAAGAGAGGTTCCAAATATGACTATAATAAGACTGTATTTTGCATCCCTCTGGCTTTTTATATGTGTATTGTATTTGTGTGTAGACATAGACATCTCTAGTTAATAAAATTCTATTTGCCATGCATCAATGTTTGATAATTTGTATAATGATTATTTTAAATTCTCGCCTATTTCTACTCACCCATGTGTCTATCTATCTATTTATGAAATGCATATATCTCTTTGTATGTATGAGGAGGGCTACCCTATAAACTCTTATTTCCAAAGAATCAGTAAATATTTTTGTATTTAATATAAATACATAATATAAATACATATGTATAAATGTATATTTATAAACATCTCTGTCTTGCTGAAAAAGAAAGCAGGTGTTAGAGGAAGGAACACTGAGTACCTCAATCCTTTAATTATCAAAACTGAAATGCTTTTGCAATTATTTTTTTTTTTGTCTGACAATAAGACAATACTGAGATAATCCAAAAACCCATGGGTATTTGTCATGTAAAGATTTTTCTAATTGCTTCCTCAAGCCCTAGCATGCTTTATCACTATCCCATAGATGTTATTGTGTCTAAATATCTTCTTTTCCATTGCTATTTCTTTAGTCCGTAATAGCCTTTGTCTTCTGACAGTTATTCTCACTCTCGTCCCCTCTCTTCATACCTATCTTTCAGTACTGTGTTAATAACCTGAGAATGGTAGTTTGTCAGTTTACAAATTAATTTGAGATTACAGGCTCTTCATGCTCAGTCATGTCATAAAGCGAAACTGTGGCTATGTTAAGTACTTAGTGCTAGGTTTACAACAACACACTCTGAGATGACTATTGATTATGTCTTTCAAGTTCTTGTATGTTCTTCTTCTTTAAGTATTACTGTTACCTCTCTTGTATTATGTTGTTTTGCAGGCAGTTGCCAACGTATTCTAGAAGATGTATATATGATTCATAGCCAGCCCTAGGGATGGAACACTTACTGCCATCCTGTTACAGTCTGTTCACATAAGAACTCTTCACTTGTTCCAGTCATCAAAGAAATCTCATGAATAACTGCACAAGTTGTCAAATATAATAAATAATTTGAAAGGAGACAGATAGTTGTAATAAAAATATTTAATGGCAAGTATTTAGTGTGTTTAGACAAGCTTACTAACATTTTATTTACTCTCCCTTCATATCTGTACTAATATTTAAGCTTTAAGGCCTTTATTTCCTTTGGAATGTGTTACAAATTATAAATAGGTATCTTACTGGATAAACATGATTTCAGCAGCAAGTGGTTCCCCTTTTCCTACATTCAAGTGAACACAAGATACCCACCTTGAACAAACAGCTTTATTTTCCAGTACAGAATTGGTTTGTGTCTCAACAGATAGAAATGAGGCCTGTGTTGGTATTACTGTCTGTGATCTACCCATATATAAACTGAATCTGGGGGAACATTAGTCTAAGACCTGACACTCTTAAATTCTGTATTTAAAATCCCTATCTCTGGCACTTCTCTTCTCCCTCTTCACATCTGTGAAATAATTTGTATGAATCACCTTTCACATTGACTTGTTGGTCCTGCTTAGGAATCCCCCCTTAGCTCCTCTGTGCTCCACCCACAGCTAATCCATGGATAGCTTCACAGACCATAGTTTTATATACAGATGATGCTTCTAACAAGATTTTAATATTGCAGCAGCATGACACATGGCAATTGTTGGTATATATGTGTTGTCTAGTACCAGTCAGTTCCTTAAATTGAGAATATATTGTTTTCTCATTATCTGTACTGCAGTTCAATATTTATCTACCACTGTGATCAACCTTTTTCTTTAGTGATAAAAATGCAAAACACTATCAACCTGTGACCCTGTAATATATTATTGTCATTGTTAGTACCATGCTTTATACTGACTTTCCAAAGCCTCGGGACTGGTTTTTCAACCAGGTGTCTATAGCTCATTTTTTTCTTACTTTCACAGAATCACAGAATGGGTGAAGTTGGAAGGTACCACAGTGGGTTATCTGGTCCAACTTCCTCACTCAACCAGGGTCATCCTGGAGCACATTTCACAGGATTGCATACAGACGGTTCTTGGATATCTCCAGCAAGGGAGACTTCATTACCTCTCTGGGTAGCCTGTTCCAGTGCTCAGTCACCCATACAGTAAAGTTCTTCCTCATGTTCAGATGGGGCTTCCTCAGTTCATCTTTAGACATAAACCATAGTTTATATGGATAGTAGTAATAAGCAGTTATTCTATGTAAAGACATTTATGAGTGATGTGATTTAGACAATAGCATGTCTGGTAAGTATGACAAAAAAATCAGAAGCAGCATGAAGCATAGAGCAGTACCTGCATGGGAAGATTAAGTCAGGGAGCAGGTTTGGATCTAAAGACCACAAACGGTGAGAATCAGTAATCATCACTTAAAGAAATGCAGACCTGGAAGTGGCCAAAACTCAGTTTTGGGTAGCAAAAGAAATGAAGGGAAAATACATAACACACATAAATGGCACCTGATATAGTACATTTGAATGTAATGAGGAGAAGCAGATGAATAGAGAATACATCACATGTCAACATGTATCCAAAAAACCCACCAAAACCTATAAAAAGACTTTGAAAGTGTATCCTATAATAAGGAAGAAGAAACCCTTGACATGAACATCACATTACTCCTAGTGAAGAACATATTGCACATCCCCACTCCACCATCAGAATAAAACATAAAGAGCCGTAGCTGCATGGAAAGGATGAGGGCAAAAATAAGAAAAGGGATAGAAACTAAGAACCGTGTATGTTACATTTTTATTTATACTAGTAGTATAACTGAGGTTTTTTCCATATAAAAGGATTCTGACTGTGCTATTATTCTTTCATATATTTTTTGTAAAAAATAGGTCTATACTATTAGACTAGACTCTTAAGATATTTGTTCTTCTAAAAATAAACATTTGGTTTTGTATATATACACATATTTATATATGCACACATATGCCATATGCATACATATACATATACATGTGCACATAAGGCACACTTATTTTCTACCTATAAAAGAGATTTTGAGTATAACAACACAAACTCACAGAGGAAATGTACATATAACATTTTGTTTTAGTGAAGTTATTTTGATCAGATTTTCTTTTGATGTACACATGACAGTACACATTGCTTCTATTACATTTCTATCACTATATCCAGGAAATGTGCTTGAGAAGAAAGTTCTGTTCTTTAATGTCAGTTTCACAGCAATTTGACATAGTACTTAAATTTTGTCCAAGTTTCTCCATCTGTTTCATATTCCAATATGTTTATTGGCATTTGCTTTCATATAGCATCTATCTGTCCCATGAGCATGCATAGGTTAGCATATTTGCCTCATGGGAGATAATATCTCTATAATACATTCTTTTAGGATATTCTTCCTCAAATGCTTCAATTTTCATAGATCAAATAGCTTTTCTAGCTATTTGAAATATTATGGCTGGAGCAGATTGATCAGTACACAATGACTAACCTTCACGACCTTTTACTGTGCCCTTATCTACTTAGCAAAGGTACTTTGCCACGTACTTTTCTCACTGCAGGGGATATCAATTCTTACATATTCCTGAAAATACTTGACTTGGTATATAGTAGTATTGGTTTTGCTCCTTTCACAGAGTTACCAAATATTTGTTAACACATTCAAGTTCTTTTCACTATTAAAATTTCAAGTTCTTGACTCTGTAGCTTACAGCTGACACTTCAGAAAAATTTTTCTTATCTTTTACCAACAATAGCTTAGCCTAATAAGTATCACTTTGTGTAAAACTGGATCTACAGTGCTCACATATCTCAATATACCAACAATTGTTCCTTTATTCAGTAAAATTCCTCTTAGTTTGAGCTGTTTTCTGAATACCAAGATGTACCTGCCAAGAAAGACTTACTTTTTCTTCTTTTAGTAATAATTTACAACCAACAGTAATGGTATTTGAGACGCATTGGGGATCAGGGAGTGGTGTTTCCCGTTTCTTTTTTATGTGTTTTTTTCCTCCTGTATGTCTAAAAGGACTGTCCTTACCCCACTAAATTATGATTACAGAGATACTGGGTCTTAGTGGAATATTGCATTTCCACCGAAAGGAATGGGATTGAATTGGTCACAGGATTATCTTATTGTCTTCTCTAATACTCAGTTTAAATCTCAAGATTCATTTGAAGTTTCCTTAGGTTTGATAAAATTACACTTAAAAATATAATGAATCAAAAGTATCTTTTTGCTTACATATAGCTACACTTAACAGGATAATTTTGTTCACCAAAATGATACCAAATGTGCAATCTGAATTTATAATTATGGCCTCTTGGTGCACTAAAGAAATTATTCAATCTATTTTCTTTAGCAAAATCACAGAACATTATGTAATAGGTCACATTTTCATCAATTATTCCATTGACACACAGAAAAATTTGACCCTAAAGGGATTTATGGACAAGTAGTATTCTACCTGCAAGTTAACAGGGATTTGTAAACATCTGTCTGCAATAGTGTCATAAGTGGTCAGAATTGTACAGTGTTGCTTTAAGAAGGTGCCGAATTGATAAGGTTGGTTGAGAAAAATAAGAGCTGGGCCCCTTGCTTATCTTACACCTGGCTCAAGCAAAGCCTAACAATAGAATATTTGAAGACGATATCTCACCATCAGGTGTTCTTTCAGTGAGGTACAGAAGAACACCACACCTCTGTACCAGCCAACAATCACACTCGCTTTATCATGGAAAACAACCTTGTTATAAATCTGATTCATTAAGGAGATAAGGATATACAGAAAGACCAGATGATGAAGGTCAGAGAGCCTTTACTATTTCCTCAGTATGTGAAGGAAGAGCAAAGTGTTTTTCGAACCTTTTCTGTCAACTACAAATTCTGAAATGGATCCTCATTAAGCTTCATTAACATATTAATTTACACAACCCTTAGGATGCAAATGAAGGGGGGGTATTTTCTGCTGAATTCCAATACCCTTACTGCAACAGTGAACTATTAATACTAGAAATCAGGAATGCTAGAGGCATGAATCTTGCAAATAACATGTGAGTATCTTCCACTAGTATTGACAAATAATTAATCTTAAAATGGCTTTTTATTGCCAAAAGAAAATGTTTGCAACCAATGTCATATAATTACCATATAACATTATTGATAAATGGTATATAGGAAAATAATTTCAAATATCAAACCTTTTCAGCATGTATAGTGTACATGCACATGTAAGTGTGTATACATATACTACCTATACTTCCTATGTAAGATTTCTTTTGGTACAAAATGCCTTGTCCGGAGTCTGAATCGGAAAAAAAGAGATTATGAAATGGCACTGAAACAAGGGAATAATTTACCAACCATATTCTTATTCCAGGAATCCATAATACAAAACAGCAATTTCAACAATGGACGGCAAATTTACCTTGTTATCAAGATATTTTCCTTTTCTTTTTTCAGATCCTCTTATATATATTCTTATCTATATTTAAAACGTAATGGTGGCCCGTAGGCACCTATTCAGTAGATTTCTGGAATAGGAGCAGGACAGATGTAATAAAAATAGAAATTAACATTGAAATCCATGCAAATAACATACTACTTATTGATTTTGAAACTCCTATACTACAGGCTGCTAAAACATAGAACAATTTTCTAATTACTGCTTTCTGAAAAGAACCCCTGACTCCTGCGTCAGTCACAGCTGAACTTTGAGAAAATATGTTAAGGTGATAATAATACATGGGTATGGTGAACTCTGCTCCTCGATATATAACACAGCATCAATTTATAGTTAAATGAATGTCCATGTTACCTTTGTTCTATCTTCTACTTTGTTAGCCAAATATCAGGTTGATTTTAAAATACTTCAGTGTTTTATAAGATCTTGAATCTCAGTTGCATAATTATTTCAGATACTTTCTTCATCCTCAATCCCAGTAACTGTAAATTTGATCTAGACATATGACATTACTGAACTGCAAAGTTCTAGAACCCAAGTCTCAAAACAAGGCCTCAAGATTCAAGGACCTATTATTTGGGACAGCTGACGTAGGTACTTCTCAGTAGTGTATTTGTCTTTTGTCTGTTCTAGAACAAGTTAACCTCATTTCACATAAGGCATATACCATGTCATACAGCATTTTGTTTACTTCGGGATGAGGATGTTCAAAAAGGCTATTACTGTGGAATAGCTAATACATCATAATTAATTATTACAGGGTATCCTGTTCATGTCCATAACCTCACGTAGCTGTTCTACAAATCTAAATCACGTCTATCTACTTATCATTCTAATGTGAGTAAAGTTCTACAGCCTTTGGGACATATTTAAGTACTCTTGTATTATACTTCATTTCATGAACAAACCCATTGGATTCACTTTAAAGGCTCTTAAAAGACTTCAATGAGCTGTGAAATTAAGCTCTACCCTTGTACCCTTTTCAATCTGAATTTCATCATGGACTTTTGTACAGCTGTTTTGTTGTATGAATGTTTGTGGAAGAGCTTTTAATTCACCTGAATCCCTGATATTCACAGATGAATGACCATATTCATAATCCCACCGTATAAGCATGAAATTATTAGCAGAGTTTGACAAGGCAAAGTTGAATGAAGGTTGTACAGCATAGACAGTGCTTATGATTAAATTCAGCCTTGAGGTTCCCTAGTATCCAATTTTACAAATTTTTGTTTTCTTTTCTTTTTTATCTAGGTGAGAATCTGTATGTCGATGCAGCATAATGTCATGGTTTTGTTCTTACAAATACCCAATAATAATTGTAGACACATTCCTGAAATCAGTACAGATCTGTTAGTTTACAGTAGTTCACAATTTTCCTCCTCAGGCTGAAAAAAAGATCAATATTTGAACAGATTTAACCTAAATATTAGAAAATCCAGATAGAAATAAGGAACAGATTTGGTTGTTGAAGAAATGCCTTATTTAAGGACAGTATTTTTATTTTCAGGGAACATGGTTCTGATTTTCAATGATGCAGAGTAACAATGATATGTTTGAAGGCCCTGGACTGGCAATGCAGCACTCTTTGATGTTCACCACACCAGCTGAGTTTCCTGCTGCGTCCTAGTCAGAAGCTATGCAGAGAAGAGTAGATATTACTTCTTTCAAGAAATACTGGCGTCATACCCAGCAACACTAGCAATAGAAACATTTGGGAGAAAAAGAGAAAAGATGAGTGTGCTAATAACACATGGAAACAAAGGGAATAAGTAAGCCTGTGCAATAGTACAGCCATTCCTTCCTGCATATATGTCAGCACCTATTACCTACAATTATTCTTCGCAAAGTCTGCTTGCATTTTGTAGACTGGAAGGATGGTGAGATACTGGATTACAGAGAGATAGTCTTACCGTGTGAATAAATGGCAGCACATATAAGGTGACCCAGTACGATAAGATAATAAATCCTCTTAGTCTGTCTAGTATTAGAAATACTTCAAGCAATTACAGCTAATGAGAAAATAATTACAGTTCACAACTAGTCCATAAGGAAGATGTACAGGGAGAAAAAAAAGGAGCTCCTATAATAAATATATACTTTGATCAGCTCAGAAATGGAGTGATAGTTGAATGACTTGTCTGTGCTGGTTTGAGCTGAGGTAGAATGATTTTTCTTCATAGTGACTAATATGGGGTTTGGTTTTGGATTTGTGCTGAAGACAGGGTTGATAATATAGAGATGTTTTTGTTATTGCTGAACAGTTCTTACAATGCAGCCAAGGCCTTTTCTGCTTTTTATACTGTCACACTGGCAAGGAAGTTGCAGGTGCATGGTAAGTTAGGTGGAGACACAGCTGGGACAGGTGACTCCAATTGACCAAGGAGATGACGCTCAGGATGTAAAACTGGCAGAAGAAGGAGAAAGGGAGAGATGTTTGGACTGAAGGTGTTTGTCTTCTCAAGTAACCATTAGGAGTGATGGGGCCCTGCTCTCCTGGAGATGGTTGAACACTTGCCTGCCCATGGGAAGCAGTGATCTAATTCCTTATTTTGCTTTGCTTGTGTGAGAAGCTTTGCTTTCCTATTAAACTCTCTTTATCTCAACCCACAGGTTTTCTAGCTTTCACCCTTCCAATTGTCCCCAGTCGTCCTGGTGGGGGAGTGAGTAGCTGACTTGCACTTGGTTGATTGCTGGAGTCAAACCACAACACTATCCCATTTAAAATCAAAAGTTCCTCCTGATGATGAGCAAGCAAAAATCTAAGATGCAAACACTTTCACTTGAAAGTCCTTGTAAAGGTGGTTTCAGTAGGCAGAAATAGCAAGTTTTAACTCTTTGAGATGTAACTTGCTCATTATAACTTTTTACCACCTTTTCTTGAACAAAGAGGAGGTTAAAAAAGTACATAAGTCTGTTTCAGAGAATTTTTGCATTATTTAAGCCAGAGTGTCCTAGCCACACATCATAAAGCTTTTCAGATCAGGGTGAGGAGAGACGATATGAACCCTGACAGAAGTGGATTATTCTTATAGCCATGTTTAGAAGAGCGTTTTATTGTGGGAAATTGATGATCCCCTAGCATCTTCACAGTCTGTAACAAAGTTTGAATATGAGTAGAATATATTTTTTACAGTATGTGTGCATTATGGCACCTTTTATTTGTCTATTAGTTTCAGATTCAGGGCTTTTTGATGCAATTTTTCTATCACCTGATACATTACAGGTAGGTGTAAACTCAGTATAATTTTACTGAAACACTAGGTTGCCAGGGCCTTTTTTTTTTTTTTTTGAAAAAGCATATTTGAAAAACATTAGAGTCAACATGGCTTATTTGGATATTAAGCTTTTTCGTATAGTTTATTGATATACTATGAAATTAAACATCGGAGATCTTTGTGCTGGACATTGAGTTTAGTAGCATTATCAGTAAGTGATGTTGGTGATGAATATTTTTATCCATGGCAACATTAAAAAATACTTTTTTAACACTTGAAAAATCAGTTTGTTACAAACTGAAGAAGCATAATCTGAATTATGAAAAAGTGATATATTTGTTACACACACACCAGTCTCTGCAATCTGAGGACCCAAAGTGTCATCACAATTATTTGCTGCCTTTCCTTCCTGAATACAGATTTGAAGGAGTGACCTTTGAATATCCATATCTGCATATCTATACATGAATATTGTAAAATCTATGAAGGCATTTTTTACAAACATTAAATTTAATTAGATACTCTCAGAACACTGGGAGATAATACATGCATGTCACTTGTACTGAAATATTGGCCAGCTTTTCATAGCAGCATGTGTGTCTACAGTAGGTATTAGCAACATTACCAGCCTGATGCCTGCACTAAGCAACAGACTCACATTAATGTAATTTAATAAGGTGTCTTTTGTTATTAAACCAAGAATTGTATGTTGCTAGCTGAGGTGGAAAATAGTTCCCAGAGGTTTTTCTCCCTTATTCCATCTGAAGTTATTTTTAGGGGACTTTAATATTTAAAAGTCTATTACTAATTTCAGCGTTGCCCACAGTAACCTGCTTTGTAGTTCTATTGCCAAATTATCCCTTGAAGGCAAGTGCTGTAAATAATTTCTCAGTTCTGTTCCTAGACACTTGCCAAGGTCATTATCTGTCTTTTCCACAGTCCCTGAATTCTGCCTTTGATTGTGAGTGGTAACTAAGAAACAGTTATGAGATGCAATCACAAGCTGCGGCAGACTTGTCAAAATCTGAAGATGGTCCCTGAGCAATCTGATGAAGCCAGTGGCTCAGCTGCTCTTGCTTCTTTAATTCTTCATTTATCTTTTGAATTGGTCAACCAACAGAGCAGCAAGAACAAACATAAAACAGGCGCTATGAAGCAGACATGACAGCCATAGAGGAAGGAGTCTCCAGAAAACCGTTTTGATGGAACTGACTATAGAATTCTAACATTTAGCTTCTAACCAGTAATAATTTGTTCTTGTGCTCTTATACTTTGCTTCATCTCTCACAATGTCCAAAATCTGACATATTTTTTAATATATAAATAATTATTGCCTTATGAGATTTTCTTGAGTTCAGCCGATGAGGCCCTGTACAGACAGGTAGGAGCAGCCTCACATTCACAAGCCCTGGTCCTCTTGGGGGGCTTCAACTACCCTGAAATTTATTGGAGAGACAACACTGTAAGGCATCGGTGACAATTTCCTTCTCCAAGAGATAAAGAAGCCAACGAGGAGAAGTGCTATGTTGGACTTTGTTCACACCAAAAAAAGAGGACCTTCTGAGTAATGCGAAGCTCAAGGATAGCCTTGACTACATTGAACATGAAATGGTTCAGTTCAAGATCCTTAGAGTGGTAAAGAGAGCACACATCAAGCTTGTTACACTGGATTTCAAGAATGGCTCAGTTTAAGGAGACTAAAGTGTTTTGCTAAGGAGGATGATTTATCTCTCCCAGCAATCAAGCAAGTATGGAAAAAGGAAGAAATAACAACCCTTTATTAAAGAATATATGTATATTGGAAAAAACAGCAAAAGAACACAAAAACAACTAAACAATAATCCTGCACCCAAAAGTCCCTTTCAAAAAAAAAGAAACAGTTTGAGACTTCCTGTCCTCTGGCGCAATCCCCCCGGTTGGCAGGGGGAGCTGTTGGATCACCAGAGGAGCAGAGCCTGCAGTGCTCAGTGTTGGCCAGCAGGGGGCGCTGTTGGGCTCTGGTGGTCGCTGTGTGGGGGCCTCAGATTGCAGGAGAAGCTGACAGGGGAGATTTCATCCCCACACGAGGAGGGGAAGGGGAAAAGGGGAAAGAAAGGCAGTTTCTTTTCCACTAAACTTACACTGTCTGTGGCTGGCTGCAGCCAGGACTCTTCCCTTTGCTTGTGAGCACAAACTCTCCAATGAAAACTCAGCAGATTCTGGTTGGAGACAGAGCAGCACGCAGGCGAGCCGAGGCTGGAGAGCAGCCAGATGACCAAGTCGAGAGCAAAATGGCCTCAGAGCTTTTCTGACACACATATACCCCTTGCCTCTGTTAAGGTAGAAAGTGAAGTGCCCCTATCCAAGGAGAGGAGGGGAGAAAAACTCCTCACCGTCCCCCTCCCGCCCCAGACTTAGAGAGGGCCATAAGCCTAGAATGTGGTTCTGCCAGCCAGGTCCTTTGTGTAGGTCAATCACCCAAGGCAGAAAACTGTCTTCCCCATTCAACATCCCCCCCTCAATGCAGCAGGGGAAAGAAAATTCCCATTTGTTTTTTTTAGAACAAGTAAACCCATGACAAAGAGAGCAGACGTTGGACTCTTTAGACATTAGCCTGGTAGACTACAGTGGGAATAAGCCACAGAAGAAAGAGGGACCCAAGAAAGCTGGTTAATATTAGATCACTTCCTTCAAGCTCAAGATAAGTGCAACCCAATGATGCATGCAAAGGGGCCAGGAGACTTGAATGGATGAGCAAGGAGCTTTTGGCTAAACTGAAACTGAAGTTTACACAATGTTGAAAAAGGGACAGGCAACTTGGGAGGAATATAGGAACATTGTCAGAGTATTCAAAGATGCGCTGAGGAAGCATAAGGTCCATTTGGAATCAAATGTGGTAAGGGATATCAAGAACAACAAAAAGGGCTTCTTCAGGTACATCAGTAGCAAAAGAAAGACTCAGGAAAATGTAGGCCCATTGCTGAATGAGGTGGGTGCCCTAATGGTGAATACAGAGAAGGCAGAGTTACCAAACATCTTTTATGATCCATTCTTTACTGCTAAGGCCAACCCTTAGGAATCTCAGACCCTAGAGGCAAGAGAGAAAGTCTGGAGAAAGGAAGACTATCCCTTTGTCAAAATGGATCAGAGGTCATTTAGACAAACTTGATTCCCTCAGATGCATGGGTTTCTATGGGATTCACTCATGAGTGCTGAGGGAAATAGCAGATGTTATTGGTAAACCATTCTCTGTTGTCTTTGAAGGTTCATGGAGAACGGGAAATGTTCCTGAGGACTGGAAGAAAGCCAATGTCACTCCATTCTTAACAAAGGGTGAGAAGGATAACTCAGAAAATAGCATGTCAGTCAGCTTCACCTCCATCCCTGGAAAGGTGATCCTGAGTTATCCTGGTGACTCATCCTGGATATCATCTCTAAGCATGTAGATGAAAAGAAGACTATCAGGAGTAGTTAACATAGATTCACCAAGGAGAAACCATGCTTGAACAATCTGATAGCCTTCAATGACGGAATGGCTGGCAGGGTAGATGACTGGAGAGCAGTGAATGTTTTTTACCTTGACTTCAGCAAGGCTTTTGACCCTGTTTCCTATAACATCCTCATAGACAAGCTCAGGGATCATGTGGACAATGATGTAGATTGAGAACTGTCTGAATGGCATAGCTCAGAGGGTTGTGATCAGTGGCAAATCTGCTGGACACCTGCAGATAGCAATATTTCTCAGAGGTCAGTACTGGGTACAGTCTTGTTCAGCTTATTTATCAATGACCAGAATGAAGGGACAGAACGTACCTTCAGCAGTGATTATACAAACTGAGAGGAGTCTCTTTTACACCAGAAGGCTGCACTGCTACTGAGAGATATCTGGACAAGCTGGAGACTTGGGCAAAGAGGAAAAAACCTAACAAAGTTAAACAAAGGCAAATATAAGGGCCTAGGAAGGAATAACCCCATGTGCCAGTACAGGTTAGGGCTTGACCTTCTGGAAAACAACTCAATGGAGAAGGACCTGGGAATCCTGGTTGACAACAAGATAACCTTGAGCCACTAATGTACCCTTGTCGCAAAACAAGAGCGGGTAGTATTCTGGGCTCCATTAGGAAGAGTGTAGCCAACAGGCTGAGGGAGGTTTTTTTCCACTTCTGGGCTCCCCAGTTCAAGAAAGACAAGATAGGTCCAGTGGAGGGCTACAAAGATCATTAGGGGACTGGAGCACTTCATTTATAATTCTGAGGGAGTTGGGCCTGTTTATCCTGGGGAATAGATGATTGAGAAGGGATCTTATCAATGTGTACAAATATTTTAAAAGCAGAGATCAAGAGGACAGCGCCACAGTCTTTACAGTGGTGCCCAGCAACAGAACAAGGGGCAACAGACACAAACTGATACACAGGAAGTTCCATCTGAATATGAAGAAAACCTATAGTGGTGACTGAGCACTGGAATAGGCTCCCCAGAGACTTTCTAGTCTCCTCTGGAGATATTCAAAACCCATATGAACATGATCCTGTGCAACCCACTCCAGATGAACCTGCTTTAGCAGGGGTATTGGGCTAGATGATTCCCAGGTACGCTTTCCGACTCCAACCATCCTGTGAATCTGTGAGGTATAAGTTTCACGATTGAAAGGATTGCAGTGTAAAGCCTTATTTGTTTTATATAGCTTTATGATGAAGAAGCATACCAAAATTGTAGTATTAAAGATAGCTCATCTGTGAAAGTCACAGGTTTACATGTCTTAAACACAGGACAAAGACATGTAAGGTTGATGTGTGAGGCTGGACACCTAGTTATATGCTGAAAAGCAACCATAAACATCAATGTGCAGTTCAGATCCTTAAGTTTAGGAACCATGTAAAGAGATACAACTGCAGTTATTCAAGTTCCCATAGTAAGTATATGGCAGAATCTTTAGGAGATCCCAGCTTTCAGCACCACATCCTGGCATCCCTCAACCCCTTTGACTTTCAGTAATACTGGGGGTTTTTTAACTGGGTATTTAACCTCTACAGATTGACAAAATGAAAATGAAAATGGCATTTCAGGGTGAAATCTGGTCCCAGTAGAGAGAAAAGAATGTTTACCTCACTTCAAATGTTCACTTCATGAAGAGATGCAGGGAAAAAATGCAATAAAACAAACAAACAAATAAATGAAACCAATAAAAAGAAGGGAAAAAACCAAGAAGGAAAGAAAAGGAAAGAAAGAGGAGGACAAGAGGGAAAAAGAAAGAAAAAGATAGAATTAGAGGAAGAGAGAAAGAGAGAGAGAGAGAAAGAGAAAGAGAAAGAAAGAAAAAGAAAGAAAGAGAAAGAAAGAAAGAAATGGAAAACCAATAAATTTCAGGCTTCTGATTTAAAACTACAAAGCTGAAAAGAAATACATTTTTTTACTTATTTTAGTGAATAAATTATGTATGTACTGTTTTAGTCATAGGCTACTTTGAATTCAAAAGCTACACCTCTACTATTAAATTAGAGTCAAATCATATTCCTAGGAGCTGGAACTTGGTTTTGAATATTGTTAAATTTTTAAAGATAGGATCTCACACAGGTTTTTGTCTCAACTAGTCAGCAAGCTTCTAAACAATTTCTGGGCACAGCTATAGGTGTACCAAGGTACAGGAAGCTTTCCACTTCTGAATAAGCATTTAGCATAAGATCATCTTCTTTTAGAATGTATCTACATTTGCTTGACTATTAAAGAACAATCCTAACATCTTTTAATTTGTTTTGATAGACAAAATAACTCTTTATTATTTAAAACACAAATGCAATTTCATTACATAAAATAAATAAGTATTCTGTAGAGTAAAATATATTAAATCCTAATTAATTTTTTTTAGAATTTCAGTCTAAAGAAAAATAAATTATTAAATTTTATTTTATTTTAATCCAGGCAAAACAATATCAGAATCACAGCAGCATAATTTTTAGTCTACATTCACTCTTGACTCAAGATAGAGCTTCATAGTAAATATTTCTGTTTCAAGATCAATTTTTGTTTAACAGGTGTGAAATATTCATTTCGTGATTTTAACCAGCCATTTAACCAAAAATAATTTATACAAGGGAAGGAAAATATTTTGTACCTATCTACCCTTGTTATGGTAAAAGTATATCCAAGCAGTTTCCTTATATAGTTGGATAACTAGTTCTCTGTGAGTTTAGAGTATTACATTCTCCACATAATATTTCTTACACATTATGAAGATATAATTTATAAAGATAAATAGTATGTTTATGATTTAAAAATCCATATAGAAAAAAGTTCAGGGTTTGGGCTGATTTGTTTATTTTTCTTTATTTTTCTTCCTTTTTTATTAATTGAAAATGATTTTATTAACAGAAAAATAAAATTTTAAACCTCTTGAATTATTAAAGTCACCAAATATTTTTCTCTGTAAACAAACAAAGAATAAGAAAAAAATGTGCTATAAATACTGCTTTTAAATTGAGTCATATTTAATTTAAAAAGGAGAGTCAGAAATGATCCATACAAACATAAGGGAATTTTTCCTTTTTCAGTAGTAGACTGAATTCTACCTTAACTAATGTTGCCCTGTAAATCCTTGTTCCTTCTTTACCAATTCAGATGTTTCCCCATGACACATATACAAAAAAATGTCAAAAGTCCAAAAAACTAAAAAACAAACAGTCAACAAACAAATCACACAACTGTCTGATAATTAATTCTATATCTGAAAGTAGAGAAAGCTGTGTGGTTTATTTCGTGTTATATTCTGTGTATACTGTGTTTTAATTTGATTTGTCACTCAGGGTTTCATTGCCCTTGTATCCCTTCTACTTAGTAAGCACTGATGAAATTGCATTACAAAAGGTGGCAAAGAAAAATGTTGGTTTTTTTTTTTTATTGATCAGTGGAGAAATCTCAAGATTCAGACTGGGTATATCCTTCAAAGATTTTCCAGAGTGGTTGTGGGACCACTCCTAATACAGAGCAGCTACTGCCTACAACTAATACTAGCTCCAAGTCCACAACTTTGATGTAAGTTATACTGACATGAACTCTTTTGCAGTCACACACTCTATTACCTTGCCTTTGGTGTATCAAAACCCCCCACTTCTCTTGGCTGACAAACCAGAGCAGCCTTTCTCCAGAGAGGCTTAGCTTGCATAACTAGACAGCGTAAAACACCTAACTTGTCATAAAATCATAGAATCCTTACAGTTGGAAAAGACCTCTAAGATCATTGAGTCCAACCACTAACCCAGCACCTCCATGTTTATCCCTAAACCATGTCCCCAGACACCACATCCACATGCCTTTTTAACACTTACAGGGATGATGATTCCACCACTTCCCTGGACAGTCTATTCAAACGTCTGACCCCCCCCTTCAATGAAGATTTTTTTCCTAATATCCAATCTAAACCTCCCCTGGTTCAACTTAATACCATCTCCTCTTGTTCTATTGCTCGTTACTTGGGAAAGGAGACCAACACCCACCTCTCTACAACAGGTAGCGTGGAAGGAAAGGGAAGCAGTTGTAGGGAGTGATCAGGTGCCCCTCGAGCCTCCTTTTCTCCAGGCTAAACCACTCCCAGCTCCCTCAGCTGGTCTTCACAGGACTTGTGCTTCAGACACTGTGCCAGCTCAGTTGCCCTTCTTTGGACATGCTCCAGCACCTCAATGTGTGTCTTGTAGTGAGGGGCCCAGTAAAGGTGCCTAGTAAAGGGGGACAATTACTGCCTTTGTACTGCTGGCCACACTATCTCTGATACAGGCCAGGATGCCAATGGCCTTCTTGGCCACCTGGGCACACTCTTGGCTCATGTTGATCAGCTGCCAGTTGATCAGCGCTCCCACGTCCCTTTCCCCTGGGCCCCTTTCAAGCCACAGATAAATACAAAATTTCAGTCTGACATTTCATATCTTACTTTTAGTAGGAAAGGACTCAGACCAAAGCTCTTAAAAACACCTTCCTGATCTAATACTTCTTCAAAACTTTAGGATTCAAACTTACATCTATCCATTTCATTAATTTTATAGAAACTCAGTGGATTTCATCTCCATGTTTTTCAGAAATTCAAGAGAGGCCCTTTCATTAACTGATGTTAGACTGTTTTCTCAGTGAGCTTAAAACAATGTCTATAGCTAAGGAGAAGCTCAAATAATTTTTGACTCAAGTAATTATAGGATTGCTTCACATACTCATTTAATTTCCCAAAGGGTATTAGACAATAAGTTGAATATTGTTCAACAAAAGCTTGCCTACAGACTAGAGGAAACATTTATGATTTGTTTCATATTCACTCACTAAAGCACATCATATGCCAAAGAAGATTTTTAGAAAACTACAGAAACATCCCTGTAGGTATGAAAGGACCTTGTCACATTTTAGCTGAATCATACCACCTATTTCACAGAAAAACTTATTTATAGTTTTCTCAGCAGGGACATGTGAGATAATGTTACATTCCATTCCTCACAGAAATTATTGAAATTATACTCTCTCAATAAATGAGCTTTCATCTACTCTTTCCTGTTTGGAATAAAGGTGAAGGTTAATTTCTCTTCTGTTTTAATTTTGGGTTTTGTGTGTGTGTAAGTAATTAGCCTTGTTATCTCCCTGAATTCTATTAACATTTTTATATAGAGACTGGTCATAATAATTTTTCTCTGAAAAAAATCATGGTTCTTTCAATGAACTTTGTTTGTTTGTTTAAATTTAAAAAAAATAAATAAATAGGAGACAGATTGTGTCTGCTTCTTCATGACCTGGGCTCTCATCATTCTATTACCACACAAGCTCAGTCTTTAACTCCATTCAGCATTGTTCAGCAAACTTTTAGGAATCTCAGAGGTTGGATCAGCATAAAAAAATCAGTACTTCTTCAGCTTTACTAACTCCACTATTTCATTGAAATACTTCTTTCCTAAGCTGTGATAGTGCTTGTGCTATCTCACAACATTTAGCCAATAATGACTCAAAGTTATCAATATTGAATAAGATCAATGGTCTGTTTTCACTGAGGATTTACTTCATGGTGAGTACCTTCTGACATGCTGCACATAATAATTTCTTCTTGCTCCCAGTTCTGTGCTCCTGTAACCCATTTTTATGACTATGTTCAAATCCAGAGTAAATCATAGCTCTGCTCAATACTCTAAGTCCAAAGTTTCTGGAAGGACAGCCTGCTTTTGCCACTCTATAATACTTTAAGATTAGTGCCTTAAAAAGCCCTCACCCAGCATCAGTATAACCAGAAAACTTCTTCAATGCATGGTTCAAATTTTACCCTGAAGGAAGAAATAATTATGATTTGAGAATCGGCAAAAGCATAATAGAAAAATATGACACCTAAAATCATATGCCAGATAAATTTAGGGTTAATTTCAAGATCAGCCTGATTGAATACCATTCTAGGAAAAAGACAAAAGCCTCAGTGGATGTATGAAAAAGGATAAAATTATGAATACACACACTTTAGTTTTATGAAGAGCTGACCAGCATGCCCTGTAACAGCTCAATTGATGTAAATGCCCATATGAAATGTGTTCTTACCTTAATTCTCAGAAGAATAAATTCAATAAAAAACTGTATAAGGATTCTCACCAATCATTTAGCCACAAAAATTATTATAGAAATCATGACCCCTATCATAGGTGATTTTCTGCACACTAAATAGGCACAAATAATAGATATGATGATACTAGAAATTTACATAGAAAAAAACCCAACTCTGTCATGCTAAAGACTTATGAGGATTTCAGCAATAATCCTAAGCTGTTTTACCAGAAAAATGCTTGATAGGTACTGAATGAGACTAAAAAGTTCTCTCCCAACAGAATAAGGGCTACTTGGTCAGAGATCTTTTTGTTCTTACATTTTTCAGAAGTGGTATGATTGACTTTCCATTTCTTTGAAATGCCAAGTAACCTAGGAATTTTCTGACCAACTTAAGTCCACCTGTATTCATTCTTAGACACTCTTTATCTTCATCTATTAGCCCTTTCCTGATACATGATACAGCCAGAAGTTTTCCACAGTAAGGTCTGAATAGACCACTTCCTTTGCTAGTCTGGGATAATGTAATTACCTAAAAACAGTACAGTCCACAACCATTCTCTTCTTCAGTAGAAGAAGAAAATATGATAATATAGTGACAATTCAGGAAAGCAGGGAGATTCAAGTAGGTCACCATGCTTTCCCTAGATATACTAGTGAACTAAGGTCGTGATCTATCAGAAGTAAAATTTGTCTCATAAAGGGAAGAAATTAGAGGTTTTATATATAATTTTGTCTAATTTCTGTGGAAATTAATTGAATGTATTACCAAAAAATCAGATTAGAATAATAATAAGCCAAAACAAACCTTAAGACACCTTCCCCCCATACCTCTCTTCTTCCTGGACTCATCTTTACTCCCAAATCTCTACCTTCCCCTCCTCCACTCCGCAGTGCAGGATGATGGGGAATGGGGCCTGCAATCAGCTCACCACACAGTCTCCCTGCTAGTCCTACCCCCTCATGGAGAGGACTTTGAGTAGCATGCCCTATAAATTTTCTGTTCTTCTCAAATATCAAATATTTTCTTTTCAGAGATAGCCTGAATGATAGCTTTTCTACCATGACCTCAAAACAGGCACCTGATATATTTCTACCACAATCGCGATGGCCTCTGACTTATGCCTGCCTGCCATTCTCTCCCTATTCTCTCACCAGGTTTTCAAGAGTGTCCTGTTCTGATAGAAAACATGTCAACTCCTCAGTATCCAATGCCTGCTGTATTCATACTAACTACATCAGGAGCTGGCTCCACTACTGCATTGGTATTTCATCCTTATTGTATTCTTTATTGGATGGTCACATCTATAAGAGTGTCCTGACATGGACCATTGCCCAATTCTCTTTAGCTTTTTACCATTAATTCATAGAACCATAGAATCATGGAATGTTTTGGGTTGGAAGGGATCTTCTGTCCTAAATATCTAAAATTACTTATTTTGTTTTTGGTATTTCTTTACTTCTACATTTAGCTACAGATTCACTACCATAGCCCACATTTTTACAGATTTATTACAAACATGTGGGAGATGGTGCATGTTTTTAACGTATCTAAGAAATCTACTTTGTTTGAGTTACTCATTTTTATGTTTTGAGCTTTTTTTTTTATTTTCCCCAGCACTGTGAGATTTTTCATACAGCTGCGCTTCTACTCCTGGGCCATGCTAGCAGCAGCTGTTTCTGTCTTAGATCTTAACAACTTTGATTTACATTAATCTATAACCAGCAGTTGGTATGCCTGCTAGTTGCCTTTTTCTTGTACAAGTCTGCAGTATGCCTGCATCCGTTTGTGCTCAGTCAGCCCATTGATTTGAACATAAATGACCGCATGGAAGGAGAAAAATCATTAATAATGCAACTCTGTTTTTTCAAAAGAAAATGTTTCTCATCAGGGAAAATCATTTTATGATTTTTTAAAAATTTCATAGCCTGTCCAGATTAGAAAATGTAGGTCTTTCCTTTTGTATAAAAGAAGATTTTAGTAGATATTCTACTTACTATATATACATATATGATGTAATCATAAATGATATTGTGGCTTGCTTTCTTTGTAGATTTCAATAATTCTAGTTCAAGGATTACAAAATACAACTCAAAACACAAGCTTAACTCAGTCTAGGCTGGGTTCCCAAATTGGAAATGGTGGTCTTTATGTTGTTCTTATTCTAAATAAATGTTCGGTTTTGTTTTCTTTTTCCCTAAAAATATTTTTTTTTAATGCAGTCAGTTTCTTAAATTCATGTAGATTTTGCTGTCTTTAGTTCTCAGCACAATAAGACACGAGCCAAACTGAGAAAGACCTGACTTCTGGAAACTGAGTAAAAAAACCTGTCTGGGCAGGTTGCATCTACAGATCCTGGAGTGTTAAATGGTATTAACCACTGTTGCTTCCCTTCCTCCCACAGTAGAAAATTTGGATGGCTCAGAAGCCCCCATAGCAGACAGAAGGATGCAATTAAAAATCTTGTGATTTGGATGCGGTTCAAGCGCCAGTTTGGCCTCCTTTAGGCAGCATGAAAAGAGCATAGCAATTGTATAGGTACGTTGGCTTTACAAGGCTTCTTGGTGAGATTTTTCCAAACTGCATGGGATGTCTCACACAGTCCACTTTATCAACACAAACAGAATCCAAGAGCCACACAAACAGAGAAAATATTTAGAAGTAAGTTATAACCCTGATCCCCAAACTGGCTGCTGTAAGATTGAACTTCCTTAATACACTTTATGAGATTTAACAGACAGAAAACTCAGGTATGAAAGTTTTTCTTTCCATTTAAAATGCTGTGCACATGCTAACATTTTAGTGGTTAAGGCACAAGTATCCAAATATTTTAAAAATATATTCAGATTTATTACATGGGTTTTCCTGCTCCCCGTGGGGTCCTTCCCATGAGAGACAGTCTTTCACAAACTTCTCCAACGTGAGTCCTTCCCAGGGGCAATAATTCTTCACAAATTGCTACAGCATTGGTCATTTTTCCATGGGTACAGTCCTTCAGGTACAGGCTGCTACAGTGTGAGTCCCCCGCAGGGCCACAGGTGGTACCAGGAAAACCTGCTCCAATGTGGGCTCCTCTCTCCATGGGTTTGCAGGTCCCTGCCAGGATCCTGCTCCAGCTTGGGCCTCCCATGGGGTCAAACCCCTCTCAGGCATCCACCTGCTCTGGTGTGAGATCCTCCACAGGCTGCAAGTGGATCTCTGCAGAGGCACAGCTGCCTCACCATGGGCTGCACCATAGGCTGCAGGGGAACCTCAGCTCCAGCGCCTGGAGCACTCCTCCCTCTCCTTCTGCACTGACCTTGGTGTCTGCAGAGCTGTTCACATGTTCTCACTTCACTCTTCTCTGGCTTCAATTTTCATCTTTTTTATTTTCCTTCTTAAATATGTTATCACAGAGGTGTTACTACCATTCCTGATTGGCTCAGCCTTGGCCAGTGGCGGGTCTATCCTAGAGCCAGTTGGCGTTGGCTCTACTGGACATGGACATGGAAGCTTCTGGCACCTTCTCGCAGAAGTCATCCCTGTAGCCCCCTGCTACCAAAACCTGGCCACAGTAACCAAATACACAGGCTAAATGTGTATACGAACAGAAAAGGAAGCTCTGTAATCAAAATTTATGTTCATTGAAGAGACAGGAGTTGCAGGCAAAAATATTATCTAATTGTGTATGCAAAGACAATATGAAATTGTATTTGCACAGGCAGACAGATTGAGAATGCTGTCATCCTTAATTCTGAAATCCCTAACTTTTGAACTCTGACATTCTTTTAACATAATTTTTCAGTATAGTGCACAAGGTATAATACATATATGCAGAAAATGCAGTTCTGGTAGCAATATTCTCACTTTATCTGTTGTTAGCTATTTCTTTTCTCAGGAAACTAATGAAGCCCAAAAGCACTTCATGATTTGCAACAGAAGGGAATTGACTTTCATCTGTCAGTCTTAATTCTTTCTTTTTGTTACTATTAAAACAGTTACCTGTCCCAGGTAATTTAACTCTGACTTGCATTGATATACTACGTTCTTATTTTTGATTGTCTGAAAGGAAAGGGAAATCAAGGTTTGATCAATCTGTCTATTTTGCTCTCACAGGTATGGTAAAAGGGGATGCTTTCAAAATGTATTTTCTATTACAAAGACAATCTGTAGTATCATGACCAAACTGCATTAAAATAATAAAAAATCCCCAAACTCCTACGAGTATCAATCAGAATTGGCATTCAATTTGTATTTCACCAGAACATTTTAGCATGCCATCTTATTTCAGCAAGCAGATGGCACAGCATTTAGTTCTCAGCTGTTGGGAGTGTTGACAGACTTATCATCTTTGGCACAGTTTGTGTCATACTTTTAAAATGATAACACTTTTCACTAATTGATAGAAATTATACAATTCAACTGTGCACCAAATACTTAGCATAGGGTGATGAACTCCACGAAGTGAGTGTTTTTTGAACTTTAGTTTATAACTTCAGCTTTCTGATATCTGAGAGATTTCAGTTCCAGAAGCATTAATCATTTCATGTATTTAAGAGTAAACTCCTGAGATCAGTTGGTTTTTTTAAAATACATAGAATGTGTAGATTGTCCGGGCGGTTTGAGGAATTTACCTTGTTTAAAAGAACCCAAGAGATTTATATAAATATTAGGAAGAACACATTGCAGCTGCAGAAAAAGTGCTCTTCTGTATCTTTAATCATTGTGATTTTAGAACCTAGAAGAAAGGTAAATTACAACAAAACTGCTTTGTTTTTAGTAACTTGATGAGATACTGAGTGCCAATTTTTCCTTTCTCTGCTAGTTATTTCCTTGACATCTCAGACTTGTACATTTTATTACAAAAAGTAAACGATTATATTGCTCAAAGTACAGAATTAATTTACTTCCTCTTGGAAAGCCTCAATGACAAAAAAGATCCTACTTTTCCCAAAACACATACTGCCTGAAGAGAACAATTCAGTATAAAAGAGGAATCAATCACTTGTTCAGAAATTATCATAGCTAAAGTCTGTTTTAAAAATTATTTGCTGATTTTACATACAAGATTTTTGATCAAGAGACAGTACTCTTTAAACAGTAAAACACAAAATATAAAATTGCACTAAAAAATATAAATAAAACAAGATTATAATACTGCTTCATAGTGTCTTATTAACCAAGAGTTCATTATCACAAAAAGAGATGGTGTAGAATACAAAAAAATCCAAATAGTTCTAAATGAAGGGTCATTTCTGAAAGGAGCAACTACCAATTTACTGGAAGTGCAACTCTGATGGTTCTTATTCTGCTTTGTATATATTTTCTCATCAATAGCAATTTAGATAGGTATTTTTTTAAGCTATGTTCACTTAACTATATAATAAATCTTTTGTTCATCACATAGAGAAATAAATTGCTTTTACAGAAGAGAATAAGCTGAACATTAACCTTTCAGCATGCAAGCTCTGAAGCACTTAAGTTATTTGTATTTTTTAACCTTAGAACTTTGTTGTACAGGAATGACTGTGTTGTTTGGAAAACAAAAACAAAACCAAAGCAAAACAAAAATCATCACCAAACCAAAACAAAAGAACCCTGAATGGCTTTATGACTTTTTCAGCAGATGATCCACATATTAATTAAAACAGTGAAAATATCCGCTGATAAACATAGTTGTTCTCAGACACCCAAATAAGTTGTTTTTTCTTTTAAGAAAGGTATTTGACAGGTTAAAAGTAAGTACACTATGGAAGAGAAGATCTGTGCAGCAGAGCCAAAGGAGAAGAGATGTTGAGAAAGAAAAGCAGAAAGAGGAGAAAAAAGCCTTTCAGAGGTAAGATGGCAGAAAACTGTTTACACTGAATTTAAAAATGAGATAAAAAATATTCTCTCTATCTAGACAGACTGCTAGATAGGCGTCCAAGTATGTTCTGAAAACAAGATTTCTTGTTCAAGTGACTATGCAGTTTAAACTACCACTGATTTCCAGAAAAGTGCAGACAGTAAAACTGAATTAGAACTTAAGAATTAGTAGTTAATAATTCATAAATAAAAATTATTAAATAAAATTTAGCATGATTTTGGTATGGATTATGATTGTACTATTTAATGTAAATTTCCATGGTAAATTTCCAGTTACTCCAAACAATTTCTTAGCAATATCACTAAAAAATCCCAAACATCTTCCCCCTATGCTTTCGAGATTACAGTTTTGAAAGGATTTCATTTCAAGGCTTCAGAGAATTCACTGGAGTTTGAGATAGCAAAACAATGTATTCAGGTGTTAAGAACACCAAATAAAAAGGTATTACAGGGTGAGATAAAAGCACTGAAAGAAATTCAATGTAAGTCTTTCATTGCTTTGTTTATCTTACTGAGATTAATGTATCAGTCTCTATAGGAGATAAAAGGAAACTAAACAATTTTTAGAGCTTTTTTTCCCCTCATGCTTTTCTAGTCCCAAACTGACATTGGTTTGGGGGGTTGGGTTTTTTGTTTTGTTTGTTTGGGGGTTTTTGTTGGTTTGGTTTGTTGTTTCTTTTTTACTAGGGGCTCTTCAGTGTCATTCAGTGAGCAGCTCAATTTCAATATGTTCTTACCTTAGAGGGTATGAACTCTCTATACAAGTCAATATGACTAAAGATACTACTAAGTAATTGTTATTAATGATTCATTTTACACAGCATTAAACAGTTTCAAATGTGGAGTTCATTTTGTGTGACAATACAAAGAAATTAAGAAGATGGTTTTTTTGGTAATGTAGTATGCAGAAGTTCTGCATGGCCACTTTATATGGCTGTCACGTCAATATACTTTCAGCCTGTTCTGCAACAAATGTATGTCTGAAAACATCATCTCATGAAGTTCTCTTGAATATTTTATTAATCATGCATATTGCGCATATTAATATGTTTCTCTTCAGTACCTGTTGAATGGACAAACAGTCCAAAGAATTAACTCATACTCAAATTCGACTTCAAGACCAGTAGAGTTTTTATTGCAGATGGTGTAGTTGAAACATAGTGTTTTTCCTCTCTCACCGCTTGCTTTCGTTTTTTTGCCTGAATTAATATTCCAGTTTCCCTCCAAGAACTTCCTTCCTAAGAATAATCTCTTATGTGTCGAAATGGCTTTTTCTTTTAATGACGAAGCATACAACAATGGGATCTTACACAGTTGTATCAAAATCTATAGATATTAGTGGAAGTAATGAGCTGTTTTATGGTTCTGTGATTGTGAACATCGAAGTTGACTCTGAGTAGCAGGTTGAGTAAGATGACCTCCTGACATCGCCTTCAATCTACATTATTTTGTGTTCCTATAAAGATATTTGTTCAAAAATAATTTTGATGAATAGTGAAAAATGTAAGAATAAAAAGGATATATTAAAATATATTTTGTTTAGTTTTTGACTGTTTGTTTCTTCCCTCTGTTTTCAAAGCCTGAAGCTGTATGAATAAATTTGTGGTTTAAGATATTAATTTAACCTATTGACTATCAGACATTTTCAAATTAGACCTGAAGCAATTAGCCATTGTCTCATACAACAAATGTAATATGAGTCCATCATAAATTGGGAAGCTTATTTCTTCTAATGTATAATAATTATTTTTGCTTTTAATGATTACTTTCTAATATGTAATCCAACACTTTCTAGTTCACTTTTTCTTTGGATGCAGGAGGCCCCCCTTCAAAGTGGATTTTCATATAGAAAATACTGAACATGTCTCACAGAGATATCAATATTATTTGATATTAAAAAATTTTCTTTATTTTCATATAACATCCAAAAATATGAATTCATTTTTTAGAATGTATTTTCTCTGGAAAGCATGAAATATATTACTATGTTACTGACAGTATTGTGTTCTTATATTTTATTCAATGTGGATTTTGAAAATATCTCAGTGAATTTAGTGCTAGTACCATGATGTGATACATTTTAGGAAAGCAGCATGTATCTAAAATTTTGCAGATGCAAATTATGTTCACCAAAAGATGATTAAGGAACTATATATTTTCTTAAAGATTCTTTCCTATAGTTTTTTTTCTAACTAATTTTTTTTGTTGTTGTTGGCCTGCAATGAAACTAATGCTTGAGCCTTCACAGATCAGAATCAGGTTAGCTTTTAATTTTTATTTTTTTGTAAGGCTGTCAGTCTACAGGTCAAATAATATGTCACCACTTTACAGACAGAATCTCTCTTGTTATTAATCAAAGGAGTTCATCAGCTTACTTACCCAGGAACTTACAGAAGGAATTAATGATCATGTTCACTATGATCCTTAAATCCCCTTTAAAGTCACAGTTTTCACAATAAAGTGTCAACAATTACACTTTTAATTTATTGGCAAGTGTATTGAATAACTCTGAGCTAAATCAAAGTCCTATGTGATCCTTTCTACACTAAAGACAATCACATTTCCTGGGAGACCTGTGAGATTGGTTGTTTTCTACTGTCACTTATGATAAAATTATATACAGGTACATTCACTTCCTCATTAGATAACACAGCTTTAGCCATGCAACTGCATAACAGGTTTGTGTTACATCTGGACTATGTATCTTTATATTTTTATATTTTAAATCTAGATTCTTTTGATAAAATCATATTTAGCACAAAGCAGAATGGTTTCATTGAGACCACATGGTCAAGCTTAAAAGCATGATGTTGTCATCTTTGCATCTCTAGGCATATGAAGGTAAAAAGGTAATATATACACAATGGTATTTGGAAGACGAATTTTTGAGTATATTGAAAAATTTATATGTATTAGTGAGTAGGATAAATGCTACAGATGTGTCATTCAAAGCACATTATATTGATTATATACTGAAGAATAGTATTGAATATTCTTAAGTCCAAAATATTTTGTAAATTTCCCTTCAGAAAAATGCATGTGGGTATATAATAGAAAATACATTAGAAAAAAATTAGAAACCATGTATAAGGAGGTTAGAATTATTCAGGTTGTGGTCCAGTTTCCATTTGGTTCAAGTAAGACTTTGAAAGCAAAGCATGAGAAACAAGCAGATAATTTAGATTCTCAGAAAATATAACTTCAGCTGGAAGCAGATTTCTTTCCCCTGTGATACTCACAATATTGTGGGTTCTATGTTCCATCTGCTATAAAAGTTTCCACTGTCACCTGAAGTATCAAGAAAAAATTCTCTAATTTTACAAGATTGTTTATTAAAAAGCGATAACAATGAACAAAATATTTCCCCTTGTGATATCAATAATTTATTACATATTAATGTATGAAAAATATAGGAGCGTATAGATGTTCAATGCTGCATATGATGAAGTCAGCTGTCAATCATGAACTTAATTTAAAACAGGAGATGTGTAAGGTTATTTTAGCATTCCTGCTGTGATTGACTGAAAAAGAATGGTAGACATGTGTAGACCCATATAATTGTGTTAAACGTAAGCTAAGATATTTTACACATTCTTACCACAACTTTCAAATCAGTAAAAAAACTCTTATTGACCTAACCTGGAACTTGTTCAAGAAGTCCATAAAAGAAAAAAAAAAAGAGCTCTAACAGTAATGTTGGCTTTTCTCACTTCCATTTTATTTTAATAATGTACTGGCACACATCCAGTGAAGAAATATATATATATATATATGTATATGTATATGTCATTTGCAGCCAACTAGATGAAATGGTAAAATTTTATTTAGATTATCAGATAAAACATTACTCATGATAACTGAAGCTGTGCTAAAAATCAAGACAAGGACTCCATTTTATAAAGCACTGTGTAACACACTGTAAATACAAACGACATGATTTTTTTGAGGTGTGAAAAGCTTAAGGATAAAAAACTCAATTATAGCTGTTATTTAAAGAGACAGAAAGAAGTCTGTTTACAATATTTAATAAGCAAAATCTATTTGACACTGTAGCACATGACCATCTCCTCATCTGTGGTGCATTTATCTTGGCTGGCTGCCAGGCTGCTGTCTCACTGCTGCTCTCTCACTCCCCCTCCTCAGCAGGACAAGCTCATGGATCAAGGTAAAGACAGTGAGATCATTTACGAATTACCATCACAGGTAAAACAAAATTACCTTGATGAAAATTGATTTAATTTATTGCCAATTAAAATATATTTGAAAAGTAAGGGAAAAAAAAAGGACTAAACTCTATCTCTCCCTCACCTCAAGGAGCACTGGGATGGTTACCATCAGATAAGAATAGCTTCTCTCTGGCATTCCTTCCTCCTCATTCTTCCCCTGTAGCAGCACAGGCTCTTCACTGACCACAGCTCCTTCAGGAAATACCCAGCTGCTTTGCATTGAGATCCTCCACAGGTTGCAGTGTGGATACCCACTCTGGCATGGTTCTCTCCAAGGCCTGCAGGGATATACCAGCTTCAACATGGTCTCTCCACCAGCTGCAGTGAAACTTCTGCATCTGTAGTACCTCCTCCCATTCCCACTCTGACATTGGCATCTACAGAGTGGTTTTTATCACTTCTTACCACCTCTACGGCATCTTTTGCCATTCTTTACCCATGTTTTCCCAGAGGTCCCATCCAAGGCTGAGGGGTTCAGCTGTGCTCTGTGGTGGGTCCCTTGGAGGTGGCTGAAATCAGCTGTGTCCAGCATGGGGCAGTCCTGGTCTCAACACAGGGGCCACCCTGCAGCCCTCACCACTGTCAGTGCCTGGGCATCTACACACCACCTCTACAGAGAGGTAAGAATAGACTCACTGGACCTCAGTATCTGCTTCCCTTGTACATTAATGTACTGAATCCATGCACAGGTGGTAGGTTCTACAAACAGTGCAATTAATAGAAAACCTTTGTATCTTATTGAAAAAAGTGGAAGAAGAAATAAACACATGTAGGAGATGCAAAGGTATGCAGATGCTTTTCTATCCCTGTGAAATTTATAGCTCAAGCTCTTGTTTTACCAACAATAATGCATTTAGAAATCACATTGTATACAGAATTGAAGCGATTCCAAAATATCCATATAGACAGGGAGAGCATTACTTGAACATGAGCCTGATAAGCCTGGAGAGTAATGGTTTACAATCCCAAGAGATTTATTTGCATCAGAGGAGCATTTGTGTATGGACAAGTTGCAGAACAGGAACAGAGACACAAAATTATCGTTGCGTGTCTTTGCACTTTGTGAATAGAAATATGAATACATTATGATCTGAACTAGTACTAGTCTATGTTATTAAATTACAAATTTATTTGAAATATGCTGTGCTCTAAGTTATATATTCAGCTGACAAAAAAAATATTCACTAAGTAGTCTTAATAAAATTTTTCACATATTTCAAAAGTGGATCTACTCAATTTGTAAAAAAGTGTGCTCCTAACAATGGCTAATTCATTACGCTAAATCTATCTCATGTTTCTTTTGTCAAATAACAGTAGATAAATTTTTTGCATTTTATCAATTCCTCTCAAAATGGAGATGGGTGAGGGAATTCTTTGAAAAAAATCACATTCTTATCCTTAAATAAAACATATGCTATTTACAAATACGTGCATGTATATGTATTTTTATTTTTCTGCTAAAGAGACTAGTAAACCTCAAATAAAATCCCATAGTAAAAAAAAAATAAATAATCTAAAACTTTCAGAATTTAACCCAAACACAAAGCAAGGTTTAGATACTGTTACTGATGTCAGTTAAAGGACCCCTACCTTAACATCTGTCTAGCTGTACAGAGGTACAGTTTCTGGTTCCATTATGCTCTCAGTTAACTTTAGGTTCAAACAGAAATCCACTATTTCAAAACTGGAACCTAATGTACTGTCAACTGATTTTGTGTCTTTTGTTATATGCATAAAGATTTCTATATTATTTTCCACTTTTTAAAGTATAATTTGTATGAAACTTTAAATACACACATATATATCCTTCAAGTAAACTGACATCAAAACTTATATAATTCAAGAAAAAAATATTTAGACATTCTAGCAATACCAAGATAACATAAGACTTACTGGTATTCAATTTTCAAATAGGCTGATGTCCTGATATAGCTGAGGTTTCTATTGCACAACCTCATGACAGAAGACTATTTGCTAAATAATGGAATTTATCCAGTTTCTTTAAATGGTTTAAGGTGGGGTTTTGATGTGTCTTCGAAAGAACACTTTTTGACTTTCTTTTTCCTCTCCTGCTTGTTTAGATTATGTACTTGAAGCAGAAACTCTTTAATTAGATTTTTTCCAGATGGCATAAACCTGGGCTTATCTGATGTTCCTTGCAGTTCTGTAATAAAATAAATACTAGTATTAATAAATAATTAATAATCTCATATACTTGCTGCACATAATTGGTCTTGATTTGCCTATTTGCATAACATTAATAATGCTTAAGTTGTAACAATTACCATAAAATATTACACTGTAAAGGTAAGATCATAAGAGCTAGGAAATACAGGTATGCACCACTAAATACTCTTTAACTGTAATTTTCTTCCACAGAAATCTTTGATTCTTTGATTTCATGTGCTGCAAATGTTTTTTGAATGATGAAGGTAATCAATATTTTAGGATTTATGACCACTCTTTACCTTCCCTTTTGCCTGCACATTGTTGAAATCTTGTTCTAAACTATTAATTATTGATTTTCTCATAGTCTTCTTTTCCAACAATATTAATATCAGTGACAAACCCCTGAGAAATGTTAACACAAGCATTAAAATAGGAGAGGATAAAATGATTGATTCACATAAATTGATTCTATTTGCATGTTCTTTCAAAACTTTTTTTTCCTTTAAAACTAAAGGATTATTTTGTACTTTGCATTTCATGAAAACCTGTATGTTCTAATTTTGCTACAATATTTCAAAAAGTATACTGATTATATTTCAGAAATACCTCAGTATCAAAGGGCTAGGTATTCTGACAATTTTCTTGCTATTTTACAGAATCATAGAAGGGGTGAAGTTGGAAGAGACCACTGGAGGTCGCCTAGTCCAACCTCCCTGATTAAGCAGAGTCATCCTAAAGTATGTTACTCAGGATTGTGTACAGTCAGATTTTCAGTATGTCCAAGGAAGGAGACTCCACAACCTCTCTGGGCAACTTGTTCCAGTGTGTGATCAACCGTGCAGTAAAAAAGTTCTTCCTCATGATCATGTAGAACTTCCTGGGTTCCAATTTCTGCCCGTTACCTCTCATCTTATTGCTTGGCACCACTGAGAAGAGTATGGTTCCATTATGGTTCCATCCTCCTGACACACTCCCTTCAGATACTTGTATAGATTGATAAGATCCCCTCTCAGTCTTCTCTGCTCCAGGCAAAACAGGCCCAGCTCTCTTGGCCTCTCCTCATAAGAGATGCTTCAGTTCCTCACTGTCTTCAGCCTCCTGTCTGGGCTGTTGTTGTTATAGCATGGTGCACTGTATGCCTTCTTCACTGCCAAGGTACACTGCTACCTCACATTTAGCCTGCTATTCACCAGGATCCCCCAATTTTATGCAGCAGAGAAGCTCCTCAGCCAGTCTGTTTCCAGCTGGTCTAATGGGCCCAGCATAGGGCTTTGCAACTCCCATTACCGAATTCATACAGTTCTCGTCATCCCATTCCTCCAACCTATATCCTTCTGCAGGGCGGTCTTCCGTAATGGGTTTGTTATACTCCCTGAGAGGGAAAAAGGGAAATAGGATAAGTCATTTGATGTGTATTCTGCCAATAAGATATTCCATACCATATTATGTCAGCCCAGCTATTTAAACAGCTGGTAAGTAAGAGAGTCTCTCTTCTTCTTCCTGTTGCTGAGCAAGGCGGTTTCGGGAAGAAGAAAGCATCAGTTGTTTGGGAAGTATCTTTATTTTTAACCCTTCTTTGTATATATATTGTTTATAGTGTTTTCTATCTTTGTATATAAATATAAATAATCTGAATTCCATAAATGAATATTTGTCACTGTTTATTGATTACAAAGATAACTAGTGCACTCATCTTGAGCACAGATATCTAGAACACAGAAGTATATGCTCTGTCTCCTGGATCTCATATATGGTGTCATAACCATAGCAAGGCTTGTGTTGGAAGGGACCTTAAAGATCATCTAAATCTAGATCAACCTCTCCACCATGATAATTCAGTTAGTGATCCTTTCATGTTGAACTTTGTTATTGATCCATAAAACACTCAGTTTGTTGAAACTAAACTTTTTTTATTTCAGCAGTTTTCATATATATATATTCATTCTTATAAATAGACATATCTCTCTCTGTGTGTGTGTGTGTGTGTGTGTGTGTGTCATTGCTTGCCCAGAAAATCAAACGTTTCTTAAAATCACAGAATTGTACAATATCCTAAGTTAGAAGGGATCTACAAGGATCATCAAAGCCCAACTCCTAGAGCTGCACAGGGCAGCCCCCAAAATCACACCATGTACCTGAGAGCCTTTTCCAAACACTTCTTGAACTTTGACAGTGTTGGTGCTGTGACCACTTCCCTGGGGAACCAGTTTCAGTGCCCAAACACTCTTGGATGAAAAACCTTTTCCTATTAATGAACCTAAACCTTCCCTGACACAACTTCATGTCATTCTCTCATGCCCTGTCACTGGTCACCATAGAGAAGAGATCAGTGCCTGTCCTTCCACTTCCCCTCACAAGGAAGTTGTAGACTGCAATGAGGTCTCTACTCAGTCTCCTCTTCTCCAGGCTGAACAAACCAAGTGACCCTGTTTTGATTTTTTGTCTAAATTATAATGCAAACACTAACCTATTCCCTTCAGAAAACTGTACTACTTTTAGGCTAAAAACCAGTACAACAAGTTAGTCTCAATCACTCTATTTGGTCTGCCAGAATGAATGTGACCTCTTCTGTTGTTACATTAATAAGGTTCTTTTCTCTAGAGTAATCCTTTGGGATGTACCAGTGTAATCTCTGTCTTTTGGCATTCCTTCCATGTCAAAGGCCAATTGTTACATAAGGACTTTTTTTTTTTACCTCTTTTTTTCCTATAAGAATTATTCAGTCTTGTTGGTTCATCAAGAAAAAAATTGGAACATAGGAAATGGACCAGCTCCAAGGTCAGTCTAGGAATTAATATGGAATGGAAGATGTTTCAGAGAAGCTATAATAACAATTTGTATAGAAATGCTGATGCCTTGCAATTTGAAAGAAAAGGAAAATGGAAAAAAAAAGCAAAAAATGAAGAATAAAAAATGGAATGGAAACCGGATTTCATCGTTGTTTTCCAAATGTGCTGCTTCAACAATGACAGACTCTAGTGTGAGGACCTGAGATTAGCCCTGATAGTCTCTCATGCCAAAAGAGCAAAGTAGGGGAGCAAGCCAAAATCAACACAAGCTTGAAAACCTTCCTGACATAAGTTTTAAGAAGCTTTGCCAAGGAATCTCTTGCATCACTGGCAATATTGTCAAACAGTCTGACCAGTCAGAACTGATCTGCATGATAAAAAATTATTTCCTGACAGACTAATGACACTCCCTAAGTTAAGACAGTTTATTTACAAACTTGACTTATGGATGTTTATGTACTAATATTAAAATTGAAATGAAGTTTTAGCATAGTCAGAAGGAATAGTGGGCATATCCAATTCCATTTTGTCTGTGGATCCCCCTTTGATAGACAATAGAAAAATAAATTGTATTTATAAAGTGTAATGATGTTTCAAAGACAATTGAGTTCCTATAATCTAAACAAAAATTTGTCATATCTTGAAAGAGAGTCTGAGATCTGTGTCTTCACTGAAGAAAAAACAAAAGGGAATACAATTTATGCATATTTTTATCCTGGCAGTGCATAAAGGACAGGTTTTTTTCCTAGCCAGACAAATGCACATAACTTGGGCCAAGTTGTATCATCTGTTGTCTTTTCTTTGGTGGAGAAAATCTCTGGTGACAGCAGAATGCAAAAAGGAGAATTAACATTACTCTTGCTATGAGGGAAGGGTGACAAGTAGCAAACCCATAAGTCAACTGCTTCTCTTTGCTGTGTTGCTAATGAAAAAATTGCTTTTCTGAAATCTTAGGAGCACAGAAGTATTTTAGAGATATTTATATAAATCATGTCTATTTGTATTAATCTCATTTTCACATTAGAACATAATTTCAGTTTCTGTGTTCTTTAGAAGTACTAATCTTTATTATGCAAAATTCCTTCTTACAGTTATAACACATATTATTATAACTCTCTTAAGATCATTAAACTTCAGAATGATTGATATTAAACTATTTTTATTGAGTCTTCAGAAGCTATCAATCAAGGTTCTAGGTCCTTTTTTTTTTTCCTTTTTATAAAAATAACAAACAAATAATCTGTGCTCCAAAGAGGTTCTACTGTAGTAGGAAAACTTAGAGGTATTTTGAAGTTAAAATGAAACCGTGGTCATATTTGCCCTTCTTGTAGTTTTGGGATTCAGAAAGAGAGGAAGGAGTACATGGAAGGAGAAAAACTGTCTTGTCCTAGGAAATAGGTTTCATCTATTGTACCATTGCCTATCTTGTAAGAAACAGGAATTTTCAAATTGATTAAAAAAAAAATCCCCTCAAAAGAAAATTAAAGAAAAAAATTGTCGTACCACCCGTAATCCAGTGTGTTGAAATCTTTACCTAGAGAACTCTGCTGCAGCACATGAAGCTTGAATTTAAAGAAATAATTTAACAATTCAGATCAGACCATTCTGCTTACTCTCACTCCTTCGTTTTCCTATAAATGAATAAAAGCCTGTTCAATAGGTTTGGACCTTTCATAGCTAATGAAAGATCTTTCTAATCCCTGCACCCTTGGTTATTTAAGTCAGATGAAAATACCTTTACTTAGTTTTTAGTTACAAATGACTGTTAAAACTAATTCATATGTTATTGTGAAATGTTATAGTTTGAACACCATGCACATTTTATGATTTAAAAGGAGTAAAAAACATGGCTCATCACTAGTTAAGATTTCTAGATTGAGGATGAATTGCACACATTCATATAGTGTTGCTGATTTATAAAAGGTAAGTGTCAAAATCACTCCCACTCTAGCTAATTAACCTTTTGTGAATTTCTTGTAAACTGTTTTTCTGAAACTGCAATAGTGACAAATGGCTGATGTTCTTTTCACTCTACTTCCTCAAGAAATTGAAATGAACTTTTGTTTTGCAGTGAAAATCTCCTTTTGCTTCATAGATTCTTGTTACCCTGCACATGTTCTGTTCTCGAGAGAATGTTTTCATACAAAAATATAATATTTCAAATGAAAAAAAAAACAAAACAGTTTCTCAGGCTTAAAAGAAGCCTGAGTTTAGTTGTGGAGGGAATTCTTTTCAGTATTATTACTTCATAAAATATATTGATTTCACAGCTTCAATCTGTTCCAAAGAGAGTACTTCATGGGATCTTGTTCAGCTCTTGTCCTCCCCAATGCCACTGGCAGAATATGTTACATTTGTTTGCAGTACACACTGAGGGAAAGAAAGAAAAAGGAAATAAACAGCTAGTAACACTTAGTGCAACTGCAATTCACTCACTAACAAAGGAGAAACAGTGAATGGGGAATGGAGAATGAGCAAACATAAAATGATTTATAAACAGAATTGAATCAGGAATAACATAACCAAAATCAAAGCTGACACTTCCGGGGAGAGCTCGTTCAAAATATCAAGATCTTACCTGCTGGAAAAAAGGTATGATGAGGGATCAAATTTGTCTATAGTAAAGCAGGATTCATGCTAGCAAGATGAGACTAAAATATATCATTATCTCAAGCTGCTTCATGATCTTTTTTGTTTGGTTGGTTGATTTGGCTTTTTTTGTTGTTTTTGGTTGGTTGGTTGGTTTTGGTTTTGGTTTTGTTTGTTTGTTTGTTTATTTGAGGAACATCCTCAGCGTCTAAATAGAGAAGCCTACATCATAGTTTTTCCCTTTGCCTTTATGCTCAACAGACACCTATCAAGTATTAATCTGACCTGTTTTAGATGTCTACTTCAGGGTATGATAAATGAATCTTTCAAAGTGCTTCATTTTCTTCATTTTCCAGAAAAAGATCCTAGCATATGCAGTTCTGATATAAGTATGCATCTTCAGTGACATGAATTTCCTACTCCAGTCATCTAGCTTTCCTGTTTTGCTATTCCTCACTCCCAGGTTATTGCAACCAGCAGCAAGACTCTGGTAAAAGCAGTCCTAATACAGAGGAGTACAAAGATGCATTAAAGAACTAATTCACTACAGTACACCTTACTGCCTTACAACTCTCAGAGCAGGTATTTGACATTACCACTACTGAGGTTTTTCTCTTTCTCTCAAATCCTTAGGACATTGTAAATTTTGAAGTGACAATTTTGGTCACCCAGAGTCTTCCTAAGGCGATAAAACAGTGAAAATTTTGATTATTTAAGGAGTGTCTACAATACTGCAGCAAACTTACCACTGAATAAACTTTCCACAGTTGTTGGAGCTTTCTTCTGATGGGCAGATAGCGGGGGGAGGAAGATTTTGTTCTTTTTTTTTCCTTTTTGATCTCACTACTAGCATAGTTGAACATGGACTGTTAAAGACAGATGAACTGAGCAGATCTGTTGTCTCATGACCTTCAAGAAATGTGAAATTTCTGTTCTGTTTAAGCTTAATGAAAGTGAATTTTAAATATAAATTTTCAAGTGTTCAAAATATCTCATTTTAAAGTCAGTCAAGTCTGCAAACACATCATAGATTTCATTCAGAAATTGAAATTAAGTCTTCAGAAAATATTCTATGATACAGTTTGCTTATAACAGCACTACTTCTGTCTTAAAAATCTAAATGGAAATTTCTCAGTGCAGAGGCTTACTTTTCCTAACACAGTTTTGAAACTGTATTTAATTGCAGCTATCCAGAATTCCAGACTTTGTGCTCCTTGTGGGCTGTATCAGATCCAAGAAATCCTGAATCTGTTAGGAATAAAGAATGACTGGATATCAAGTTTACAATGTCTCCTCTGGAAAAGTTTGTAGACATGAGGGAAGAGCTGTATAAGCCCAAGATGACAACTAGCTCATACATTCAGTAAGAAGAACTCATTTAAGCAATGATAATATCAAACTGCTGAAGGAAAAATGGTCAAATATGTATCTCTAACAAAAATTTGATTAGCACTGGACCTAGAATTCAGTAAAGATAATGAACTTCTTAAATTGAAAAGCATTTGGTTCTGAACAAACATATAAAAATCCACTTGAAAGTGAGGTTCAAGGTGACTATAAATAGCTTTTGCTTTCTGTACAATACCCTCTTTATATGCAAAAATATTTACTTGGCAAAAATTTATTTAGTCACCTAAAACTGCAACTAGTGCTATTATCTCATTGTATCATAAACATCAACTATTCTTTAAAATAATTTAAATGATGTAGTGGATCTAAAATAAGAGATAAAAAGGAAAGTACACATCTTTCTATGCAGAGTCTGTCTCAATGTGGGACCAGGAGACTGAAGCTCATTCCAGCACTGATTGCTATGAGCATCATGGGTATACTTTGAAAGAAAAGGAAGAATAGTATTGAATATGAAGCTAATGAACAATCTGTCGTCTTTACAAAACACCAAAATGCTATCCTTTGAGGTATCACCTCATTATTTTTTTATGATTTTTTTGCTCTGTAAAGTAACTGATTGTACAAAGAAAAAAAAGGAAAAAAAGAGAGAAAGAAAAACCTCTGTATCTAAAAAGACAAAAAAAGAATCATACTGACAAGGACTAAAAAATACACATTTTTTACATCCATAAGGAGGCTGAGTTAAAATGGTAGCACTCCATTTTGTCCTATATTTTTTCCTGTAATTGCACCATAAGGAAAGGATTTTCTGATTCTTCATACATTCTGACAGTGATGAGGCTACTGAGACTATAAACATAAACCTGTTTGTGGGCCATAGTGAAACTCGATAAGTTGTCTGACAGGAAAGCTTTAAACAAATCCATACTTTATTCTAAACATATGCAATATATATAAGTAGCATAAAAAGACTCTAAATACTGATGCCCCTTTGCTTCCAAAACAATAGTATTCTTTCATGCAACAGGAAAATTTATCTATATTATTTAACAATATTTTTAATTTTTTGTTCAATTGTGTCACTTTATATTGTGAGAAGAAATATAATTTTTAAAAAGTTAACCATCTGTGGAAATATTTAATGAAGTTCAGTTTTTCTTCATTAGTCCACAGATTGCTTTGCTTCATATCATATACATATATTGTGAAAATACTTTTTCTCCCTGAGATCTTACGATCTTAATATGAAACTAGGTGAAAATTGTAATGACTGGCAACTAGATGAGATAGCTGACTAGGAAAGCCTCCTACATGAATCTCTTGTAGGTAGTTCTGAACTTCTGTACTTATCTTAGGATTTTGTATTTGTTTAATTTGTTTCAGTATATGGAATCTGCAGCCAAGAGGTAGGTTGATTATCCTCCGTTAGATCTTATAAGAAAATGGAAGTGTTTGAGAGAATTTTGCAGGAAAAGCACATGTATTGAGCATTCCTGTAACTTCATTTTTGTTTCAATAATTGAATAACAAAATTAAAAACATTTTCACAAAAACAAGTGTCACTTTTACATCATCTTTTGTTTTATATCTTGTTCTGCTTGGCCACTGAAGAACTAGTAACAAAGTATTATAAGTATACCATTTGATGAATATTTTATTAACTGACAATATACTGAACTTTGAAAATATCATCCTGAACCTTCAGCGTGCAATTGTCTAACAGACCTACTGACATGTCATATAATGGAATGGAATACAGACAGAAAAGCAATAGAAAATTCAGAAAATTAATGTGGGTGACCCAATAACTTACACTGGCATATCAAAGAAATTACAACACTAATATATAAGGTCTGTTCTCTAAGTTCCCTATGGGTGTCATATTCATTGCATGGAGGATTTTATTGAAATTAATGTTAAATAACCATATTATTCACAAGTAATACTGCTTAGTCAAAGTCCTGATATTAGCCGAAATGACTACCTATAAAACCTTTGATCCCAATCACTTACTGTGTGCCTGTATGTGATCCAGATTTTATAGAAAAATTAAATATGAATATTTCAGAGAGTTTTTAAGAAATATATTGGTGGGGTTTTTTACCCTCCAGATTTTCAAAGCAATGTTTTGAAACCATGGTTTACTGAGGGGACAGGAGAAAATTTAGCTTTTTAGTCAAAAAAAATTAAATTGTACAAAGAGAATGTTCTAATACATTATGGCATCTTGCCATGAGGGTCCAAAATTTAAAAATTTTCAAAACCTTATTATTATTAGCAAGGACAATTTAATAGTCTTCAGTCACATGAAACCCTTCTACCCACAATTTCATTTTCAAAAAAAAAAATAAAATCAAAGAAAGAATTTTGCAAATGGTGTCGAAAAGTCACTGTATTTGGAATCCAAACCTGGATATTTATGTCAAAGATAGATTTACTGTGAATCCAATGTCTATCACTGAAATCTTCTGAAGAACAGAATTTCCCAGGTGTTTGATTGGATTTTTCTCTATCCATGCCCTGTGGACAATGAAACACAAACTTAAAAGCTGTCTTCAAATAATGGCTTAGAATACATTTACACCAAGTAACTCTATTGTGAACTTAAAATTCCATTACATCACTGATACTGCTTTTGTTAGTTTTGTCCCAAAGGGAATTTTAAGAACAAAAATCAAAGTTTTGACTTAAGAGAAGATAAGACCAACCATCTTGAAAGTGCAAAGATATTTATCTGCACCAACCTATATTTTCAAAATAAATTTTGCAGTAAAACCCTAGACTTTAGTATGCATAAAGAATAGTCTTCTCTTTCTGAAATTAATATTAAAAAAATTAGTGAAGGTAGTAGAGGGTTTTTTGTATGCTTGTTTTTTGAAAAGTGCAGTTATACTTTGTAGTTCTCACACAGAAAGCTAAATGGTGTAAGGGAAGCTGTATGCTAATGCACTTAAGTTTTTTCTTTTGTGTAAGTCTTTGTGGGACTGGGATCCAAGATCTAAGAAAATGAAACTCATAGTTATAATTTATAATTAATTACAGCTCTAACTAGTATTCCAAATAAGGAAAAAACCTCATGTCTAAATGAAGAAATGCGTTGCAGATTTGGTTTTATGTATTCTGGAAATTAATTAATTGTTACTAATATTACAGTTAAAGTGATTCTGTTCTCTCCTACTTCCTCAGAAATTTGGATTTGGACAGCAAGGACATGCAGATAAATAGTGTCCCCACAGTACTAGTGAGTAAATTCATCCTTTTCCTTCAGAGTAGCTCCTGTTAAAATCTGCTGTATATTCACCCTGATGAATTTAGAAATAAAATTGATAAACACTTCTAAAACAGTAACCACAGGAAAATAAAAAAATGAGAAAAGAAATCCAAGAAAATATGTAGAACAATCCCAGTTCAGACTAGCTGAGAACTTAGGTCACAAAAGGTAATTGAGCCATTCAGTTACTTCATAGAGTACACCTGTAGTTAAAATGTCATTAAAAACAAGGTCTTGATAGTGTGTTAACCTTCTCAGTGAGGTATAAATAACTTGGCTTAGAGTGGAACAACAATTCTGTATGACTATATACAGCATTACAGCTCATTTATATTTACATGAAAATTATCTAACTCCACAATAACAGTAATCAGTACACAACAACTTCTGCAGGTCAGATTCTGTCTTGCAAACAGCTAGTTTACAACAACTGCTCTCTGCATACATTTTTCATTATTCGTAAACATATAACAACAACCCTGTTCAGAAACAGACTGTACTTATTGAGACATAAATCCAGGAATGGTGGTGATGGACAAGATCAGACCTTGGAGAAATTATTGTTGCTGGACTTGTATAATGTATAAAAAATGGGTCTGCAGTGCATGATCTTTAGGGACTGTAATTTATATCATTTTACTTACTTTCATCATAATACATGAGTCTATGATGTTAATAATGGATATCACTAACAAAATTCCTCAAAGTTTATAGACATTCAAATATATGAAACTTAATTAACGAAATTGCTTCAGAAGTAAAGCAACATATTAGTTGAAAGGACCAATTTTCAAAGTATTAATATTGAGGTATTATCCAGTTCGTTTAAGATTTAAGATTTAGAAGCTGAGACTTAACCTCTACTTTTAAAATAGTTTCAAGCCTGGGTAAGCAAGATGTGTCCCTTATTAAAACTAATTCTTAGAGTTCTGGCCTCAGCATATAAAGAGGACTATCAAGGAGAAGTTATTTTTATGTTTTAATTGTAAAATGATAAATGAACTATATGTTTTGATAACATGATCTGAAATGAACAAAAAAGTAAAAATCTCTCAGAAATAATACATGGACAGGTTAACTGTTACTCCAAATTCCTTCCTTCAAAGAAAGCCATATCATGTTATCCACGTATTCTCTTAATCCACCAATTTAGGGAAATGTCAGGAATTTAAATCCTGTAACGCATTTTCACTATCTTTATGACCTTCCCTATTCATGGAATTGGAGAAGAATTACAAGATAACAACTAGGTAACAGTAACATTTAAATCGTCAGGAGAATAGATTAGGCTCATAGTACTTTCTGTTCTCATTACAGACATTGTCATAAGAATGTAGAATTCAAATTTTAATGCTTCATATATTTTAACAATCACAATTGTAAAATGTTCTTTTGTGACCTTCTCAATGTTTGTTTTCCAGTTTATTAGCACCTTTTATATTCTCTGCCCAGAACTCTTGTACTGTATAATGGGAAAGTCAGAATTCTCAGCCTATATACACATAGCACTATTTAAAAGTTTATATATTATAAAGAACAGAGGTAATCTTCTGACAACATCAAACAAATTAGTGAATAAAATAAGAAATAAGAAAATAAAATAAGAACTATCACATCAGAAATGGCCACTTATGTGCGCTTTCATGCAATTAGAAATTAACTCCAAGTAAAACAGCCTGATAAAACCTTTGACTGTTCTTTTTCTTTTTAAATGGTTTTAGTATTTGTCTAAATATCATTATAAAATGATGAGGATAAGTGATGGATTCCCACTTTACTTACTAATGCATGTAATTTCCTAACTATGGAAATCTACAGATGACTTCAAGAAACAGCAAACACATTTCTCTTTCCATGTCAAACTAGAATTTGCAAGTGAAATTAAACCAAAAGTCTTCAGATGGTCAGTTTTTTAGAGCTAGATCTATAGTGATTGCTGCCACATTATGTCTTGACAGTAAATAACAAATGATCACCAAGAGTAATTTAAGGGGAAAACAAATTATGTATTTGATTCTTTGAGTATTTCATGTCACAATTTTAATATTTCTAGATTAAATTAATTTTTGCAGCACAACTTCATGCAAGTAATGTGGAAATAAAATGTTTTATCAGTACGATTTTTTAACAGAATAATGAAGAAAAAAAATTATGCAAATTACTCAAAATTATTGATGTATCTATCTGTGTTGGAGGGAAAAATGGATAAGCTTAAAATAACAAAACAGTCAAATTATAAAACCTTAAAAGCTGGATAGTGAAAGTATACTGTTTTTTCTGTGTGAAGATGACATCATCATAACTGCTCTTTTAATGGATAATTTTATTCTGTCTTTCAGTAAAGACTGTTCTCTTTTTGTGGCAGACCTAATGTAAAATTTTTGTAAATTTTGCAATTTAAATTTGAAGGTAAAATATTTGTAATACTGTATCATTGGAAAACAGACAAATGTGACTACCTGTACTGTATCAAATTTTTAATTTTACATGTAAACCTATTATACCTTCATTAATAAGAAAAACTTTAAGTAATGTGATAAGGTTAGTGGTAACTACAGATATTAAAACGTACAGGATTGTTAAATTAATCCCCAAAGTAAGTGTTAGAAAACCAGGAAATTAACTGAAAAGCAAAAGTTGAAAGTAATTTAAATGTTTTGTGAAAATAAAGTAAATGCTTGTACATGGTCTTAATTTTGCTTGTTAATTGTATAGAGGAAAGAAGTAATAGTGAATACTGACAGAACAGCAACAATGTTTTTATTGTTGCCTAAATTGTAGGTTGGAAGAGACCTTAGTGATCATACACTTCCAATCCCTCTGCCATGGACCATTCACAGTTTCTCTGGGTAACATGTTCCATATCTTACCACCCTCACAGTAAAGAATTTCATCCTAATGTCTAATCTAAACCTACCTTCTTTCTGTTTATAGCCATTCCTCCTTGTCGTACCACTACATACCCTATTAAAAAATCCCTCTCCAGCTTTATTTTGTGCTGTTTTCAGGTACTGAAAGACCACAATAAGGTCTTCCTGTAGCCTTCTCTTTTCCAGGCCAAGCAAACTCACCTCTCTCAGCCTGAGGAGAGGTGCTCCAGCCCTCTGACTTTGTGGCCATCATCTGGACTCACTCCAACAACTCTATGTCTTTCTTGTGTTGAGGACCCTAGAGTTGGATGCAGTACTCCAGGTGGGGTCTCACCAGAGCAGAGTAGAGGGGTAGAATCACTTCCCTCAATCTGTTGGCCACATTGCATTTGATGCAACCAGAATATGGTTGGCTTTCTGGGTTGCAAAGTGTGCATTGCCAAGTCACGTCTAGCTTCTTGTCAGAAAACACACCCAAGTTTTTCTTTTCAGGGCCACTCTCAATCCATTCTCTGTCCAGCACGTATCTATATATTTGTATCATGTCAGTTCCAGGTATACAACGTGGCCCATGGACCTCAGCTGAATTTTGTTACACATGATGTATGCAACAGAAGATCTTGACTGCAGTCAAAGATAATTTTATGCCTCATATTCTTTTCTTACTTAGTTCTGATATTAACATTATAATAGCACTCAAAATAGTATTTTTTTTCTTCTTGTTCCCAAGTTATTTATATGTTTTGGTTTGGGTGCAGGTTTTTTTTAATTTTATCAGCACCATTTCAAGTGAAAGGTGTGACTGGAAATAGGACTTCTGATCAAAACAGTAAGAGGACTCAAGACAGCTTATCTTTCTGGTTTAATGTGAACTGTACTGTGTTTACTGGTGCCACAATATGAAAGGTATTTTAGATTAGGACCAAGGGAGAAGCTATTGTGTCAAATTAACATGGACAAAAGCTGGAAGAACAGAAAGATCTTATTCAAAATATCTTGAAATAATTAATCTAGAAAATAGCTGAATGATGTAAATTTTGGCACCTCAGAAGTGGCAAATTAGAGCATTTTGGTTTATTCCTATGTTTAGTATGCCAACAGATCAATTTGGTTCAAATACACAAAGAAAATTTATCTATAAATGTGTTTGGAATTTGTATTACTGTCAAAGTGATACAGTAAGATTAAAGACTTTGATGGTCAAACTTAAAATGTGAATAACATTGTGTTGTAGTTTCTTGCTACAATATACTAACAACCAGCAACTAAAAAAAGCTCAGGATTTTTAGTAAACCTCTGAACAGTTTCCATTTTTAAAATACAGTGTCTAACTTATAATTCTTAGAAGTATAAAAGACATAAGTTTTGATAGTTTATAATTTTTTTCCAGTCAGATGATTTGTGTAGATTACAATTTACAAATCAGTGAAGTCTCTGAATTTTAGAGGCACCTTGTTTCTTTTGTCAGATTTTCAGCTGAAGTGTGTTGTTCTACAGGAACCTCCTGGAGCCTGAACTACTTTGTTTTGTAAGCACTAGGTTTCTCAGTATGAAAAATAATACTTTTTCAGCCAGCTTCATTAAGTGCAATGGCACAGTCGCCCTACATTGAAAGATAAGTTAATCAGCTGTATCTATTCTCAGAGAGTATCAGTAGGCAGACAGACTCAATCTCTTAGTTAAGAATAACAGTTTGTATTCAGATCACATATTAATGAACTTCCAGCTTCAACATCTCTCCAGTTTTAGTAGTGTGTCTATCTGGAATAATAAATACAGATCTGAAAAAGAGAACTCTCTACTAGACTTTTAATACATGGAAATTTCCCCATGTGTCTTATTTTCCTTTTCAGGCACACAACAAATGGTTTCCTGAGTGGGTTTACCAGAAAACTTTAGATATTTAATTAAGCATTTTCACATCTACTTTATGTACAATCATCTGGACAAGTATCTTTACTATCACTTTCACATTTTGCTCATTGTACCATTTATCTTTGATGCAATGAATCATATGCACTTGCAAAAAACAATGGCTTTTTGTAATTTTTGTAATTGCTTTAGTCAAGTCTCAATTGACACACAAAATTTTTACTGATTATAGCATTAACTTAAGTAAGACTTATACAATGTAGAAATATATTTATCTTGTCATAAGGTCTATGTGCATTCCTCTTATTTAATGCTTAGCTGTTGCACAGACAGGAGTGCTGGGTCCATGTTCTCAAATGGAAATAAACAAGTAGGAACATCCCTCTGCAGTGGGGGTACTCATTAATGAAGCAACCATACAACCACATTAACACAGAACACGTTTCCTAGCATTAACTTTTCTTTCAGGATGGGAGATAGCTTGTAAAATCTTTTCTAAACTACACTGTAGCTTACATAGATTACATATATTACATAGTCAACACAATCTATGGAGTTCAGAGGCCTATTCAATTTATCTTCTAGCTAATGCTTGCGTTTTCATGTTTTGCAAAACCCTAAGCTTTAATCAGAATGTGATACTGCTGCATAAACGCAGGGAACATGCTAGAAGAGTGGTAAAACATGAAGTGAGTATTGAGAGATGCCATACACAACCCACAGGATGCCCCAGATCTTCTGTAGGAGAAGGAGGCCAGGCAGGCGATTACACTTAGGAAAGTGGATTCCACCCTACTGACAGCAGTGACAATTTCTCTGCTCACTATAACAGAGTCACCCACCTCACACAGACACAAGTTCAGGTTTATGTGTCTGGGTGCAGAGCCGAATATTACCCTGAAATTTCCAACATTTGTCTTGTAGATAGTCTGTTTCTTAGATCTGACAATTGCTTCTTTGATTCAGACAATTTGCAATGCCTTTAAATTCAGTACCAAATTAGCTTTTCATAGAAAAAGTCTCTGCTTAAAATATTTTAAGTTATTCAAGTCCTTGTTCAGATTCCATAATAAATCTTTGAGGGACACCTGAGTCATATTTCAGTCAGACACTGTAATCATTTCCTGTTCTTGGAGGCTTGATTGAAAACCTGCTGAAATAACTGATACAGTCATATGCCTTCAACAGCTTTTGGATCAGGCTCTGACTGCCTGTGAATAAATACTATAAATCACCTCATTTTATATTAAGAAGTAAAAAAAAATATCTTTTGCCTTCAAAATGGACTCTGTAGCCCCCATTAGATTATTTAGCAACTAATTCCTACAGGTTGGAAAATACAAGATCAATGGATTCGGTGATTCAATAATTAAAAAAGAATTGAGCAAGGAAATATTTTAAGTTCTTAAAATGGTTTAAATTAACTCTCAGATAAAACTTCAGCATTATTTAAAAGGAGTTTTATTGTTTATTTGTAATTCTTTAAGAGTGATTTTTACTTCACAGTTACATTCAAAAAACATTTTATTGTATTTCTAAGCTGTTACATTTGAACAAAGAAGGTAGCATGTAAGATAGAGTTATTGTTATTATGATGTAAAGGTCATATTCTACATATGATTTTTGTAAAAAGTAAATGCTTAAATCTTTAGAAGGAAAATAAGTTCAGTATTTTGGAATATCTAAACAGACTGGTTATTTCCAACTGGGAAGTAAAATAGATCCTCTCTCCTTATGTATATTTGATTTCCTGCCCCACACCTATGAAAACTATCACAAATGGAGTTTAATTAGAGGAGACAGGACTGACGCAGCACAGGCACAGCTCTGCACGAGGACTGATTGGCTCCAACTTACACCCCAACAGTCCCTTCGACCCCCCTTTTCCAAACAGTGCCTCAACCTGAGGAGCCTCTCCTACTCCACGTGGGTCTGGCCCAGCCTTGGGACTTCCCAAGGGTTCTTGTGGCAGCAGGGAGGGACAGACTCCAATGTCCCAAGGGGCTGCTAGGACTCCCCCACCCCTGTCAGGGTGCATGGGGATCAGCCTTTGGTCACCATAGCCTGACAGCCATCTTTACTGCTCTTGTTATAAACAAATTAGCAGAATTTGTTCTAACTATAATGGTTTTGTGATCTGGAGAATGATGTGGGAGGGATGAGGTTGCTTTCCCCCGGGCTGCTCCTAGACAGACAGACAGAACCTCCTAGTATCGCTGTTCAACACCTGCTTGAACAGTGAATGATGGTAGTCTGCAAATACTCACCACTTCTAACATAACTCACATTTCTTAAACATATAGGTTCTTGAGTACAGAGTAACATTTTTTTTCTTTTAGGTGAGTTCCTACATGTGTTTTTTTCTAATATTTGTGTTGACTGATACATTAGCACCTAACGTAGCATGCATCAAATAGTGATTACTATTTCTTTTTGTAACAGTCCATAATTTATGAAAAACAAGTTATGTTAGTCAGTGTTATAAATGCTTAGACAAGAAAATATTGAAATTTTGATGAGTCAAAGTTCTCATATAAGCAGGCAAACAGAATTTTGACAAAATACAACAGGGTAACATCAGCACTTCATGACAAACCGTTGGAATATTTTCACTAGTTTTCCAGCTCCACTGTTTAAATTCTCCTTTGTGGTGACTTCATAATACTGAGCATTTAAAAACAATTAAAATTGTAACAGAGTACATTATGGAGACTTTTCTTCTTAATAGTATATTCTGAGGCTTAAATTTAATTTTAAAAAAGGGAAAAAAATGTGACAAGCTGTTAATAATAGTGGCATTTCTGCAGTCTCTCCTGTAACAAGCCTTTAACCTTGACAAAGATCTATTGAGATTAACCTCTAGAAAAACTGGTATCATATGCAGCATCTTTAGCCTCAGGTTAATAGGATAAATAATTGAGGTGAGTACTCTGTGTAATGAGGTGAATTTTAACATTTTAATATAATAATCAGATCTAACCAATTGTCAAGTCTCTCTACAGGCTTTGTCTGTCCTGGGACTTGCTATTTTTAGCACAAAATGTAGTCAGGAATGCAAATTACTGTAGTGAGATAACAGGGTAGGGCAGAAGTGGAACGTAGCATGTATCTCATATAGTTACAGAAAATGAATACCTGAAATCTGCAACTACCCTTTCCACATCTGTATCTACCAGAGTGAATTTCAAAACCAGCATCTGTTCCAAACTACTGCCGAACAACTCCTAATTGACTCACCCGTATAATTCAGTCTTTACTCTGTTTGCTGTCTACTGACATGAAGTTTAAGATAATGTTGATAAAAATAAAAATAAAAATAAAATCATACGGTAGCTGTTTTCCTAATCAAAAGAAGAGTTTTATCCCTTTTTATTTACTTGTGATGGCATACCATATGCCCATAATTTGCAGCGTGTAAAAATGAGGAACTTGATTATTTGAAGAGCTTCTAAAAGATTTACAAAATCTAAACCCCAAAGTTTCAACCTGCATGATACTGTTCTTTTTTGTTCACTATACCAGTGTTTCAGAACAAGCTCTGATAAATAAACTGCATTGCTCTAACTTCTCATAGCTACTGATGCCCCAGAGTGCTCTCAGGTGAATAGGTTGCTAAAGCTTTGACTGAACACAGAAATGAACCATAATTTCTGCCTGTCAAGCATAGGAGACCTATGGCATAGAGTCACAAATAAAAATACAGGTACTTCCAAAGGTCTGACAGCAAAAGGATTTTATTGAGAATTGCAAACAATCTCAAAGCCTTGAAATTACTGTGTGATAATGAAGCTTTTATTTTTCATAGGAAATTATAATAACTGCTTATCTAACAGACAGTTAAAAGAAAGTTTTTTGTTCTCTCTATCATTAGGGAATCAGAATGGGTCATAGTATAATTTGTATAGATAGAAATTAAAGCATCTTATGGATTGTTTTGTTGTAGAAGCATCATAGATCCAGAAAGAGAATGGATATTTGTAATTATGTTATTATTTCTTGTTTAATGTATTCACATACAAACAAAAACTTTTGAATTGTAATCCCTGTTTCATAAACTGTTTTCTCTTTGGTTTTGGGGTTTTTACAAAAAAAAAAAAAGGTGTTTTTTTTGTTTTTTTTTTTCCTTGGTCTTGATCTGGTTTTAATTTATTTGTTTTACAACAGACTACAGAAGATAGTATTTTCAGTCCTAGGAAAAAAGACTAGGTTATCCTACACATTATGGCTAACTCAAAACATTACCTAGTAGATTGTTTCATTAACATTCCTTCTTCATTTTTTCTTTCTGTCTCTTTCTGTCTTGAAAATCTTTCTCACAAAAATTAGTTATAGCCAGCTTAAAATTGCCATATTCTACTAAGACACGGCAGACTCTGAATTGGGGTAGCACTATCCACACTGGTTAACAGATTCAGTCCTCCCGAAAGAGACCAGAAGTCCAACTCATGGAGGAAGAATATGTACCCAGGTGGCCAATAAGGCAGAAAACATCCTGTCAGCACAGTATGCCCAGCAGGATCAGGGCACTGATCAGCCCCCTGTACTCAGCACTGGTGAGACCACACCCTCTGTTCAGTTTTGAACCCCTTACAACACGAAGGACATTGAGGTGCTGAAGTGTGTCCAGAGAAGGGCAACGAAGCTGTTAAGAGGTCTAGAGCACAAGTCTTATGTGGAGAGACTGAGGGAGCTGGGGGTGTTTAGCATGGAAAAAACTAACTCATGTGAGACCTTATTACTCTCTACAACTACCTGAAAGGAGGTGAGGGTCAGTCTCTTCTCCCTGTGACAAGTGACAGGATGAGAGAAAATGGTCTCAAGTTGTGCTGGGGAGGTTTAGATTGAATATTAATAAACATTTCCTCACAGAAAGGGTTTTCAAGGATTAGAACAGACTGCCCTGAGCAGTGGTGGAGTTTGTCCCTGGAGGTATTTCAAAGACATGTAGATAAAGTACTTGGGACATGGGTTAGTGCTGAACTTGGCAGTGCTGGGTTAATGGTTGAATTGATGATCCTAGTCTTTTCCAACTTAAACTATTCCATGATTCTATATCACAGTTGATGAAACTACCCAAAGCTTCATTAGCTGCTTAATTTCTCAGGGGTAAAGAGACATGTTTTCTCACAAGCTGATTGATCAACTGGGAATATAAAAGATCATGGCAAGTGTGCCTGCAAAATACAAAAGATAGTACAGAAGGATTTTACTTACTTTGCTTCTCTGTCGCAGTTTGAGATCCCCAAAAATCCAATTTCCAAGTCCAAGCCCCCCTCCCACGATTTGCTTCAGTGTGAGAGGGTTTTCCAGACATAACACAACTCAGTATGGGGGGAAGAGAATTATATTACAGCTTATTACTTACACAAATAAATACTATAATACATTATATATACAATTCTAACTATCTCTCCTATGGTAAAGCAATATATTTACATTATATCAGGTCCCTCCTTTCCCTCCAATAAAAGTTCAGAAGGGAAGAAGGAAAGATCCTTTCCACTTTCAGGGCAGCAGTGTCTCTCCTCTTCAAGGAAACAGTCATAGCTGAAGTTGTTGTATCTGGAAAATATCTTTCTCTCTCTCTCCGTTACAACACAAGGGGTCTCCTCTCATCCCTTGGCCCTTCAGATCCAGCCAAAGGTCTCTCTCCATGGACTGCGATAGCCGGGAAAAAGCTCGTCTCACCATGGTCATATCATGGGGTGCAAGACATCTCATGGAAGTCTCTTCCTCGAGGGGTCGAGTTCTCTCGAGTCAGAATGTTTAGGTCAGCTCTCAGTTCAGTCGTTGCCCCAAGTGTTCTACTAGAGCTTCTTTGCTCTGTTTCAGCTGCCAACGTGGCAGAAGTGGGGGGCGCAAGGCCACTTCCTCCGCATTCTGTCCTGGTCCAGCTCACAGTACATCTCCGAGTTCTCAACTCTTCTCTCTCTCTCTCTAGCTGCTGCTGCATTTCAGAACTCCCTAAAAGTTTGGAAGCCCACCCCTCCTTTTCAGGAGGTCTCTGGGTTTTGGGAAAGTAATTCAGTCTTATCCAAAACAGTCTCTGCTGAGTTTTCTCTGCTCTGTTGCCAGTTCTCCCTCCTTGCAGGGCATCTCTGCATCTCTCAGCCTGGCTATGAGCCATGTTGCTGGTTGCCGGCTATCTTCTTGGCTTTCAGCCACAGCTCTCCACTCAGCGCTGCCTCTGCCGCCACTTTTCCAACTTCTGCTGCCCATTCACAGTGGAGAAACTCCCTCAGCTTTTGGCCACAGTACTTGGCCCAGTTTAGCACTGTTCCAAGTTCCTGCAGCCCCCAACTGGGGGCTGGGGGGGCCTTGGCCCCCACCAGGGCTCCTGGCCCCTCTCTCCTTGTGGCTTCACAACATGGCTACTTCTCTTCCAGCTACATCATCTTCTTCCTTCTTTTCCGGTCTGGTGTGATATGTTTTAATTTTGCAGGGGTGCTGATTGGGTCAACACCAAGAAACACCACCCCCCTGGAGTTAACCACTTTCCAACTACAGGGGAAAACCTTTTTTAACCCAGGACATTCTCCCATATCATTTTGGACATTCAGCTTCATCTCTGTGCCTGGGAAGGTTACGGAACAGCTTCTCCTAGAAGCTTTTTTAAAACACGTGGAGGACAGGGAGGTGATTGTGGACAGACAGCATAGCTTCACAAAGGGAAAATCTTGTCTGACCAATCTAGTGGCTTTCTATGATGGAGTAACTATATCAGTGGATAAGGGAAGAGGTACAGTTGTCATTCATCCGGACTTCTGCAACACTTTTGACATGGTCTCCCACAACATCCTTCTTTCCAAATTGGAGAGTTATGGATTCAGAGGGTGGACTGTTAGGTGGATTAAGAATAGGCTGGAGGGTCACATCCAGAGGATAGTGGCAGAATCCTGATGGACATCAGTGACAAGTAGTGTCCCTCAAGGGTTCATACTGGGACCAATGTTGTTTAATATCTTCATTAATGATATAGATGAAGAGACTGAGTGCACCCTCAGCAAATTTGCAGTTGACACCAAGTTGAATGGTGCTGTTTTCACACCTGAAGGACAGGATGCCATTCAGAGGGGACCTAGACAAGCTCAAGAAGTGAGCACCTGGGAATATTGTGTGGTTTAACAAGACCAAGTGCAAGGTGCTACACCTGAATTGGAGTAATCCTCTGTATCAATACAGGCTGGGTGATGAACAAACCGAGAGCAGCCCTGCAGAGAAGGACTTGGAGGTGCTGGAGAATGAGAGGCTGAACATGAGCTGGCAATGGGCACTTGCAGCCCAGAAAGCCAATCATATCCTGGGCTGCATCAAAAGCAGAGTGGCCAGCAGGTCAAGAGAAGGGTCTGCCACTCTACTCTCCCCTTTGTGAGATCCCACCTTGTCTACTGCATCTGAGTCTGGGGTCCCCAGCACTGGAAGAGCATTGACCTGTTAGAACAAGTCTAGAGGAGACCACCAAGTTGATCAGAGGGATGGAACACCTCTTCTATAAGGAAAGGCTGAGAGAACTGAGATTGTTCAGCCTGTAAAAGAGAAGGCTTTGGGGTGGCCTAACTGTTTCCCGTACCTGAAGAAAAGATGGGATGAAACTATTTAAACAGACATGTAGTGACAGGAAAATGGGGAATGGGTTCAAATGGAATGGGAGTAGGTTTAGACTAGATATTAGGAAGAAATTCTTTACTACGAAAATCGTAAGACACTGGAAGAGGTTGCCCAGAGAAGTTGTGAATGCCCCATCCATGGAGGTGTTCAAGGCCATGTTGGATGGGGTTCTGAGCAACCTGATCTAGTCAAAGGTGTCCCCGCCCATGACAGGGGTTTTGGAGCTAGATGATCTTTGGAGTCCCCTTCCAACCCAAACCATTCTATGATTCTATGTGGAACAGTGGAACAGCATAGAATCCCAGGCCTAAAGCTCCACTCTCCACACTGCATGCAAAGATAAAATATTTCACAGGGCTTTTAGCATCTCTAGCAAAGACGTCAGAGGCTTGAAAATGTCTGATTGTTCCTGAAATTTCCATGTCTGTCTCCTCATGTCCTTCTCCTTAATTATCAAAGTGAAGTCATCATCCAACACTCAATAATCTTAAATTCATTTTGATTGATAGCATCTGAAGATAACTTTTTACCACAAAATCCAGTTTTTCTATATGTATAGTAATTTTTGCAATTTGGTTTTCCAGTTACTGTCTTCCTGACTACAGATATGACTGTAAGTTTTTCACAGTATCAGCTCTGAGCTATGGGATCCTTACCTCTGATATCCTTTTCATCTGTCTTTGATGGACGAAGAGAACAATTAGCCTTTATTTTCTTTACAACTTTCACATGCTTTCTTTTTTTTTAGGCACCAAAATGCAATTCCTTTCATCCTGCCTTATAGGCCATGTTTTCTAAATTTCCTATCATATCAGGAACTCAGGTCTCCCTGGCATACTTATGTATATTCATGTGCATATTTATGATTTTTTTTGTCTCTTATTTTCTGCATTAAACAAATACTCTCTTTAATGAAATGCAAAATAAAATAATTTCCCCTGTAAATTTTATATAATTCATGAATTTTTGCATTCGAAGCAAATGCTTATATTGTTAATTCTATATTTTGTATATATATATATAATGTATTATATATCTTTTTCTGCTGCTTGCAGTTTTTCTACTGTTCATCACTTAATATTGTCCTGTAATTCGTTAACATTGTACAGTTAACTCTAATTCTACTATAATAACTAAATATCAACATAGGACTTTTAAGATTTGTATTGGTATTTGATTTACAAGAAATAGCAATTTTTGGGCATTATAAAGTTAAATATTTTCAATTATATAGAAGTTTTGAATTTCCTGAATTTTATCCTTTTCGTGGGAGATATAATAAAATATATTTTTACTTCAATTCTTACATATGGAGGATATTTATAGAAAAAATCTCTTTTAAATTAAATTCATGTATGTATTATTCTATATTTTCTTAATTAATTTGCCCATTAAAATGTGTTCTGAACCTGTCTGTTGGTAGATTTCACACTTTATACTTACTCTGAGGCAAAAAATTATGTTAATCAAAAAACATACTGAACATAATGCTTTAGGATGGAATAGCATGTTTGCAATGATTGGAGGTGAATAATTCAAAGTTTACTTTTGAGTGGCTAAATTGTGGAGCAATTAACTTTATAATGCTAAATAAGAATTCAGGAACAGTGTGATAGGATAATTTGTAGTATAAACCTTTATTACCTAAAGAAATAACACCTGTCAGTATTTCATTAGAAATTAACTGTATCTTTTTGTCCCTGACTGAAACGGGAGGCAGGAGAAAGGTCAAATTTAAGTCTCAGTCTCCCTAAGAAGGTAAATTTTAATGTATATAAATGATTTGCTGAATAGGTTTCTATGTGAACAATAGTAGTAATTTTGCTATCAAAGTCCTTTCAAAGAGAAACTGAAATCCCATTGCTAGCATTCTCTCATGTTATCACCTACAAATAAATAAACAAACAAACAAATAAATAAATGTAGTGAAAATTTGTGGTTTCTGTTCATAATCCATATTTTGATTTCTATGTATTTGTAAGAGTCAGTGAATTAAAATTCCAATTTTATCTTGTACTTTATTTCCCACCTGAAAACTTTGAAAGATCACCAGTTTTACTTAATTTCCTACTGAGCTCTTTCAGCATACTACAGGCAGAAAAACATTAATCAACCCAAAGGTACTCTTAAAGACACCCTCATGCATTGAATTCAAGTCTCTCAATGCTCAGAAGACTTGCAACACAACCTCTTATCTCTTTTTTCTCTCTCTCCCTTGTCACAAGCTGAAACAAAAGCCATAATGCAAAAGGTTAAAAAAGAAATCAAATAACAAGTGAAGTCATAAATGTGGCAGAACCAGCCAAGACTACCTTTTACTACTTTTCTAAAAAGCCTTTGGGGAAAATTGCTGAAGGCCTTTGGGAGACGACAGTAAAAATAAGGCTGAGGTATCCCCTAAACGAAGCTAACGGGAGCTTTTTTTCTTCTTTTTTTTAAATTACTTTTTCTTTTCATTGACAGGGAAAGGCAGTTACTCTTCTCTTTATGAAAAATAAAAGCAAAAAATGGTGAAATTTTTATATTGATAGTCAAAGAGAAAAAAATCTTTAACCAGGAGTTTGGAATTTCCTGTTGATTTTTTTAATGTGATGACAATGCAGCTGAAGGTCTGGACAAGTCTACATTTTAAGAACATGGATAAAGATTCAGCCAGTGGTAAAATGAATATTAATATTAAAAAAACAGCTGGAATTCCTTTAGTATCATTGTCCTTACAGAATTTTTATATGCAAAGTTTAAGAGTGAAATTGATGAAATAATTTTTAGATAAATTAAATGGCAGGTTACTGAACTGTTTTTATCTTGCAAATTCACCTTGCGAGACAAGAAATTTAATTCTATTTTACTCTTTTCTTTCAGATACTCAATTGCTACAAAAGAACTGTCGTAAACGGAGTGGGAAAGAACTACAGAAGAAGCTGTAGTACACACAGTCACATTACATGCCTATTCATCCCCTCATCATGTCCATGTTTATTTTGTCCAGTCCTCATTGTTTGCAAGTTACTCTCCATTTAAAACTCAAAGCCTGAAGCGGAAGTACATGAGATGAAAATAGGCAAGCTATGAAGAACAGAAATTAACGAGTGAGGAGAGTTTTATTAAAGATAAGGCAAGTAATATCAATGTTTTCATTTTTAATTGCTGTGGAACAGGGTTGTAGCAATTATTCTCTTATCTGTAGCACTGTACCCTAGGTATTTAAATAGACTTCTCTCTTCCAAACAATACATTTCTGTGTACCTGTGTGTTGCACCACCTGACTGGCAGGTTCTCCTGCCATCTTCTATCTCCTCCATCTCCTTTTTTTTGTTTTTATGTTTTCTCCCCCCACCCCTTTTTTTTCCTTTTATCTTTTTTTTTTCCACCTTCTTTATTAGGAAAAAAAAAGTCTTGGTACCAAAATAATACACAATGATTTTTAATTGTATGTGATCTTTCACAGTGAAATTAACCAAAAAATTAAAATATCTTCACAGAGTATCTATGCTTTCCCTATGTTGATGTGCATGGATACACTTTTAAAGCAGTAATATCTCTCTCTGAAATCATTATCTGTTATCCAAAATCACCATTCTGAATTGTGCCCTTCTAATATAGGTCCTCTTCTCTCCCTTCTCCCCTTTCCCATCTCCTGTCTTCCTCCCTTGCTTCTCCCCTCCTTATTCAGTTTCTTAAGAACCATATGAGTATCCTCCAGGTTCTTCAAAATTCTTTTTTACATAGACATAAATGTGTCACACAAATTTCACTCACAGGATTAAATCACACCTCTTTTCTCCACCCCTTCCCCACGGAGTTCTTAATGGAGTACTTCAGACAAGCAGCTGTAATTATGTACTTGGCCTATTTTATACAAAAATGGCCCCATGGCATGATTAACAGAGAAAGAAATTATCATTTTTAGGAACCCTTGGCAAAAGATAACTCAGATAAAAATTGCATTGAATTTATCATGAATAAACTGAGTAGCCATTTTCTTTTACTGATGAAGAAATTGTTAAGAAAAATTGCAGGTTTGCATTCAAACAAATAGACAAACAAAACCTATTGAAATAATGTAATATAAAATGAGCTCTTTGGACTACCAAGTTTAGCATTATTTAGGGGATCCTATTTGTCATGATTTAGGACTGGTATTCCCCAATTTAGTCTCCCACTGAGAGTCTCCAAACCACCTTCTACTTGCTTGATGTCCTCTCCACCTCCCCCTCTTCCTACCACGCGCTGAAGAGGAGAATTGAAGGTACAAAAGGTAAAGATTATGGGTTGAGATAAAAATGATTTACTGGAAACAGCAATGAGATAAGAAAAGGAATAGTAACAACAACAATACTAATGACACAAGGTGAAAGAAAGAAGGTTTCATGTGGAAATCCCCTGACAACAGGCAATACCTGACTGCTCCCTCTGCCACACTACACTGCCCTGGAAGAAAGCCCTTCCCCTGTCCCCAGAAAATGACATGAGGTGGTATAGAAGAACCACCTGGTTCTAGCCAGGCCCCTTCCTGGCTACTGTAAAAATTAACCCAGTCCTGACTGGAACTAGGACACTATTTTAGCTAAATCAATGGATATTTGACCATATGGATGAGGAAATATAAGAACTTATATTTTCTGCAATTACTTTATTGCCTTTCTTTCTTGTGCACATATCTTCTTAAGATTGTCAAAGGCTTTTTTTCTTCTTCTGAGTGAATCTCATCTGCAGGAAACAAAGGGAGACAAAACCAAACAAACAGAAAACACATACACACACACAAAACCCAACCCAACCCCCCAAAAAAACCTAACCCAAGTCCCAGTGTATAATTTACATCATTGTAAGTGGAAAAACTCTGTAATTTGTGTACTGAGTATATCTTATGGGAATACTCTCAGAAGCTTAATCATACTTTTTTCCCTACTAGAAGTGTTTTACTAATTTTCAAAAATCTTTTTGAGGTTTTTTTTTAATCCATTCACTTTAAAAAGGAAATATTAATGCGAAAATACTGCAAATACTCTGAAATGATAAAAAAAAATCACAAACAAAAAAAAAGAGGGAAAAATGTCATGTATGTAGTAACATTTTGAAACTCTATACTTTCAAATAATCACTAGCAAAGGCAATGTTTTAGTCAGGGTGCAAAGGCTTCCATTTCATTTGTAAGCTTAACCAAATTATTTGTAAGATCTTAGACAGAATTTTAATTAATTATGGAAATTATCTAAAATATCCTAACTAAATATCTAAATGCATCAGTTGCAAATTCTATACCATTTCTTCTGGTGCTTTTTTTCTTTTCTTTTTCCTAGAGTTTCACATTAGTTCTTGGTCAGCTTGAAGAATAAGACAATGAAAGCATCTCAGAAAATGTTCACATTTGTAAAAGAAAACACTAATACAGATAAAGCTGTCTATCATTACCAATATACTAGAGAAACCAGGTGGGCTCAGTGCTGAGAAACAGTTTAATAGATTGAAATCAATAATGAGCTAAAACAAATTGATGCCATATTAAAAATTTCTTTAATATTCACTTCTTTTTTTTTCTCTGAAGAATTCTGACCTTGAGCCTACTTGTGCTGCAAAATATCTTTTGTATATGAATTAATTTAAATGGATGCTTATTACCCTGGAAGTTAATAATTTTAAATTGAATTGGGATCTTTCACAGAAGACTTTATAAAAGTGATTTACATTTAGGTTAAGAAAGTAGAAAAGGAGCAATCTAGTACATGATAACAAAACCAGGAATGTCTGGAACAACTACTAATGTTTTTCTTCTCTTTTCTTGCATCAAGATTGCAGATAGGTATAAATACAGTAGTCTGAAGTGGATCAGATTTAGTAGTTCATACCTGATTCATTGAATATTGTCTCTACTGAGATGAATCTTCTCATCTTACTTTCTCTTAAATCCTATGCCATTGGTTTTCTGCAAAACAACAACAAAAAGCCCAATTATATTATTATTACGTATAAGTTCTAAGAGAAAATTAGATTACACCTATTGTGGAATGGTAATTGATTAGGTAACTCATTAGTCTATTTTAATGCACTAGCAGTGCAAGTACAAATAGTGTTAGTGATGTAGTTTTAAGATTTTTGTACTTAATTGTCTCTAAAACAGCTGAGTAATGGAACTCTGATTAATGGTGGGAAGAAAGTTTCTGAATTTCTGAAAGGAAGTATACTAAAAGACTGTGAATCTCATATATGTGAACTATAAAATTTTAATTTTCTTTTCTACTTGACTAGGGAAGCAACTGCTTTGGTAACTGGAAAGTTACACAGCTGTAGACCATGATAAATAACTCATTAGAAGAATGTCTGACTTCAGTAAGAAATACAATTGTTATAGATTAAATATAGCGTAAAGAACTACTTTTAAGAAGAAGGGGTAAATTCACTTTGAAATTGCAATTGGAGTTTTTATCTACAGAACTCAGTGCTGAATCCAAAACCAAATAAAAAGTCAGCCTAAGTAAACAAGATCAGCTAATTAATCTAATAACATTGTAAAAAACACATAGCATAATAAAATGTTAATCTAAAATGGAACAACAGTCCTCAAGGGACAGTGAAAAGAATGAAAATCTTGTTAAAACTGACTCCTAATCAAATTTACCATTGGCTGGATATGTGAATTTCTTTGCCTTATTTTTTTTTTTTTTTTGAGCATTGATGCTCAGGAACAGTGCCTTTAGGTACTGTAAATGTTCCTGTATCACATGAAGTTACAATAATCCAACGTGCTAGAATTGTGCCCTGTCTGACTACTATGGTAGACTATGATAAAAATCACATGCCATTATATCTGTAATATCTTTCCCTCATTACATTACAATAAAGCATTTCACTGATTCTCTGATTTCATTAATGTTTACCTAACAGTTATTAAAATAAATTTATTCCATTTGTCAACATTCTCGCAACCTAAAGTTTTACGCATTATTATTGTAATTAATCAACTGTGAAGTGTAATTTGTGAAACTGGAAAATAGGACAAAAGTAAAGTGATGGAGTCAAATTTCAGAGCTTTTTCTTTCAGAATCTGAGTAATTTTGCTGCTTTATTTTGATATTTCATTTTATATATTTATTTTGCAATTATTTCTTTAGCTTTCATTTTTCTTTTCAGTTGTAGTGGTTTGAACCAGGTTTTTCCCCTGAAGCTAAGAAAATGGTAACCCCCCAGGGGGTGGTGACACTTGAGATTTGAACCAATCTGCGCTCCTACAAAATATGAACATATCACAAGCAAACGGAAGAGAAGAGTTGCAGTTTTGGGTTATAGAAGAAGGTAGCCATGTTGTGAAGCCATGAGTAGAGAGGCAAGAGCCCCTGGGGGGCTCTGGCCCCCCGGCCCCCATCTGGGGGGACTGCAGAGACTTCGAACAGTGTTAGACTGGGCTAGGTGTCTGTAGTTATGCCGGGAGATGTTTTCTCCACCGTGGGCAGTGGCAGGAGTAGAGACAGACCAGCACTGACCAGAGAGATGGTGGCACAGAGCCAAAAGATAAGACGGAGCAGCAAATAAACATGCAGCAAAGCAGACAGAACTTCTGCAAGCCTGAGAGAGAAAGAACTGCAGCAGAGAACAGAACTAAGTTTCTACAGAGAGAAAACTTGGGGGTAAGAACTGCAAAACTCCCCTAAACTTTCTTTGAGATCCCTCAAAATGGAGGGTGTGGACTCTTACTGATTAGAAGTCCTAAATGGAGTAAAGGAGCTAAGAAGCTCGGTTGTCCTGAGAGCTCAGCCAGGACAGTGTATAGGAGGTTGACCTTGGGGCCCTCCCTTGCTGCAAGCTACAAAGAAACCATCTTGAGGCAGGGCACAGAAGCTCTACAAGGGGCTTGAGTCCCCTGAAGATACCAGACCGTCACGAAGACCCTCTGTGCTTTGTGGTATGACCGTGGTGGAACGACCTTTGTCTGGGGTGGACGTAGCCCACGGAAGACCCCTTTGCCTGCGTCGAGGGGCCGAGAGGAGCTTGGCTATCCCCTCGTGTGTGCTAGCAGAAATCCAGCCATCAGCTGCTGCATGAGAAAAGGACAGATGACTGCTGCCTTAGAGACATTGCTGCTCTGAAGAAGGGATCTGTCCTTCTTCCCTCCTGGACTTTTATTTGGAGGGGAGAAGAGATCTGATCCATTGTAAATACTTATGTCATGGTAGAGATAGTTGAGATCGTGTGTAATCGTAATGTATTATAATATTTATTTATGTGTACAGTCTTGTAATATAACACTTTGCCCCATTTTGAGTCTTGTGTGATTGTCTGGAAAACACATCTTACACTAGGCTGAGATGTGGGAGGGGGACTTGGACCAGGGAATTAGATTTTGGAGATCTCAAACCATGACACTTGCCCTCAAGATAGTTCAATACTACTTGTGCCAGAGGTATGGATTTGAAGACCATCATATGTTCTTTCCATCCTTGTTTTCCATTATTTAAAAAAATATAATTTAAAAGATTATATTTTGACTTTTTTTTGCATTTGGGAACTATGTAAGCATCTCCTAGTCTTCTTCTCTGGTGTCTTATTTTCAAACTGTTCTTATCAGTGCACTGGTTAGTCCAAGATGAAGAAATCAAAGCCAGTGAAATTGTTTTCCTTAAAAAACCAAAACTTAAATTCTATACACAAACATAGAGAAAAGCATTTTAACAGAAAATTCCAATAAGTTATTCAGTTTTGACCTGTTGAAACCTAAAACTTCCTGAAAATATCCTGCATGTTCTATTTGAAATAGCAATTTTTGTTGAAGTAGCACTAGTAGTATTGAAATTTGGTAGCCCAAATTAGACCTTGGTTATGAGATCCTTCATATGATCAGTTTTTCTTTATTTGAGATATTGACATTCTGATAATCTAGAGACAACATTAGTTATACCTTAGTGGGTATGCTCGTAACTTAATGTGAAATTACCTACATGTCTGTGAAGAGACATCTACTACGTGTCACAAGTCTTTCCTGACAAAGACAAAAACAGAGTGGGGAAAAATATCAATCCCTGATTGTAAAGATGTTGCACTAATTGATTCGTGTCCACACCACTTAGGAAAAGTTGTTCCTCTCCAGTCAAGGGCTGAACCAAGTCCTATATTATTAGGTTGACAGAAAACTTGTACCCCTTCAGTAGTAAAGAAAAGATGATAATAACTGTGTTGAAAGAAGAGCAGAGAACCAACCTCCAAGTCACAACAAAGCATCTGTCCTGTTTACACGTGAATGCAGACCATCATTTGTTTTATGCTTCCCATGGTAGCCTTGAAAGGGAGCTGGTTTAGAACAACTTTGTCTTGAATATATGCATAATCTGAGGCAGATGTCCTTCCCACTTCTTGTCTTCCATTCATCTAGAACAAGAGAGGTAAGTCACCATTTCCTCTCCTAGATTGTACCCTCTGGTTTGAATCAAAAACCACCCACAGGATTATGTGGTGGGATGGTAAATACTGAAGTCAAACTCCAGGCTTCCAGGAAGCTGAGCTCAAGCATATCTCAGCCATGGTTTGTCTGCCAGCTGGATACACTGCTTGCAGAAAACTATCATCTGAGTGCTGCACTAATTTTGCATTATTTATCTATATATTGATAATCAAATGAGTCTTTAAAATTATCTATATAAAATGCTCATATCCACAGAAATAATAAGAAGCAGGTAATCAGAAATTGCTTTATGTAAATAAAAAAGTTTTCATCATGTTTCTAAACAAGTTATGACATAACAGCACTGTTTTATCAAAATTACTTTTTCTCTCAATACCAGGAATGAAAATAGTAACAGAACCTGAAATAGTCATTACACCAATTTCCTTTTTACTTTGTTTTCCTAATCACTTATAAAGGAAATGTTGGCTTAAATGCTACAAAATTCCAAACTTTTGTTCATTGAAGATGCTTCATGTTTTTCTTGTTTGTGAGTGTACAATGTTATACTCGCTGCCAAGTGGAACTTCAGATTTAATAGCATTAATACTTTACTATATAGTATTGTCTAACAATCTGGATTCCTAACGTAAAATCCTAATTCCATCAGACCTTCTAGCATCTACTGTATTTCCTTCCTCAGTTGTTCTTGAAGTAATGACACCATGTTTTGTATAACAGAAAATAGTGATAGTGCCTTTGTTGACATAGTAAAATACCTATGAAAATAAGAGACTAGTAATGGTAGTTGGCTTTGAACATGACTCGTCTTGCATTTCTTATTATTGCAGCTGAAGGTGGAAATCATTACTCTGTAACTGTAACACCAAGGTTATATGCTCTGAAATACTAGAACAAATAACATTAAAATATATGTGGAACAGATTCAGAAGAATAGGTGACAGAAAAATTAAGCCATAAGTTTCTGAAGCAACCCCTGTCCCTTAAGAATAAATTCTTTTGACTATATATTTCAGATTGCCTATGCTTTGTTCAACTGCTAGCAGAGTTTGTTCCTGTAGCCATGTAGATGACTAGGCTCAAGAAACTAATTTAAACTCAATAATAAAGTGCTGTAAAATCGCAGAGAGATTTTACAGTCTAAGTTTAAGCACCTGTCTTTATTACTGGGTTCATTCTTTGATACATCATCTCATTTTTTCTTCTTTCTTTTCACCAAATGAGGAACACTGGTTTCTAACTTCAGGATCTGAGAATTTCGTTAAAGTTAGAAGTTAAAAGCAGCCAGTAGGTGAACGGCTCTGTTCTAGTTAGAACAACTGGGACCAGTTCATCACTGTATGGGTGTAACCCAAAACTGTGTATTCTATAGCCTTCCATGCCATTTCCCAGAAATTGGTATCAATAGACTATTTACACCTTCTGCCCAGAGCAGCCTGACTCCTCAGGCTATAAACTGGATGTTAAGATGCCTGCGAGATAGGAGGGTGCCTCCCTGTCCTCATCCTCTTTTGTGGAACTCCCTGCCCTGAGGGAAGTGCTGAGCATTCCTGCCTGAACTGGAGAATATATAATCTTGGAGTATTGGAACTTTTGGAACCACTCGTGGGATGCAGAAGAAGACTGCAGACCACCACTCTCAACCAGACTGCAAACACCACTCTCAACTGGACTGCAACCACCACGTTTTCAACCAGACTGCAACCATCACTCTTGACTGGACTGTAATCACCGTCTTGACCAGACTGCAACAGCACTCTTACCAACAGGTTTTCCCCTCTCCTTTTACTTTAGACTCAGGGGGCCCAAGGAACACCATTCTGTTCATACCCCAGGGTTCTGGGTTATACATTTGGGTTTTGTGGGTTAAAACCAATTGTTTGTCTGTATAATAGTACTTATTGTAATATTTTATTAAATTGTTGTTCTGACTTATAATCTCTCTCTTGGGTTCAGTTCATTTCCCCTGCTGGTTTACCTTTAAACCAGCACAGGCTCACACACTGAATTTTGCAAAGATGTGGTCAAAATTTGCTTTTATAGACAGGCACTCAATTTGACTCTTTTGCCATTTCTCACTATGGCCTTGTTAGCCATGGTAGGAAGGACTCACAACAACTATGACTTCTCTTAAAGCACAGAAAAATTTTTCAGTTATGCTCTCAGGAAAATATTGTGTGTTATAATATACTTTATTCCATCTTTTGCACAATCTTTGTTTTTTTAAACAGAAAAATGCACACAATATTGCATTACTTAATTGGTAATTTATTTATCTTGGATACTATTGTGCAAATGTTTAAAACATTGGACTGCAAGACTCTGGAACTACAAACAGGATGTGAATCTATGCATTTGCCTTTGTCTGCAGATATATTTATCACTATTTGATCAATGGTTATGGTGGGTAACTGGACAATGTAGGAAAGTTTACAAAATTTTGCTTTTTCAGCAGGCTTTTAATTCACCTTTCCAAAATTCAAGACAGTAAATGGTATTTCAGTGCTGACCTGGCTTGGTGTTTTGTTCATTTAGAGGATTTCTGCACATTAGGATAGAAAAGAAAATAAAGTTGTCATATGAAGGCCATACTATTGCATTACCAGTTTTCATATCTTACATAAATACTGAAACAAATACATACAGCAGTTTAACAATGGCAATAAAGTACAGATGCATTTTCAAATGAAATTGAAGTTTTAAACAAATTCCACAATTCAATTTAACAAATGTAGTAAAAAATGGTAATTGAAGGATTCTAAATCTGAAATTGGAGGAATCCAACCAGTTCTACTGTCAGCTTTAGCAGTGAAGAGCTTATTCGTTTGCCAATAAGAACAGACATCTTAGTCAATATTAAATCTTGTGAATTGATCTGACCTGTTAAATGAAAAAGTACCTCGAACGTGAGAAGTGACTTGAATAAGGTCAATGACAGCTCTCATTATGTACTAGAAGAAAGATAGTTAACACTGTGTGTTTGAGACCATGACTCCTTTCCTTTTGCTGGTCATTACTTGATTTTGTTATTGTGTCATTCATGTTTTATTGTAAAGTTGATAAAATAATGATGCCCAAACATATTATTTATTGTCAATGTAACATCAGGAAATTATCTTTCTCTGTTATGTAAATTGATGAGAAATACTGGGGAAAAAAAAGATTTACTTAAAAGAGAAAACCAGAACTATCACAGACCTAAAATTCTTGTTTCATAATCAAATCACTTTGTACCTCAGACCAAATTAAGAATGGCTGAAATACTGAAAGCCTTGAATAAATGAACAGAGATTTATAACAGTAATATTTATTACTTTTTTATTGTCATTATTGTTAAAGTAGAAACAAAATAAAAGGCCTTCTGACTTTAAAAAGTCTTTTTTTTTTTTTTTTTTGAGACCTTTATCTTTTGATTTCTACTGCTTACATGTTATCTGCTGGAAATGCATTCCTTAGAATTAGTCTTTACAAATTTATTCCTAATAATTAATTGGAAATAGGTTTCTAAAACGATCTGTGATTCTACAAGGTTAAATTTGTAATAAAGATTTTCAAAGGGCTTTGTTTAAGACTCCAGTTTATAGGATGACAAGATCACTGTCTTTAGCCATCAGCCAGTTTCCATTCTTGTTATAACCCAAGTTGGCAACTAGTAGACTTTTTTCCAACAGTATTGTTCCACTGGGGCTAAAATTCATTTTTTCAAAACGTGTTGCAGCAATGGCACCATTTCACTTGGACTGCTATTCAAGTGAATGATTTGACTGGTTTAACCAGGATAACTGCCTATCCTTTGTTCCCCACCTTGGGCAGGCAGTTGATGTTCCTGTTATGATCAGAATCGTTCCCACCTTTATCATGCAAGAGCTCCTGGTACAGTCAAGGGACAGTTCACTGCTGAACTGGTGCAGTCCAGGGGTGCTTCACTGCTCAGCTGGTTCAGCCAAGGCTTATCAGGAAGTGCTGAGACCGTAGAGAGGACCGAAAGGAGTGGGGGGAGGGAGGATGCACCACCACGACATAACACAAGAGGGTGCTATGCTCATCCATCCCTCGTGATCTCTCCGTGTCTGTCTACGTGGGTTGGGGGGGGATTTGTATGAAGTTCGAAATATTGTCATATAATTCTGAGAGACCCCATACACTTGTGCAATTATTACTTTCAAACACATATGCAAAAAAAGTAGACTTCATAGAATAATAGATTAAATGCTTTTGCTGTTTGTGTTTTTTCTATTTGTTTTCCCTTTTCCCAATGAGTTACGAATTTTCTTCAAAGTACCTCAATATGTGCTCTATGTTCATTAATAAAGAGGCGTTGTAAATGTGATACTGAAATTCTGATTTTTTTTTCCTTTATTAGTGGAAAGTTATCGGTACTTTAACTATATCAGAGGGGTTACTCAAGGAGTAATAAACAATTCTCAGAGCACAGTGTTCTAATACTCGTATGATTACTTTTCTTTAATTGTACATTAGCAATTCAAACATAGACATAAACATTCTGTCAAATCTACCCAGGTAATGAGGTTCTATTTTAAAATTTATAATCAGTTTAAATCCTATTTAGGCAGTTAATTTCAACAACTTAAGCTGAGTTTGACTAATTAATTTTCCCAAACACAGAGCAATGAAGGCATCATAAATTAGCATTGAATTCTAAATTAAACTTGGTGATTTGCACTACTGTGCCAGTTAACCCTTGTAAAGGTACTAGTGGGTTTGCCTAGGCTTGTTAGTCTAAATACTTTCAAGCAAGCTAATAAGGAAACAAAAATATCTAAGGCTTTTCTCTGTATGATGATGGGCAAATATTGAAGGTTTGTGCATTTTCAGATATACCAGAGAAGATATTTCTCAGTTTGTTGAACAGTTTGAAAAACCTCAGAGCACCAAACAAAAATTTATATTCTATTGTTTATTAAAGCTGATGAAACATATACAGACTCCCACCAGATAATTTAAATAAAATATGATCCTTTTTTGTTGTTGTTCTTTTTGTTTGGGTTTCTTGTTTAAATATCTTTACCATGGAAGCACTAGAAGAAAAAATAAATTTAAAACCTTATGGAAGTGCACAGATATCCATTCAGGTAATTACAATGTAACAGCCTGACATCAAATATCATAATAAAGAACAAATTAACACAAGTTACTGAATAGATCGTTTCTGTACAAAATTACACTGATTTCCAGTGTGTTTCTATGGGTTTATATCATTGTTTATGTGACAGATCTATCCAATTAAGAACTTCAGTGCTCAGCACTGATGAGGCTGCACCTCAAATCCTGCATTCATTTTTGGCCCCTCACTTCAACAAAGACATTGAGGTGCTGGAGCATGTCCAGAGAAGGGCAACAGAGCTGATGAAGAGTCTGGAGGGTAAGTTATATGAGGATCAGCTGAGGGTTGTTTAGCCTGGATAAAAGTAGGCTCAGGGAAGACCTTATCAGTCTCTAAAACTACCTTGAAGGAGTCTATAGTGAGATGGGGGTTGGCCTCTTCTCCCAGGCAACTAGAGATAGGACAAGAGGACATAACCTCAAGCCGTACCAGGGACGGGTTAAATTCGATATCAGAAAGAATTTCTTCATGGAAGAAGTTGTTAAGCATTGGAACAGGCTGCCCCCAGGCTGTCCCCACCCCTGGAGGTCTTCCAGAAACATCTGAATGTGATAGTGCCGTAGTCTTGTTGTCAAGCTGGTGGTCAGTCAAAGGTTGAACTCGATAATCTTGGAGGTCTTTTCCAACCTAAATGATTCTGCAATTTTTGGTAAGACACTCTACCTAGGTTTAAGTTGGTAAGTCAGTCAACTTATGAACACTGACATTTCATGATACTTTTATAATGTAAAGGGTGTTACATGATTCTTGCAAACTTTCCCACTAAGTTCTAATTCATACGTTTCTCAAAGAGGAGAAAAGCTGAGATCAGATAGGGTATTTAATCTAGAAGAAAAAATCTAAATAAAATGCAGTGCTTGGACAGTATAAAGAGAAATCCAAATAAGAAATCAAGTTTCATTGTTAGGCATAAGGACTGGAGAAAAAAGTTACTGACAAAAATGGAGGACTTTTGTCCTGATTTCATTGTAGTCAAGAAGGTTGTCTTTTTGGAAGACACAAGCTATTGCTGTCTTCTGAATCTAAACTGTATGGCTGATGAAAATAGAGGCAAGATGTCATACATTGAATTAAGCAGCTGAACATGAAGGTGCTGATATTATGACCTCCTGAGTTTCATTAAAGACAATTAGAATCAGCAGGGCAGGTAATCATGGAGTCTTGGTTCATTCTGGGAAGTGCTCTTGCTCTTAAGGAAACTACAGAACACCTGCAAAGTACCTGTATTAAGGCCTGTTTGCCAATATGCACGCTAGCAGAACCTCTTGGAATCATGTTCCCTGATGATTATTAACCTCATACAAATGTCTGGTTATAAAAGTTGTTAAAATATTACAGAAGATATTAAAAACAAGACAGTGATTGAAACGTGGCATCAAAGTATGTGTTCAACATCATGAGAAACAACAAAATGTCGTGACTCTATTTAGTTCAATCTGAAGTTTAGATACTGGGTTTTTTTTTAGGCAAATGCAAACCAAGTATTTTTAATAAAAGATAAGAGTCCCTAAGTTGTTAAATTCCTCACCTAAAGACTACTTTTTCAAGTAATCCTGTGGAAGGCACTGAGTGAAATGACGGGGATTGTCTGATTCAATTCAAAAGGTTCACTGTGTTGAGCTTCCTGGTAACAGCTAGAAAGCAAATATTTGCAAAGGCAATTGAATTAGTGTTTAAATGCCAAACACTCAGTAAAAAGTACCAGAACCATTATTGCTACTAGAAGATACACTGCTGAAGCAATTACATTGTAATACAGTGTATATTGTAAGCATAAAGTAAACAAATTTAATATATTCCTGTTATTTTCCTCTCGCTGAGAAGATTCCCCATAAATACCTGCAAAGCAACAGCATTGATCACTTTAAAATCCCTCCTGAAAGCCATTCTTTTACCAGAAAACAGGATCCTCAGAATAGCTACTGTCCTGAAGCTAAATGCACTGATTCACAGGCAGTTATTGCCTTGTGACTTTCTGATTCTCTGAACTCCATGGTCTTTATCACCTTGCTCAACTTAATGCAGAATTTACAGTATCTTTGTTAGGGGTAGATTTTTCTTCAGCTTCTGTACAACATCAACCATAGTGGTTTTAAGCATTACTTTTTGAATTGCAGCATTAATAAGCTAAGTCCAAGAGAAATGTGAAAGGTGACTGAAAAACAAACTTATTATTGACTTACTTAAAATTTACTCTTCAGAGCTCTGTCTCTCCAGTGGAAATATTTTATCTATCTGCAAATCTGAAAAAAAAGGTTGAAAATCATTTATCTAGAAAAATAGTATTCTATTTGATGACTTTGATTCATAGTCTGCAACACTAGGAAGCAGTATGTAAAAAGACCTTGTGTAGAACAGCTTTGTACTATATGCATCAGACTTCTTGTATGTGAGATGCTCAACTACACTGGGCTGTAGATGACATACATTATGACATTTTCAAAGTAGAAGTCCTAGGAATCTTAAATCTGTCCCTTAATATTGTTGGTCATAGGCACTAAACTAATAGTAGGAACAGTCATCATTAACAGTGTTATATGATGAGGTATCAATATTTGACAGAAATTAATAGTCTTTATTCACATGAGGACTGTAAGAGTAAACAAAACATAAAACCCGTCTAATATGTTGCTCTTTCTATGTCTCACATGGAAGTCTCATGCAAGCTTGAATATAGAAGCACAAATAGCAACCAAACAAGATTCTTGTTTAAAGTGGCCCCTGCTACCCCTTCAAATCTGGGAACCTTGATTGTATAATACCATTATAGGAAGACTGACACAGAAATGCACTAGAAGGATTTTGTTGTTTTATAATCCCTAGAACATAGGTAATTTTGAATTATAGGTTCATGCCATGTGATTTTGCTTAGTTTTCTTGCATTAGCGCGACCACCATTTGCAGAAAGTGTTTTACATCTTGTTGCCCTGGTTCAATTTTTCTAAGGAGTTTGCTTCTACAAATAACTTCATTTTCTGGGTCATATGAGTGTTAGTTCTAGCACCAGCAAGAATATTTGACCAGGACTGTACAGATTTTGGGCTTGAACTTGGACAGAACTAGAGTCTGATAAAGCAATTAGTTCTTTATTATGCAAAATCAGTGATGAGTTATAGTTGTTTATTTATTTATTCTTATATTAGCACTTCTTAATGTACAGTGCACATTTACAGACGTAGTAGCCATTTTTTTTGTGATTTCGTTGCATTTGGCAACTTAGTGACCTCTTCTTTCCTCAGTCGTACTGAGTTACAGTTACACTTAGATGTCATTTACTTCCCTTTCTTCATATCAAAGAAAGCAGTGGAGAAGCTCCAGTCATTCTTTGGCCACGACCATTGAAAAAAAGTAACTGTGATCAGTTAACTGTGGGAACTGTGGACTGCTTTCCACCCTTGCCACACCTGGGATCATTTGAGGATGGTGTGGGCTGAGAGTATAGCACCAAATTCACTGAAGGGTTAGCTTTTGTTACTTTAGTAAACAGTTGCCAGATTTGCCTAAAACAATCACAAATTATTGCGACTGCTACACACTAGCTCAACCTACCATATGGCAGTACCGTGGAAATGATCCAAACATACTAAGGAGGTTTTTGGGTTTTTTTCTTCCTCCTTACCCTAATAAAACATGTTTATTTGTTATTTTCACTAGTCTTGTTGTTATATAAATATTGTGGGAAAACCTAGTGTGCTTTATAAATTATTGCCACATCTAAAGTGAAGTTTTAATTAGTAACTGAAGCAGTATGAAAAATTAACTTTACATTCCCTCTAATCTCTTATGGGTCTAAAATATCTCCAGCATTAGACTATGTTATAGCTCAAAAAGGTGAAAAATTGCCTTCCTTTTCTGCTTAGCTCCGTTGAGCATGACATTATGCCCACCGAGCTCTTATGCATTTATTCTGTTCAGATAGTCAGATAAGCTTTTTAAACATGTGAGTGACGCATCTAGATCTCTGGCTACACATGGGAATGATTTTGAAAGTTGTTTGGAAACTGCAGTTTGGAATAAAGTGCTCAACCACAGGCACCACACATCTTTCCCTAGGTTCTTTCTGTTGCTTTTATTCAAAGTGATTGCCATCAAATGTTAATTTCCACATTCAGTGACCTATTTTCATTTTATTAAAATGTACTTGAAATAGGTACTGGTTTTAAATAACAGTTTTCCCTTATAAAACAGAATATTTCATTCAAATAGTTCAGATATTTTGTGCAGTGCCTCACACACTTTCTTTTACAGATGCTAGAACTGTGATTGCTTGTGTCAGTTGCTGATGTCAACTGAAAATTCATACAAATAATGAACAACAACTAAATATTTAACTAAAATAAAAGCAAATTAGAGCTACATAATTATTTTGAAGATGGAAAGGGTAAATTCATAACACCTTCATTTGATCTACTTTGATAGAAGTCTTGCTGTCCTTGTTTAGTTAACAGAAAAAAACAGAAACCAATTCAGTTATTTTCCTTCAGAAAGTAAATATATTTTCAATTATTGTTTTATACCATGTTTATTGAGTTAATCTGCTTTTAAAAATATAAAAGTTGTTCATTTAAAACATTTCTAAAAATTAGGAATTAAAATCCACTGCCTGGATTACCCATCAAAAGATGTTATCTACAAGGCAGAGAAAAATAACTGACTATTTTAGACGTGACAGACCTGGTTTTTGTTAGCTTTTGGGAGTTTTTTTTGGTTGATCAGGAATCTTTGAACTTCCACTGAACTTACACCATTTAAATGCAGTACATCTCATGTCTTTTTGCTTACTTATTTTGTAAGCTACTGGGTCACTTTTTAGAATTTTACATATATATGCTCCCTGTTTTAAGCTCTAAAGAACTGAAGAAGTTCAGTTAAAGGATAAAACAGAGATGTCACCTTCTGGTGACCTATTTTTTTTCCGGTGACAGTGCGTTTACATGGCAAATTTTTGGTAGCAGTGGACCTACAGGTGTGAGAAGCTCCATGTCCAATGGAGCCACTGCCACCCTGCTCCAAAATGGACTTGTCAGTGGCTAAGGACAAACCTATCAGTGACAGTGGTAGCATCTCTGGACTAACCTAGTTAAGAAGGAGGGAAAAAAATCCGGGCAACTGTAGCAGAAGAGAGGTATGAGAACATGTCAGTTCACCAAGGTCAGCGAAGAGGGAGTGGGAGGAGGTGCTCCAGGCATCAGAAGAGAGATTCCCCTGCAGTATGTGGGGAAGACTATGGTGAGGTAGGCTGTCTCCTGCAGCCTGTGAAGGTCCGTGGTGGAGCAGGTGACCCCAGGGGGGACCCACATTGGAACAACCTTTTCCAAAAGAAGGTCCTGTGTCAGGAACCCATAATGGAACAGGGGAAGAGAGGATAGAGACAACTTGTGATGAACTGATCACATCCCCATTCCCCCTGCACCAGGGAGTGGAAAGAAATAGAGGATCAAGAGCAAAGTTAAGCCCAGGAAGAAAGGGGAAGGTGGTTTTAAGATTTGGGTTTAATTCTCATTTCTCTACTCTGATTTGATTGGTAAAAAATTGAACTAATTTCCACAAGTCAAGTCTGTTTTTCTCATCATGGTAAACGGTGAGTGATTTCTTCTCATCCTTATCTCACCCTATGAACCTTTTGTTATATTTTTTCTCCCTGCCCAACTGAAGAAGGGAGTGATAGAACAGTTTTGGTGGGCCCTTGTTGTCCAGCCAGGGTCAACCCACCACATTTGGTTTTGACTTTTTTTGTTAATAAGATGTATTCCTAATGAGCTCGATTTCATATGTTTCTCCATGTCAGGCTTTCAACTGAAGTATTGTAATCCGGAGAAGTCCATTGTGTTAGTTCTGATCTCAGTGATGCAAGAAAACCAGAAAAGGAACACAATTCTTGACACTTTCAGATCTTGCAAAGAATTCTTCACTTGAGGCCAATCTATCCTGCACTTAGCTTGTCAGTGTGTACTGAGAAACGATACTACGTTTCATTCTTTTCCTTCTGTAATTTATTTTGCTTCAGTAAAAAAATCAATCAATCAACCAACCAAAAAAGTCTGGTCTTTTTGCAGATTACATTTTTAGTGACAGTACCAGCTTGGTACATTCAAAATTCAGCTGGTATTTCAAACAACCTTTTAGGACAGACACGTATCAACTTTCCTTTTTCCTGTACTGCAGCCAGTTATGTCTGGCATTCAATTCTAAACCTGCAATGTTATAAATTGAAGGGACTCATAAAACAGTATTAAGAATAAAATTTCAAGGATAAATTTATTAACATCTCCCAAAATATAATGTTGTTGCTCATTGTTATTCATTTTTACATAGGTAGTCTGATCCAAAACTCACTGAAGTCAATAAAAAGCTTCTTATTGAACTTTAGGTAATGGGTAATACAATGAAGCTGTTTCACCTACAGAGCATTATTCAGAAGAAAGGCATTATTCATCACCATTTTTTCCCTTAAAACAAGGAGAAATAAAGACAGGCACCTTATCCAGACTCAGAAAGCAATTCACGATAAGAACTAAAAATAGAACCCACTCTCTACTTGTATACTGATAACAGACATAGTAGAAGCATTACAGAAAATGTTGAATAACAGTAGAGTACTGCATAATAAAGAAGTACTGGATAATTGTATGTGTTGTCCTTGAAGATGTATTCAGATGATGGAATAATTTGTAATATATTTTTATATGTGAGTCTCTTCTCTTGGATTTTGTCATATTTCTTATTGGAATTCTACTTCATATTGTAAAATAAGTGCTTAAAGTCTAATCTATCTTTACAACAACAATTTTGTTTTCTACATTTTAATCAAGGAAAAGTAATGCACAATAACCTTTCTGTGCAGTTTAGTCCTGTATTAATTAGTACTGTGTAAACCTCAATTTTCTTGTCATTTCAGTTTTTAAAACAACTTACAGAAACCTAAACTGCAAATTTATTATTTACTACTTCTTTTTCAACCAAAAAAACCCAACTTGTAGATGTACATGAACATGTATCATCTTTACTGATTCTTCACAGCTTTAATTCTCAGATCTTTTACTTCTGTTCAGCTAGATTCTCTTTGTTGTAGATACAGAATTATGAAACCCAAGATTTTGAGAAAATAAAAATCTCAAATTTCAGTACTTCAGAAAAGACTGCCAAATTTTTCATAGTCTGTGACAACTTTTAAGTTGTAGACTTCCTTGTTTATATCAAAACTACTTTTCCATCTAGTGGGAATTTTTGTGGATGTATAAGAATTGTACACAATTTTGCGCACCTCTAAGTGGATAACTGATGAGTGCATCTTAATCCAGTATATTCTGCAAAATAATTATATATGGTCTTCAGTACACTGGATGAGGATCACTGTTAGCTCAGTTGGCCAGCAAATCAAAACTTTTTTTTTGGTCTATTTACCCATTGATTCACAAAGGAAGGAGGTAAGAATCTCTACACTGAAGATGAATTGATATTATGCCCTACACCACACCTTCAAAACCAAAAAAAGGTGACCATACTATGTCATTGGTCTGGTTTTTTTACCAGAACCTGCAGGATACAGGAAGTTAATTCTTTTCTGCTACAAATAAGCAAAGTTATGAATAGCTGAGATTTATCAGATCTTACATGTTTCTGTAGGTAATTCTGGTGTTCTGGTGGTGTCCCTTGGGTTTTGTTGCTATTTCTTGATTCAATTAGTTTAATTCTTTGTTTTCTTAAGTGATATTCAAAATTATTTTTTTCATTATTAATTCAGGGGGTTCATTACTTTCATTTTACATGTCAACCCTCATTTCAAATCCTTTTTTATTCTGAGGAATTTTCAAAAATTTGCTAATGAACCTTATATGCTCTTTTATATATGATCCAGATAATTAACACATTCTTTGTTACAAGATCAGCTATTCACCATTTCAACACCTGCAATCCTATTATGGATTTTGGGACACTCTCTCTTTGTGAGTATGTGTGCACAGAAGACTTGCATTAATAATATTTGAGAGAGACAGATGCATAACAAGAAAATATTTCTTGAATTTTGTGCAAAGTTTATGTTATTATCTTTATATTCTCATAAATTTCAGTACAGATCAGTACGACCTACTGTACTGAAATTCCCTTTAAATGCAGTCTTCTGTTCTAAGACAGACATTTTGAGTTTTCTCTGTTACCAATCAATTGTAACAAGGCAGAAGAAAATTTAGCAGCGTTTCAGGGTAAAAAGTGAAGATTTTTTTAACTGAAATTGGGAACAATGTTTTTATAAAATGAAATTTGAAAGCTGACCAAATTATCTCTCTGTCCTTGTAGACAGTCTCAGAAGACTTTCATGATTCCTTAGCAGCAGAGCTCTACTTTTTAGGAGGTGGAAGAAATTCTGATCTGAATGGAAAGACAACCAGGGTGGTATATAAGAACAAGCCTTGCATTGGACTGTATATTAAAGGATGCCTCACCCTTCCTTTCCAGTAAACCTTTATCTCTATATTTAGACTGAACCAGAGCATTTTCTCAGTGCAATTCATTCAAATACTGCTTTAGAGAGCTGTTGAGTGAGAGACTCCAAAAGGAAAGAATGCAATTTACTATGAACACTTCTTTTACTGAGTAGAGGCTTTTTACAAGCTTAATTTTCTAATTATGGAGTAGGACTACACGCTTAATTTGTGAAATCAGTAATTACTATGTACTATGGTTTGTGAAAACCCAGTAATTAATAATCACTCTATTCATCTTATACTGAAGTAGAAAAAAATTGGTAGCGTGGATTGGAAGCATTATGGGAGATACAATACTTGAGGAACCAGTGAACTTGAACAGGCCACATCTATTCTATTTGGACTCACATTTAGGGCTTGAGAAGCTAGTATGTAAATCACGTAGTCTGTAGCTTAGATTTGGGAAAGGTAAACAGTATGTGGACAAAGAGATGGAATGTAGTGATCCTGACTCACCAAGCACTGCATACTTAAGAGTTCCACATAGCAATTAACCTGAGTAGGCCCATGCCCATGATGTGCTGCTCATATTTCTGGGCTCTCCACAGCAGAGCACCTTGGGCGGCTACCACTCACTGCCTGAATATCATCTTTGTGGCCTTACCTTAGTCTAACAGTGCAGGACAAGTCCTTGTGAGAACATTCTTGAAAACAGAGTTGTTTCCTTGTGAGGGAATTAGATGGTAGATCAAAGCACCAAAAGGGAAAACTCAGTCAGGATCTGCTCTGCACAGTGTGCCCGGAGAAAATCCAAATAGACTCTGTTCAATACTACACAAACACAGGTGCCCTTAGGGACAGAAGGTTTACTCACTGACTCTTTTCCTTCTCTTATTCTATCTTATTAATGAAGTTATTTTATCAAACTCTTTGTTGTTGGATCTTTTTTACTGAGAACCGTAAAAAACCCTGCACCAATTCAGTCTCACCTCACTCCCAGTACAGAAAAGTGTGCCTGAAAACCACAGGACGAAAAAGGAAGACATAGCTGTGCTGTTTATGATTTTGAATACTGAGAACATAGAATAAGTACCTGTAATGGCTAAAAAAAAAAAAAAAAAAAAAAAAAAAAAAAGAATTAATAACAAATTTCTGCCTCTCAGAGCATAGCTCTCTTCAATGTTTGCTTATCCATTCTCTATATGTAGCTCCATAACAAAGTCTACAGAAAATGCTGGATCTTGCTCCTCTTCCAGTTCAGATGACAATGACTCCTTCAGCTTCTGAAGGAGTTATTTCAATGAAAAAAGTGGTGCTGACCGTGTCATCATTATGTTCTACTGACATACAAAGCAATGTAAGTTATTTGGTGTATGTTTATATAGGTGCTGAGATTCTAAGTTTATGGAATAACATTAAATGGAAAGATTACAAAATTAAACAACATATAGGCAATGCAACTATAAAAATAAACATTGAGAAAGGAATAAAGTTTGGATTTTTTACGTTTGTTTTTTTTTTTCATATCTATATGTTGAACACTTCCTGATATTAAGAGTTTTGGTTTGCTATGTGGACTTTTTATCTTATTAGTTATTTCATTTTCTTAATATTTCCTTGATAGCATTTGAGTAGAAGAGAGTCACTGAGTTCTCTAAACATAAACAGTGCTGTCTGTACTCTTCTGAAATGGATTCTGTCTCTCTGAAATCACTCATGAAAGGAAGAATGTATTTATTCTTCAGAAATTGTAGATCTACAAAGCTAGATTTTCTTTTGCATTTCCTGGAGCACTCTTCAGGCTACTGACCTCTTCCTAAAACAAATGTAATTGATGCTTTTTGTTCTGCACACACATCAAGAATTTTATGTTGATACAGAGGAAGGAAGAGGGAGAGGGTCAAAAGTAAATTCTAAACCAACTCTCCTTTGATAGCAGAGACCCTTTTCTACACCTAAATGGAAAAATCTGCTCAGATTTTCACTTCTGGAAACAATTTCTAGCTTTTTTTATGAATGCATGTGTGTTTAAGCATGTATTAGAAAAGCAATTTTTAGTAAAATATAGAGCAATTAAAGAAAATTCTTTAATGTAATTTGCAAAGAAAAGAGGAAAGGGTGTAAAGGTGTAAAAATAAAAAAAGAAAATATATAAAACTGATATATACCATCATTACACAAGTTATACACTTACCTTTCATATATCAGTCAAAACTGGTTTATAAACAAAAGATATGCCTCATTGACATAGCAGACTTTAATCAGTGTGATTAAGGAAACTGTGACTTTATAAATATGCATTTGCTTTATGGATATTTTACATTCTTCACAATGGTGTCTAGCTATAATTATAAGAAACATTTATTTTTAAACTTCAACCTCAGAATCTCTTAGAAGGCAGGCAAAACAATAGGACATATACTTCAGTAGGTTTGGGGATTTTTTGTTTGTTTGTTTGTTTGGGTTTTCTTGAGTGATAGAAGTTGAATGTGTTTATAGGATGTGGAAGTATCATATATAAAAATGCAATTCCTTGTAATCAGGTCAGTTCTTGAATTTGATCTAATGAGTTAATATCTTTAAAATCAGGTGAAGGTCAGGTTTTTGAGAACACAGCTGTGGAATCTCTGACTGCTGTTTACTCAGTGTCAGACAAAGTGTATTAAAACTCAAACATTCTTTCATTTTCTTCAATACTGGATATTTCTCCAGCATTTGAACACAAAATATTCAGTTGGACAGGGTGCTGGGCCACCTTGTCTAGACTACTTTTTACAGTTAAGAATAAATCAGAACACTGAGGTCCCTTCCAACATGGTATTCCATTCATATTCTCTAGTTTCCTTCTTATTTGAATAAGAACTTGATGATTGGAAGGAAAACCACAACAACCTCTATATTAATTTTGATTTAAGATTGATGTTTGACGTTGGTATCACAAACCTGAATATCCTTGGATATGGTAATATTACTATTCATTTCGGCTCTTTTTTTAACTCAAATTTAATTTGTTTTGGTTCCCTCTGCAAAGTGTCTGATAACATGTTATGACCTTTTCAATATGAAATTTTCAACAATGTTTTTACAAGACTGAAAGTGACATTTCTGCCAACTACTTCAGATAAAGTGATATTTGACCTTCTGTTCAGAATATGTTTAGAAGGAACAACAGAGCCATCCTTAAATATGCCAATAATGTGATCAATTATAAGGCCAATTTCAACAAGATTCAGTAAGATGAGTTCAGTACAAGTCACCTAAAAATGTAATGATACATGACAGCCATGCAATGTGTAGCATAAAAATACTTTTAATGTAATCAGTAGAAAATACCAGCCACTATTTTAACTCTGAGAAAACCAAAATAAAAGAAGGGGAAAACTAAACCAAACAAAAAAATCAAAGAAAAAAAAAAACCAAAACAAAAACAAAACCTGAAAGTTAGATAAACATATGACAGTTAAATCCTTGCTCTACTGACATATGTATTTGCTTCATTTTAATGCCAAGTTTTATAGTTGTTCCTTCCACTTGCAGACTAACATCTTGTGTATTTGAGTAGTTTCAGGCAAATCCCCTTATTCCTAGGCCTAAAGTCTTCTTGCCACACAGTCTTGTGTTATTTTAATAGGTATCTTGAAAACTAGATTTTATAACATTCGGAGGACAAACCTTTCCCCTGGTAATGGATTTTATGGAGATTTCTTAATTTGAAGAGTTCCTCAAAGTTCCATAATGGCAACTCATGACCTATTCTGACGATGAATTCCTTGTATGAAGAGCTCTTCCTCTAGATGATATAATTTATCTAAAGAGAATATTATTCAGGAATTAAAACAGCTAAAATTAACCCCGTTGAGTTCTAGGGCTATCAGAGAGTAGGAAGGGTTCTGTTCTTTCTCAAATAAAAAAGGAGAACAATATTTACATTAAGACAGTGTTGTAAGTACCAGAATCTGCTGCCATTTGTTAGGTTTAAAAGACAGTCTAAGCAAAAGTGCGATAAAGATTTAAATTTAATCTGAAAACTGAGCTTCATACAATTAATATGTTAATTACACTGATTAAGCTTACAGAAATAAAAGAAAAACTGTATTTATCAATCCAGGCAGGATAAGTGGAGTTATAACTAAAAATAGATATCACATGCATTTTGTCCCTAAAAGAAATTACTGTTACAATAGTATTTTCAATACAGTGATTGTGTTTAAGATCTGATACCCATTTTAAATCCATGTTAAAATACTGGAAAAAAATCTTATTTGCAATAAGGATGCATTATCATAAATATTTAAAGAAATATGTAAAAAATTTGGAAACTTTAAGACATTAGGAGTTATTTTAGGTAATCATTAAATTATTTATAATTAAATATATTCTGAAAATAATTCATAATAGAACTTTCCACTTTAACTGAAAATCTTTTCACTTTAACTGAAATCACTTGCGTCAACAAATCGGAAAATAAAAAAAGAATATTCATTACTAAATCCAAGGAAAAGGACATGACTGTTCAAATTCGTGGTTAGCTTAAGAACCAGTAAAAAAACCCCAAGTATTTTGTTTTAGTGGAAAGGGAGCCTTGGAGCCTCTTTTCAGCACTTTCACATATCAAAAGAGAGTAATGAACTCGGGTTAGACTTACTCCAGGGATGGAAACCAGGCCTACATTACACAACTGTGCATTACACTTTTCCAACAGCCATGAGGCTGATTGCCTATTCATACTGATATCCTGTGCTATATAACACAGTTTCTCAGCAAAATTCCTCTCTCCTATATCAAAATGACATTTTAACTTTTGAGTTTTTAAATACCCTTTTTACTACTTTATTTTCTGCTCTGCCTATTGATTTTTCTAACCTTCTGACAGCAGCTTTACTTGTCTTGTCTTTTTGCATAATTCTTTTAAATTATATTCAGACCACAAGACAAATTCTAATCTCCATTATATAAAAATACAGTAAATCTATTAAATTTAACAGCAATGTATGAGATTCAAAGTCTGATTCTCATAAGAAACAGACCCATTGGCTTTTAGTATTCTAGCTTTTAAGCCAGGGAAAAACACAATGAGCCAAGTTCATTTCCAGTGGAACTACACCAATGTCTGCTGACTTCCAATAGAAGAAATCTCACATTTTCTCTGAAATTTTCAATTAAAGCCTTTTTTTTTTCTCTGAAACATAAATCTTAAAAGTTTAAAAATTTTGAAGGTATGATGGTAATTACTGCCCCAAACCCTCCTGTAACTTTTAAGGAGCTTTCCTTACTGTGGACCATGTGCACAAAATTTTGTATCCCTGCTTTGGTTACCTGTCAATCAAGTGAACTACTGAATGCATCATTTTCCTGTTCTATGTAGTTTTCCTATTGAAAAAAAAGTCATATAAGTCAATGATATGAAGGTCCATCCTGAAACACAGGTAGGAGCCACTTAGGATAAGCACTTGCATCCAAAACCTGGAAAATACTCTGAACATTAAAGTCATCCTATCATGGAAGGCCACTGAATTAATCAGGTATGATTTGCCCTTGCTGAAGCCATATTGACTGTCTCTAATTACCTCCCTCTATTCCATACATTTTGGTGTATCTTCTGGCAGATTCTGTTCCATGTTCTCAGAGGACACAAAGGTGAAGCCGACCGGTTGGAAGTCCCCAGGGTCCCCCTTATTACCCTTTTTTAAAATGAGCGTGATACTCCCTCTCTCCAGTCTCTTTGGGACTTTGTCTAGCTGCCATGATTTTTCAAATATGATAGACCAATGAAATCACTTATCTATGCCAAACTTACAGTATCCTGCTCCTTTCTAAAAATAAGAAAGATGTTGAAACTTATAAAGAATCAGAAGTTTTAGTGAAACTGTCAATGCCTAGGCTGTATTTCAAAACTAATGTACACACTTGACAATTTCACACTAAAGAAAGAGTAATCCCTAAAAATTTTATATAACATTTTTCTATCTCGTATACTGATTTATGCAAATATAATTATTAATCTTAAAACCGCTTATAAATTATTAACTTCCAGAATTTCACTTTCAGCATGAATACACTTCTCTGGGCTTAATAATTCTGAAATGACTGAAACTGTAGGATTAAGTCTCAGGGATCTTCAGTACAAAGAACAAAGGAACAAATTGTTTCATTCATTATCAACAGAACATTTGAATCAACCTTAAAATCCCCTCACTATTTCAAGTCAAGACTTATTTGTAATTATAGTCATTATTATTTATCTTTTTATTATACTTTAGACTGGAGCTACTCATGCCAAGGAACTTTCCTGTGGAAAATATTTCGTCCTCATCTTATAACTGGTATTCATCATAAGCTTTTGCACCAAATACATCTTTATGCATATGAATATAAATGTCCTTTTCCTTAGGTCTTGCAAGAACCCTGTATTTAATTTAGAAGAATAACCTCTCCGGGGAAAAAAAAACCCAACAAAAATAAACAAACAAAAAACTTACCAACCAAGCAAACGAAATCTGTGAATCCTTGCATTATTTGCAAATTATATTTTCTGAGATGGTTTGAACCTCTCTGTTGAAACAAATGCATGTTAGTATTTAACAATTCTAATATTGTATAAAAGAGACCTTTTCCCCCTCAAGATATGCAGTTGCATTGAAGAGGATGTTTTTGCTCAGGTCTGTAGTGGTTTCATACTGAACCCAAAGAAGACATATTGAGGGAACTCACCAAATACTTGACTGATATGTTAATCAGAGACTTGGGTCTTATGAGATACAACATTCCATCATTCCCTCAGACTGACAATAAGATTGTAAACCTCTACAATATCAAACCTTTAATGATTAACTTTAATGATTAAGTTATTCACTTTAATACTTTAATTTAGATTGCAGAATTTCACCACAATTTCCTGTAAATCATTAGTAAGACAATACTACTCTTTGGGCACAAAACAATTTGAAGTCTTTTCACAAAGATATCTCATCTAAGGCCATACAACACCCTTTAGGTAGTGTAGTAAGAAGCAAACAATTTTCATTCTTCACTTGTTGCTTTTCATTATCAAAGTTTAAAGTATTTCAGAAAGTATCTGAAAATTTCTGGTTCAATTGTCTTAGAAAATTTTATGAGCCAGTGATAACCCCCCCATCTGCAGAATTTCATCAATATATTTTTTTACGTGAACAGACAGGTGAAAGAACTTGGTTTAATTTCTACTGAAGAGAGGTTGATACTTGGTAATGCATTTTAGATCAACAATGTAATTTCCATAGAGATATTACCTAGTAAACCTTTCTAGAAAGTACTATTCTACCAAATGATTTTGAGATGTCTACCAGAATTCGACCAATTCAAAAAACAACGACTCTATGCAAACAGCATAAATACAGTGAGAATGCATTACTTTTCCATGATTAGCCAATAGCTCCAGTAAATTATCCAAGAGTTTGGTGTAGACAGAGTTGGTGATAGCAATCAGACTTGGGTTTTTTTTGTTTTGAAATATAGAGAAACTTTTAAAATATCCTTTTCATGGCTTCTCTTACCCGATAGCTGTGCACCACAGAAAGATGATCATTTGTTATGATCGATTGGACTTTGTATTTCTCAAAATCTAATTTAGTTTCCAAACCTAAAACTTGTCACTGAACTAGAACAGCAAAACAATTGGTTCTGGTTAAATTAGATTTGCTAACTCTTCTCAATAGAACAAGAATACAGATGACATCTCAGAAATGGGTGCAGAGTCCAACAGATACTGTAACATCATTTAAAAATAAAATGTTGCCAGATTCACCTACATTTGTTTGCACATAAAATGGTAAAGTAAATTTAAATTTGAATGCCATATTGGTATTTCTTTTGTAAATATATGGAGACATGAAGGTTTAGGGGGAAAAAAAATTAGTTGCATTCTGTAACATTTCTATTGATTTTTCCAACTTCCAACCAGTATTGTTTCTTTTCAAATGTTCACCCTATGATTTCAACATCTGTGTGATAACTGGTTTTACAACCATAGGAACAGCTTCCAAAGTGTCCTGAATTCATGGATTATACAGTTTAGGAATGTATGTCTGGAGGAAAACTCACTCAAACAGCAGCAGGGAATGGAATTGGCCACCAGAGTATGAGCAGCCAATAAGGCTGATATAAGCTGTTGCTGGTTAACTTGGCTTATCACATGCTAAATTGCTTTGTGAATGCAGTGTTTTGTTTCATACTGTCTGACATTTTGACCTGTGTAAATAAACCTAATTTGGGAGCAGGATTTTTGGAATGTGGAAATGAGATACTTAAAGCAAAATGATGAGGGTTGAATTTCCTGGCTGAAATAACAGTTCTGTATCTCTTCTTTTCTCTGCTGCCCTATTGACTGAACACACTAATAAATCTATGAGTGTACTTGTGTACCTCAACTACGGTAGTATCATCTTGACAGCTCTTTCTTTTTCCATTAATCATAATCAAGTGTCATGCTTTTCAATAGTCCAAGGCAAGTGCACATAGTTGAGTTCAAAACGTGATTATTCAGTGGATGTGCCTCATGTTCTGTGTGGCTCATGCTGAGGTCTTAGATTTTAATGAATCACAGAGTTTGAAGAGAGTCCAGGCTCATCTGGAGAGCACTTTAATGCACAAGCATCAGTGAGGACAAATGAAGGGAAAAGGGACACTTAGCATTGATCTAGCACCACAGCGTGCAAGAGAGGTTGAGCTGTATTACGCTGATGGCAGGAAAGATAAAGTTAAGAACAGATACAACCTTACTTTTCCTGAGGGCCTGAATAGCATTTTTGGCAGAGGTATGATCACTGATTATATCCTGTAAAAGTTATACAGCAGTTCTTGCAAATCATTACATACAGGAATAGAAAACTCAGAGCACCTTTCAAGAATGGAGATGATTTAGGAGTTAATCTATGTTATTCTTATCAGAGTGGTGTATCTCAAATTTGAGCAAGTGTTTAAATTTAAAAAACAGCTTTTCTTTTGTGTTTGATTTGTCTATATGCAAGAAATAACATTTTATAGGAAACTAAATACCATAGACAGACACTAAATAATGGTCCTGATTAAATATAAGGGAATATGCTGTACAAACGTATATAAATGTCTGTGCGAATACATATATATGTATGTATATATATATGAATGATGAATATGAAGGATATGTATATGTTTTAAAAAGAGATCATGGTAAAGACAAATTATGAGGTCTTTAAGGAGGGTATTTCCTATTTCTTACCATTTCATTGTACTTAAAGCGACGACTTCTCAGTTGAATTCTCAGACACACTGGACATATTTTTGACACAAGAAAAACAGATTTCCAGCTAAGATACTGCATTTGTTTTGGAAAGTCAAGTTCAAAAATGAGGCAGTGCAAAAATGAGGCAATTTAAATTGAGAATTTGAAATTGTTGAGAGAAAGATTGTTATTTTCTAATTTTTGATTATTGAAAAAAGGGTATGTCAAATGTTTACCAGGTACATTTGAGAGCAAAAACTTCTTTGACCATGTAGTAAAATGAAAGTGTTCAGTAAGGACACATTTGTTTTGCAAAAAAATATTCCATGGAAATCATGAGGCTTTTTCTCTCAATTATCAGTCCAACTCACAGCAGCTGTGATCTTTTCAGGCTGCTTCAGGATTCCTGATTTTTCTCAAAGCTCTTGCAGGTAAGAAAAATGTCTGAAGGTCTTGTGCACCACAATCTCTCTAAGCTACCAAACTATGTACTAAGCTGTGTAATAGAAAGTAGAGATCACTTGCCACACTTGCAAGGGCCCCAGAAACTGTGTTTTAAAAAGTCCAGAAGATTATTTTTTCTACATTAAAATTTGGAAAAGTCTTTTTGATGGAAATATGTTTAGTTCAGGAGTCTGAAAACAATCCATGGCTAAGCTGTCCATCCTAGTTAACGTGTTCTGGGTATCATTCTTTTCTCTACAAAGAGAACAATAAATGCTTCAGGTATGAGAATGAGATACTCCTAATGTACCGTAGAGTCTTAAAAAAAACCCTAAGCAAACAAAAAACCTCTAGTCTATTAATGTAAGGATTCGATAGCAACAAATTTTAAGGATGTCAAAAAAGAGTAGTCCAACTTACTGAAAGAAAGGTGGAAAGCAATACCTCTTATAAAAAACGCAAGGCAAATGTTCGATCTCTAAAACATTATACAAGATCAAACATAAATGGACAGCTGGTAAACAAGGATAATTAGTCTCTACACTACATTCCCTGAAATTGTGGAGTTAGTTTCAGTTGCAGCTTTATAGGCTAAGTATAAAAATAAGTCCCTTTGATTATTAATAAAAAAATAAAAATATATTTTCAGTTCTAAGGGTTGGTTGTTTCCATGCATAAAAAGAATCACATTGGGTGTCTTATGCTCACAATACTCAATTTGGGATTTTTCATTATCCCCATGCTGACTAGGTGAATCTCTTTTTTAACTGTAAAGGATGAATCTTTTCACTCTCTTCAATTCTGAAGTACTCATTAAAGGCATAAACTGTTTGAATTAAAAATTGTGCCATTTGTTACCAAAATTTATCTCAGAAAGAGATCAGGTTTAAGACTAGAAAAGAAGAAGCAAGAAAACGTTATATTTCCTGTTAAATAATAAATGTACAACTCTAAGTAAAATCAAACTATGGAACAAGCTACTGAAAAGTCCAAGGTAGAGTAGCAACCTGTGGAAAGGACATTAAATTCATCTGTTTGCTCTAATCTTGTTTAGTTTCTTTCTCATACAGAAACTATAAAATGTGAAAGACACTTGACTAGTTCATCCAGCAATTGTTAATACAACATGGCTTTATTTCTTACTGTTATAGAAAGGAAGGAGACATGGAGAGAACCAAGGATATCCATAGCTGATGGTAGAGAATGAACTTAACAACTTAGATTAGTCCTGGGGACTGTGTCCCTGAAGAGCAGCCTGCCCTCCCAAAAACCAAACCAAACCAAAACCAAAGCCAAAAAAACAAATAAAACTAAAACCAAAGTAAACTGAAACAAAAAAAAAAAAAATCCAAACCAAAAAACAAAGCCAACAGCAAAAGCCGCAACACAAACAAAAGAGATAGAAAGAAAAATGTTCTGTAGTGTATTGCTGGGAAAAAATGTACTATTATCCCCACAGAAGAGTGTCTTTTTCTGGCCACCCTCTTCAGATTTTGTGAATTTTATCAATTTTCTTACTGACTGCTCTTGCTCATTATACTGATGACATTAATTGGAAAATAGAGTGGATGCAGATGTTGCACACTCTCACTGGATACTAAGTTTTGTACATAAATTTTATGTGAACAGTGCTTATTGGCTATTAAAATTATTAGGAATTACTACTGTTATCTACTTAGCTTGATGCAAGTCCAGGAATATGAGAACAGGAGCACTTTAGATATAGGTGTACAGTACTGCAACAGCAGACAAAGAGAGGGAGGATGTGAGTTTACAAAATAAAGTGAAAGGCATGATGCAGTGTTACAAGTGGTGGACTGCCGAGTTGCACATGGAAAGTGGAGATCCTTTGCCTTGCAAAGGTTAACACTCTTTCTTTACAAAGATGTGTTACAAGGGTAGTCATTAATATTTCCAAAGTTCTCAGCAATCCTACCTAAAGTTTTTGGAATTGTAGATAACAAATATTGATATTACTTGATCTCCATTAAAATAAAAGTTAAAGGTCTACCTTAACATACAAATCTACCCTGCGAGGAGTTGAGTGATTCCTTTAAAAGGTACTCTGAAATGTGTAAACATGGAAGAATTTATATTTTTTTTAAAGCTAGGAATTTCTGAATTGTGTTAATTTCTTACTTTTATTTATTTCAATACATATGATTCCTTACTCTTCATATTTTCTTTGCATCTTCTCCTTTTTTCCCTTGTGTTTCTTATTTCTTTTAATTTGCTCCACAGGCATATTTGATTTGAGAGGGACCTTTGGAAACCAAGGCAGTGACAGCTTCGAAGTTCATTCCAGCTACAGAGACAGACGACTTTGTTCAGTACCTTGCACTGCTGAGTTTTCAGAACCTCCAGTGGTGAAGATTCAATATCCCATCTAGGTATTCCAGTATTTGACTACCCTCATTGTGAAGATTAATTTCTTCATTTTCAAGTAGAATTTTCCTTACTGCAGTTTTTCTTTACATCCAAATCTTATGCTGTGCATGCCTGAAAAAATTTTGTCTCTGTGTTTTCTATGAGCATTTATTATGTAGTCAATGAAAACAAGTAGATCTTCCCTTAACCCATGCTTCTTTTGGCTGAGTAAACCCAGTTCTTCCCAGTTTCTTTCCCTGATATGCCACGTGCTCCAACCGCCCTAGATGAAGCTGTATATGTGCTGGATTTTTTGGTGGGATCTTGTGTAAGGCCCTATCAAAACACTTTTCCAGATCTTTATGTGGAACAGTGTCTTTCAAGGCTGGTTGGATTTGATAATTCTGTCTGACACACTGTAGAACTGGCTTTTATCCAGAGATGTAATGGTACCTCACTGTTTCCTAGGAAGTCCTAGGAAGTCCACGTCAGGTTTCATAGTAATGTTTGTATATACCTTGAATTCTTATATGATATGGTTTACCTATTTTCTGAATTTCCTTGTTGGTTGGTGTATTTCTTTTTTTGTGTGTTTGAATCCAGCTGAAGTTTTAGATAGATGGATATTTCTATTTGTGTCTGCTATTCATCTGATGCTTTTCTACCACTCCCTCTTTGCTGAGATTCTTGTTTATAAGCCAGTTTTTGCCATATGAGGTCAAAATCCACACATTGCAAGGACAGACATGAAGACATAAGGATGACTAGGAATTCTTTATCCCGGTCTTTTTCTGAGTTGCTGATCATCTCTCTCTAAGGTTAATATAATATTTTACTACATCCCCCTGCTTAACTGGAACTCTGTGCTTGACGAACTTTGTACCATCCATTTTACCACCTAAAATTTCAGAAAAATCTTTGATTAATGGAGCTGTAAAATAGCAACTTTGACCTGAATCAGTCTTGGACTGCCATATCCTTCAGCTGTTCCACTGGATTATTATAACCAGCTGGCCTCATAATCTATTTCTTTTGGTTATCTCAAACTTTGTAGTGAACATATGTGAAATATCTTGCTTACTACAAAAGACTCTCCTGTGTGAACAGTTTGTGTATTAAAACCTTTATTTTTTCCTTTATTGGTAATTCCCTGATTCAGGGCCAAGGTCCAGTGACCTTGCAGGCTTGCCATGTGTCTGTTCTGAGATTTTTCATTTGCATTGCTGAGGAACATGAGGCTGCACAACAGTTCTGGGTTTTTTAGTCATACATTCCCTGTGTCCCCTGGATAACACAGGGTTGAACATCTCTTTCAAATGGTGTGAAAGTTTGCTTCAGGCAAGTAAGCTTTTGATCCACAGCATATGACCTGTAGTGTTTCCCTTTCCATTTGCATCAGATTTATACAAATCCTTCTGATCAGTCATAGAACTTTCAGTGAATCCATGAGGAGTGAAATTGAGTTATTTGGCTTTTATGTTTCTTCACTAACACTATTAATAGACCACAGAACAACCTCATCTCACTGGGCTCCAATTCCACAGGGTCCTTCCTCTCACTCTTTTTGTTAGTATAGTGCAGTAACTTTGCATGTATGTCAAATTTTTTAAAAATCAAATTCAAGAGCAGAGGGATTTGGGGGCAAAGCGCCTACAGGAACTATAGTAAGGCCGTCTTATACCTATGAAAATGTAATTTTAAGGCAGATGGAAGGACTTGGAAAAGCATGTTGTGCTACAGATTTCTCTGTTGATTTTTTTCCCTCAGTTACACAAATATCATGGCTAATTCATTTTAAAATTCTGTATCTATACCCTGGATTTTTTTTCTTTGTAAAATCCATTGTAAAACTGGTTATTATAACTGTTAAAAGATTGCTTTTACAATTTTTGTACAAGTCTCTCTACCATTATACTCATTTATATGTTAACACTACATTCTTCAAATGACTGTTCTTCTTTGTTTTAAATGCAGTAGCCTTCTGATGGAGAAAAAATAAAATACTGTAAGAAATTGTACCACTTAATCAGCAGTGATAAAGCCTGCATAAAGTAACGACATTAAATCTAAAACATTCTCTTTTGGTGGAGCTTAGATGGCTATCTCCCCAAAGTTGTCTCTTTTCTAGACTGGGGAATTTAGCTACTGAGAAGCTATCCTTTGCTTCGATAGAGTTTCGTGCTGTGATGGGTGAGCTGTGGCTACTAGGCAAACTCCTACCCAGAAGCTCACTCACTTCCTCTCCTCAGTGGTAAAGAAGGACAAAATAGGAAAAAAAAGTAATGAGAAAGCTTGTGGGTCAAGAAAAATACAGGGAAATTGCTTATCAATTATTATTGTGGGCAAAACAGACATGAATTTGGGAAAATTAACCTTTTTTTTACATATAACCACTTAAGTGAATGCAAAATTGCTAGGAAAAAAACCTGAAAAAACCAAAACTGAACATGTCTAGAGAGCCAACAAGGTTTAAATTAGTAATCCTCATCTGTCTGTCAGCTGTAGAAGAAACTGATGCACCTCAAGAAATCCCATGAGAGACTGAGCAAGTCAGGAATGTTCAACTTGAAGAGAGAGGGCTCAAAGGGAATCCCATCCATGCATATAAATATGTAATGGAGTGCAGAAAAAAGTGGCAGTGAAGCTCTTTTCAGTGTTGCCCAGTGGTGCCCAGCAAAATTTCTTGTCTTGTTGAACTCAATAAGAATTTTTCTATTGATGTGAGTAGGAACAGAATTCATCCAACATTTTAAAATTTATTTCCAATCTTAATACTGCTTATTGTTTTCTTTACACTAATGTATAGGCTAACACTGGTCAAAAAGAAAATCACAGCTTGGTTGCACATCTACAGTTGAGTCTCAAAGAGTGCCTAAAGTATCTCTCTTCTACACTTAAGAAGAATGTTATTTATGTTAAGAAGATATGTTATTTACACATCATATGGAAAAAAGCATAGCTGGACAACACTGTTGGGGCTTTTTTAGTTCCTGAAAATCTGAGAACTACAGAAAATAATAGTTGTCTGAGAAAGTGATACTGAAATATCATGTTAAGATGAGAATATGAACTATATATGTTTTGAAGTGCGTGTACAAATCTGTGTTCAGACAGTCTAAATGGGCTAATTTGAGGCTAATATCTCAAACTTTCATAGAATCATAGAATATATGTTCTTTAGGTTACATGCAAATTGCATTTTTATTAAGGGACCAGGAACTTTATATTTTCTCTATCAAATTGATTACTGTTTTTAAAGTAGTCATGGAAAATAGAATATCCTCTTAGTAAGAGATTACAAGTATAATTTTAAAATAATGAAAATCCTTCTGCTGCAAACAGACTGATGTAATGAAATGGACTTCCACGCCAACATTCCTCTAATACTACAAAAGAAAGGGAGGTTTTATTGTGTAAGTATTTCTATAAGATAAAACTCAGGCATAAAGGTGTTATTGATTTAATCAGAGTATTAATATTTTTAGATGATTAAGCAAAATTCCCCCACAGAAGGCAAGGTCTTCCAATTACAAAGCTTGTGATCCAGGTGGCCAATTACAGGCTCAAACGTTAAATCATGAATCTCATAGCAAAAGTACAACCAGAGTCAGCACTCTGCGATCAAGCAATGTACTGGTATAATTTAGACTCAATAACTCTGCACAGCAAAGAAATCTCCAAATAATCAGTTCTCTTTTTTCTTTGAAAATATGTAAGTAAATGAAGAACTGGAATTCTTGGGTAATAATTGGTATTAGGACATGAAAATAAGGATTATAATGAAACTGTAATATAACCTTATCTATAAATGCATAAACAGAATTTCTTTACATAGATACTGCTAGGGTAAAATATAGTTTTATAAAACATTTGTTTTTTAATTTCACAAAAAGAGACTTTCTTCAACTATATGTATATATATAAAAAAAATAATCCTTATTATCTGGTTTACTTTTCTGTTTTCTTCTCAATTTTTCTTATACAGACTGTCTTTTGAAGTGGCTTGAGGCCGGTTACAGAAGTTTATGTCAGCAATGAGGCCATCTTTTGCATAAAAGAAAATCTGAACTAGCTTCTACTATGAGAGATTTGGATAAAGCAATGTCTTTGTCTTGGTGAAAACTATAATCCCCTTCTTAAGCCTGAAGCCTTCTCTCTTTCACAGTTCTGACATGAAAATTCAAAATGCAGAGCCTCTAAATCATGAGAGTTAGGAAAAAAAAAAAGAAACAGAAAACCAGTGATATCTTTCTTACTAGGAAAAGCAATACCAACAGCTGATAGATAAGAGTCAGTGCCTTGAGTATTTTATTTATGCCTCACGAGAAAACAAAATGTAATACAATTTTATTTGTTTGGAAAAAAATAATTTTGGAGACAGTAAATATTCCACACAATTGTGAAAAACCAACCCACTAGATTAATCTGGTTTGTCTTTTCACACCAGATTTTGCATCTGCTGAGACATATTTTCATAAAACTAATATGGAAAACAAATATTTGTGCTATTAGCTACATTTTTACACAATAGGCACAACATGCACAATTTGTTTTACGCTAAGACATTGTCATAAGTAAGCCAAGGTTATGATGGTTTCTTCCAGTTATATTTAACCAGTGGCTGATACCTGTTGCCCCTGGAGGCAAGGTCTAGTCCTTACATTGTCATGAAAAATTCTGTACTCGTAGAGTTCTGTACATTGCAACAAAATTGGAAATTACTTTTGAATCATTTTGTTCCAAGTGGACATCAAGTGGTTGAAGCTGCAGAGAGCCATTACAGTGACATGGTGTTCTTACTATTAAATATTGTTGTTCTTTGCTAGAAGATCACGAGTGGTTTATTCATTCCTAGAAACTACAGTTCTATCAGGAGTAAATGAAATTCTGTCTTTGCATATCTAGAAATAAATTATATTACTTCTTGTTCAAGATAGATAGGATAATAAAAAATAAGAATCAATAAAGCATATATCTCAGAAAAGCACAAAACCAGATAAATGAAAATATATGTATAAACTGTAGGCAACAACAATACTACACCACTAAGGGAAAATTATGCTACTTTTTTAAAAAGTGGCATAGTACATATATTTCTGCTTTGGTGGTGATATTCAGGAATGGTCCCCTCCAGTCAGATAGGAGAAAAGTTGAATGATAGAGGGTCTCAAGGTTTAAATATGCATGGAAGGTATTTTCAGGATACCTATTTTGTTTGGGAATTATGGAGATATAGTTTCTGGTTTTCATCCTGTTTCTGATGTTTGTTTCACATCTTGGTCTTAAGTTTCAGAGGTAGTGATGGATACAACTCGGCATGAAAATGAGTTTTCCTAATCTGTACAGGTTCAGTTTCACTAACATAAGTGGCAAGCACATGTGCATATTCAGCAGAATAAGTAAGCAGGAAGAGCCACATTGCTTTCTCTGGAGCTAGACTTGCTCACCACAAATATTATTTTGGCCTAGCGTCTTCTAAATAAGAAAATGTGTCCTCTCCACCATTCTCGATCTTTTAAAAGCTGTCATCTTGTTGACAGAATTCCTATTTATAAAACAAATATGTTGGTAAAGCAAACATTTTGTTCAGTCTTTGTTAAAAAAAAAATTAGAGATTTTTAGAAAAAAATATATAAGTAAATCTTTAAACCGTTTGACATTTTAATGCTGAGTACTCACGTGCAACTACGTTCCTTACATAAAGATAGCAGAGTGTGCATTTGATCTAATAAGATACCTACTTTCAGAAATATTGGTTTACACCCTTAGATGTCTCTCTATCTCTCTGTTATTTGCTAAAGCAAAGAAATGGTAATGTCAGATGTAAACATCCGTACACTTATGAATTGTAGATATATGAGAGTACTTCAACATCTAGAATACTATGCCAATCACTGGAAGATGCATAAAATATTTTTTTGTGTCTACTCTGTGACAAGACATTTACTCAAAAAAGCAATGTCCTTTGTCACAGAAGAGTGAATTCAGGCATCAAACCATTCCAGTATGAGATGGGAAAACATTCTCTCAGAAATGTGCCTTAAAGGATCATCTCAACCTACACAGTGGGGAGAAGCTCCCCAATTGTAACTGCTCTGACATGGGGTTTGAACATAAACTCACTTTTAAGGAAACATCTTACACAGCTATATAGGAAAAATAACTTTCTATTATGTCCCTAGAAAGTTAATTCTATGAGTTATTTATACGAATGATCGTCTCATACCCCTGAGACAATGAGGAATAAAGGGAGAAAACCATTAGGAATGGAAGTAATTGGAGAAGTAAAACATATGACCATGTATTAGCCTTTACTGAAAATTAAAATAGTGATGGCAACTGGTTTTGTAACCCTGGATCACAATAAAAACTCTTTACACTAAATTCTGTCTTAAATTCATGTTTGTGTGCCATAGAATGAGTCTCAAGCCAAGCAGGGACAAGAATTTCTCCTTGTATATTAGTCCTGCAACCTTGAACTTTGAAGAAGACTGGAAATACCAATTTGAAATACTGTATAAATTGCATAATTTTACTAGAAACTGCATACTGTGAAACAGATGCTTGTTCAAATGTTACCTGATTGTTCTCTTCAGAGAATAATTTCAAGATTAATTCTATTCATTTGCTTCAGCAATTCAATGTCTCATCTTCCACTGTCTGGTCTGTATTACTTATAATTCCTCTCTATAATAAAAAGGAACAATTTGTTGCTAGAAGCTTTGTAAGAGAAGGATATCTGCATCTCTTATTCAGCAAATAAAAAATGTTGAGAAAAATAATTGCAGCATCCTGGGACGTAGTAGTTCTTTAATAGCACTATTTTAACTTCACTAGAGACCAAGTGAATGTCAAAAATTTCACTTTACTGTCAAATTCAGTTTCCTCATCACTTCTTAAGATCCTAGGAAAATGTCAAGTAAATCCAACACAATTAGATGTATCCTTGACTGAAAGGCTATTCTCCCTGAAGAAGTTATTAAAAGAACATTTTAGAGGTAGTTTGCTCAGTACCTGTGAAGAATTGATAGCTTGTACTTCCCATGTTCTTAAACCAAAGTAAAAAAAAAGAAGAAAGAAAAAAGAAAAAGAGAGAATTGCTCTTGGCAATGAGAACCTGCAGGCTGACACCTGCAGAATACAACATGATGTGTATCCAGTAGCACAAGCATGTTGCTTTCATTTCTAACCCATATTTAGGTCAATTATTTGCAGCTAGCACACTAACGCATCAATGGCAATTAAATAACTGAAATGTGCTTTTAAAATGGGAAAAAAAGAAGGAAAGTATTTTTCAATTTAATTGTCTTTTAAAAAAGATACTGATAAAATCTGCAGTTATATTTTATAATTATTGTGATGGCATGGTACATTTTAGATATGTTCCTGCAGTTGTTTCCCTGAATAATTTTGTGATTTAGGCTGAGATGTAGGTTGTGATAGTGTGCCTGTCCATGGCAGGGGTGTTGGAACTAGATAATCTTTAAGATCCCTTCTAAGCCACACCATTCTATGATTCTGTCATTCTGTGATCCCACAATATGACTTGATATAGCAACAAGAAATTGTTTTAATCTGAGATTTAGATATCCCAATCTTTCCAACTAATGGAATTCTTCTAAAGGGCATTGGGCGCATTATTTGATATTCAAAGTAATATCAAATTATGGGTCATCATATTATTTTCAAGAAAAAAGTTATGACTTAGGATAAGTTAAACTGGAATAAAAACAACTTTTCCCTTACCTCCACCCTGTAACCCCTGTCTAAAGTGTTCTACAGGTCAAAAGGTATTCTACAGGTCAAAATCAGCTTGATAACACATCATATGGACTGCATTACCTTTTTGGGCAAAGAACTGCTAAATAAGATATTTTAAATAACAATAAAAATTTTAAAAATCTATAATTGAACACTGCATCAATTCTACGTAAGCATACATATCTACAACTTTATTCTTGTGAATAGTCCTGTTTAATTCAGGTGGACTATACATGTATTAAGTAAAAGGACTAAGAAGAGCTTCTTTAATCTATATTTGATGAAAAAGTAGAAGTAAATTTTAACAATCTTATACAACTAACGTAAGTCACATGGTATTAATGCATAAGAAGTTTTTTATGAATATTCCTACATAAAATATATTACCCACAGGTAAAAAATAATACCTTACTAATTTCAATAGAGACTATAAGTCGAATCAACTTTATTGTAGCTCACAGGCCTTGTCTTTCTCAAAACATTTAATCATGTTTGAGAACAATTCTGAAATCAAGTTATTTGACAGAACTCAAGCAGCACTACCAGTTCCTCAACCCAGGAAAATGATGGTCAGCATCATATAAGCCATTAAAGCTTTTCACCGTAGTTTTGATTCCACCTCCATTTTATAAATCTTTGTCAGCAGTGAAAATCTTGAAAGAAGTTCACATTCTCACAAGATAGAGACCTTCTCCACATGTATGATGCTCATTCTTTCAGGAAAGATCAAAACAGTTGTATTCTTAGTTCATATATTTAAGCCCCACCAAATATATATTTTTTGTAAATAAATGTCACATAGTAGGGAGCATGTAAAATATGCCTCCTTTCTTCACAATGACTAGATTTCTAATCTGTTCTTCCTCCCTTCTTGTCATTCTAGTATTTTACATTTAAGAACACCCTTTCTAATAGACTGAATCACAGTCATAAACATGTCAGATCAATAGTTCACTACTTAAACAAATTCTCTGCAGTTTAATTGTGGTTATTTCATATGGTTGTGGAAAAGATAGCACTTTTTTAAGTTGAAAGGTGATTTTTTTTGTGCTTGCAACTGAATTTTTTTTAAAACTTCTCATTTTCCTAAAATAAAAAACCTTGTAAAGAAAAAACTGCAGTCACCTGGAACCTTTTTTTTTTTTCAAGTAATAGGAACAATTCTGTTTCCTTGAACTGTTAATGAGTAATGTGCTTATTGCAACTTGGATTAAAAGACTCCACACAGCACAAGCCTTCATACTATAGTGATTACAGAGAAGTCTAAGTGACTTTGTAATAGGAATTAGAGCTTCTAGATGAGATGCACAACACTAGTTCCAGCATCATAATTTTTCCTTTAAATTTTGTCTTTTATTTGTGATGTTTACTTTACAGTGTATGCTAATATTTGAATTGGATCATGCAGTGTAATGATAAATGTCAAATTCACACTCTGTGCATGAATATAGAACTCTGTATTCTAATGCATGTACAGAATTCTACAGTATGGATCAACTACTCATTTTCACTCTAGAGGAAGTATCTAAAAAATAGACAAAAAACCATATGATTAAAAATATGTAAACAAACATGCAAACACACAAACATACAAACAAAATCCCTTAAGACTTCTTCACCCTAAAAAAGTGTATAGACAGTGTATTATACAGAACAACTGGAATTTCATTAGGTAGAATTAATATTTAGCCTCATTTATGTAGGTCTCAGAGGCAGCCATATAACTCTAAGTTAAATGGCACATTAAGCTAGTAGAAATCATAACAATTTTGTAATTGAATAATTATTTGAAAAGTCTAAGAAAATTTGGTAAGTGTAGTCTTGCCACCAGTAAATTTATCATGAACTGCTGGTACTTGAAAAATATCTAAAAGTCTTACACATATTGCAATATTTTTTTTCAAATTATGGTCATGTGGAGAATTTTGCAAAGGAAAGGAGAGTGATGTTAGTTTTGATTAAAAGAATGTGTGTTTATTCTCTTGCTTTTTCTAAATTAAAACATTGTGACTGTAATGTAATTTTAATGAATTATTGACATTCTGTTAAAACTGGGAGCTGGGAAATGCTAACTGATTTTAAATGAGGCTGAACAAGGGCATTAGTCTATATTTAAATTAAGGTCAAGCCTTCCTTTTCCCCCCCATGTTGGTATGAATTTAGACTCAAGACAGGCTCTTTAGTTCCATTGTTCAGCAGAAACTTGTAAGTATATCCAGTTAACATAAATCCGTAACAGATTCTATATTTAATCTTATAAGTAAAAATTGATTTCTCTCTATCTTTCCCAATTTCCTGTTTGAAACTGAGGAATTCTGAATATGAAACTATTCTTGAAACTGATCCCTACCCTTGTAAGAAACCAAAGATGATGATTCTTAGAAAAGAAGTGAATACAAAATATTTCCATGGAGGCCAAGCCCACATTTTGGATCAAGATAATGATCCAGAGCCCTTTAAAACACTGATACCAGTCTGTTGGAAAATAAAGTAATTAATTTCAAGCCAAGGCAACAATATCAAGGAAATCATAAAGAAGGATAAAAATAAATCCCAAAGATGGAAAATTTTGCCAGTCTTGTTGGTTTTAGCCTGTCTTGGAGTGGAGAGCACTCAGTAGTAGCAATGACTCGCCTTCCTGCCTGGTACAACAGAGTTTTGCCATCAAAAGGTCATTCACAGTTCTAAGATTTTAGGCTATTTTCTTGCTAGAAACTAGTAAGTTGGCTGTTTTGACTGAAAATAAATTGGATTAAATGCTGTGAGAATACTATAATGGAGATTACTGAGCTATCCTTTAAATAGTAACTCCATTAAGGTAACACTGTCCAGCACTGTGTACAGATATTTATCTAGGTCCCCAGAAACCAATAAAGGTAGGTACAATTTCCCTTCAAATGCCTACAAAGTATCTGTCTATTTTAACTGATTGAATTTCCAATTTTATGTGTTTATTTTTGCATTTAATTACACTTAATTTAGATACTTTGTACAACACCTCATATTTGGACTCAGACCTGCTAGTGGATAGTCTAGATCCATTAGTGGTAATAGTGATTTGATAATAATTTAAAAGTTATAATGAAATTGGTATAAAATTATTACTGAAATAGTTCTGTTACTTTTCATATGGATATTGAAGGTTCACAACTAAAACTGTATGCATATTTCTTTAATAATCACAGGCTAGGAAAGTAATTCTTCATTCATAAAATATGCATCAGGCTTGATCATTTTTCTAATGGTAACTCATTATCTATTTTAGGATATCATGAGTTTAAAATTTGAATTATAAGAAATTAAAATAAAAGACAAGACTATTAGAGAAAACGTGACATAATTTAAGTAAAATTCAACCCAGTATTATTTGTGTAAGAGACTCAAAGCACTGGAAAAGACACTAGAAACCTTGCTATCTCTTTAGGCCAGTTTTAGAAGAAACCTCTGACACTCAACGTTCTGAAGGAGATGACTGCAACTTCAAAAAAAATTCCATTCCATTGTGGGTTGGGGAGTGAGGAGAGGGGAGTAGGAGGATGCAGTTTCATTGTTTTAAAATACAGTTATTTCACTAAATAGCCATATTAGTCAGATAATGAACAGCTAACAAAATCATCCCAATGTGTTTATAGGACCTGTGTTAACCTTGCTCAATCCAGTGTTACTTTTCTGCATCTCTAGCTATAATACTTTTACAGCTATTCCATCTACAGTTTTAATACATATAAAAAAATAATATATCCCTTTTTGGGACTGGGACACCCTTACTTATCCAATTATTAAGGAACTGAACTTCAGTTTACATTTTGAAATCGACAACTGGAAACTTATTTGACTGTTTTTCTGTGTTCTGCCCAACACAGGAAAGAAATTGGAGATTTTGATATGTAAACATATCAGTAAGCATAATTTCATACCCGTGAAAAGTCACATACCTACATAAAAAATAGGCAAATAACAAATATTCCCAAAAATATCCAATGTGATAAGAACTCCTGTGAGAGATTACAGTCTATCCTATACTCAAATTTAATAAGATGTATATTGCTGATTATCCTGAAGTAAACAAAAATCAACTAAAAATCTATTGTGTATGTAGTTAAAACACCCTAAGCTGTAATAAAAAAAACATAGTTTCCATCTCACTTGGTAGCCATGGAAATTATATATAGTTTGGTAGATGGATCACACTGTTCTGGTGCTGTGTTTTGTTTTTGGGGAGTGATGTTTCTTTTCTTTTTGATGTTTGTTAGTTGACTTTTTTGTTATTGTTGTTGTATATTAAGCTTAATAAAGACAGATAGCTTAACTTTGAAAAATACTTTTTCTTTACTCATCAAAAGAGCTGTTAACAAGGTAAGAAATAACAACCTATCAGGGATACGAGACCTTTTTCTAGATATTTCAGAAGAAAGAGTTGCTAAAAGACAAATTTTTATTGCTCCAATGAAGTGGGTTCACAAGGACTGTTTCAGAGTATGACTGCCACCTTGAGCTTTTCATTAAAAATAACAAAATATTTAGACAAAGTAAAGTAGATTCATCAAATAAGAATCAATGATGTTTGCAATACCTGTTTGCCAGTTTTTTGTCTTCTGAGGTGCTGACTCAGGTCTAAATACAGTACAGTAATACTCAAACACGAGTGCTGTAACAAGCAGGCTACAAAGAAAAAGGATAAAAGAAGGACCATCACCACAAATTCCTGCAAAGGACAGAACTGACTTAGGCATCTACATACTGACAAACATACAAGACAATGACAATACAGCATAACAATTGACTGTATTTCCTAGGTCTTTTAAAAGTTAGATATTGCAATGTTGACTGTTCCCTTTTGTGACTGCAATAGTCTTTGTAGGTGTTAGATACCTTACAGTGCTCCTAAATTTGTCAAATGTGTTTTCTGTTATAGACTGTGTTATAGACTTCTGGAAAGTCTTCTTGCTTGCTAGGATTAAAATAAATAAATAAATAATAATTCAAAAAATATATAACCAGTAGATCATTGACTACCTTGTAGACAAAAAATATACCACTTGCTTGACATGATGTGAAGGACATCATTCTCAACATAAAAAGGTGCAGTTATGATGGTGGCAGTGTGTAATGCTGTACAGTGTATCTGTTTTAATTATTGGGATGTTGTTTTTGTAGTGTAGGTGGTGGTATCTCTTTCCTGAAGAGATTATGTGTTTATGAGATCATTGTAGTATTCACTTAATCTCACAGAAGGCACCTCATTTTCTCTTGACTATATTTAGTGAGGCTATTTTCTTTTGTCAGAATAAAAATCAATGGGCTCATTCAAAACTACAAATCAATTTCTTCCATTTAGATTACATTGCTTTTATGTGCTTCATTGAGTGTAAACAAACTTCTCGCTCCTCAGAATATCTTATAATTTATCTAGAAATAGGAAGACAAACACTCAGGTTTTGGGGGGGGTTCTATTTTTTAAATTTGCTGTATGCTTTTTAAAAAGGTAAAACACATGTTTTCTTCTGAGGATTCATCATTTAAAAATACTGCTTAGGTAAAATTCAGGATTAAAAGGTTTTAATTTACAGGGGAGAAAAAGGTTAGTGTCAAAAAAAATATTTCAAAATTGCCTACTTTACCTGTACGCAATGTTTGTTTAAATTGTACTGGAAAAATATATTTTGAAGTGTTGATGTAATGACTACATTCCCATGGAATACTTAAAAAATATAGAAATAGTATACTGCTATAGAAGATAGAAAATTTTTTTATTTAACTTAACTTACGACTTAAGAAAAAATTGCTAAATATGCATGCAATAATACCACTAAGAATATTTAATAGATATAAAATATATGAGATTGTCAGAGCTGAGAAACATAATTATGAATTGTGTACAAGAACCATGATTATGCCATAAAATTATATTATAAGACATTCTGCTTCGTTGTCCCCTCATTCTTTTTATAACCAAAAGGAATACTAATAGAAAGAATGATGAAAGAATGATAATGCAAACAATATAAAGTTAGTTATAATATTCGTGATGTTACAAGAATAATTTTAATTTCTTTTCAAACAAGTAAAATTATTTTATATTAGCTATATATCTTCTGATTTATTTCAGAACTTGTATAGATCAGGGAAAAAAAATGTATGTCCTAAAAGAATATGTAAATCATAATGGCCTGAAACAGTGATTTTTACAAATGTGGGGGACTTTATTTTGAAGATAGGAACTAGTATTAAATACAGAATAAACTAAATCAAATAGATTTTAATAAATGCGGATATATTGTTCCAAGAAAGCCTGGACCCGAATTCAATACAGTTGTAATCATTAAAAGTGAAACATTTTACACCCTTACATATGTAAGAAAAAGTAGGAGAACAAATCTTGGATTCAATAATTAAGTAAAGAAATAGTCTCTCTTGCAGACTGTAGCAAAGATTTGGAATTTGAAGATCTGACTTAGGGAGTCCACCAGACCTGGAGCTGCCACCTGATGACTCTCACAGAGCTGGTGCTGGCAGAGGGGCTGTCCCCGACTGTGGGAGTTGAATGTACCGAAAGGGTAAGGAGCTCTGAGAAGAGAAGGGCACATGCCACAGCATGGAGGGATACATAAACAAAATTTACAGCATCTTCTCTGAACCTATGCAAAAAGACCTCAAACCTCCAGGAGGGACAGGTAAAGACTGTATTCACTGGATAACAAATGAAGACTTTAGTGACAAAGCCAGGGTGATCATGTTAGGAGGAAACAGTGCGGTGACAGTGAGCCACCTGCTGTGGGAAGACCTCCGTCTGCAGACCTCACCTGAGGTTTACTGCTGGCAGGGGACTCAGATCAATGTTAATTTTGCAATTTTTTTACCCTTTAAAAAGAAACCCATTACTTTTTGTTACATGTGAGTAGGGTTGGGGTGGGAAACATTGTAGATAATGGAGTTTTTGTAATATTATTAAATATGTTTTCAAAACTGACATGTGACAAGTCCAGACTTTGACTGTAACAGCACTGTCTAGTTTCATACTGTTCTGCTTGCCACTGTGATATCTCAGTTTATTCAAATCCAGCAGTCAAAACCCTTGAAACATGCAAAAGCTGGAAATGAGGTTAAATCACTTTGAAGATTTGCTCTGTATGTACAAACCCCATGTAACCCTGCATTTGTTCAGCCTTTCCACTCCTGTCCAACAGACATATTGCTGTATCTACAATTCGATACATGTTTATATATATATATGTCATTATTTGTATATATAATATAAAAACAGAGCTATGTTGTTATTGTCAAATACCAAGTAAATCTTAACAGAAAAGCATTTAGAGGCACTCAGGTTTTTTTGTCTATTTAAATATTTTAAAATAAAGAGTGTCCTCAAGAAATTATTTTTCTGTACATAGGAGGATATGTTTAGGACCTAATTTTAAAAATAAAGAACTGCAGTAAGAGTATGTGAAACTAACCTAGTTGCTTAATATAATTGTTAAAGGTTCTGCTCCAACTCTAGGTAAATTCTTTAACTGCTTGTAAAGCCGCAAAAGTGTATTTATCCTGTATTTAGGGATCGGTCCTGGGCTTTGACTGTTGCACAAGTGAAGGGAGCTGGTCCTTCCTCCAAGCCCCCTGTCAGACTCCCAGGTCCAGCTTCTGCGCACCATGGTAAGTGCAGGTGATGGGAAAAAAGGGTAGAAATAGAGGCAGAGTGTTGCAAAAACATAGCTATAGGTCCACAACCGGATGTACAAATAGTCTATAAACTATACATCCAGACACATTCAAAAAAGCTGGTTGAATTCACAAATAGCGTGATTTATTGAATGCAATACACAGGATTCCTTTGGATTGCCAGTGATAATTGCATCAGTTGCAGAGCTATATACAGCACTAACAATAATATTTCAATCACAAGCTTAATATCCCTCAGCATAGACGACCCAAAGCTTACTAAAAGAAGTTCCTTCCAGGGAAGACGAGGAGGAAAAAACCCTCAATCTGTCCCTGCGTTCCACATCAAATTCTCATCCCCCAGTTAGATGCAAAATTGGGGTACTTTTTATACCTCATTAATCATTATTGTGCAAAGTACTGTGAGTGGGACTCTGGTCAAATCTTCTGGGTTTTGGGGGCACATTGTATGGACTATTTCTTGGTAGGAGGTGTACTTGGTTTGCACAAAACATTTCTGGGTATCGGGTAAAAGAACGAGACCATGTGGCCTATGCCTTGCTCGACACCCCCACGTCCCCTTCCCCCCATGCCATAGGAACACAAACCACCAGACCTCCATCTAGTTTCTGTGCTTGCATCTGTGGACCCTATGGCATATTGAGTTTTCCATTTTCTTCACAATTTTATGTTTGTAACACAGAGTTAAAAAGTAAGAACTTGGTGAGCAGCAGGATCTCTGCCCCTCCATTCCCCCAAAGTGGATGGGTGTCCAGTGGGTGAGTGTTCATCACGTGATGGATTGGAAGTCCCTTCCAGCTGTGAATTTCAAAACCTTGTTTGGGTTTCTTCTGCGGAATTCTTTTAAAGTCATTTCACCTAACTTTAATGATTGTACCATCTACAAAAGCACAGACATTGTTCTCTTGTTTTGAGAAGACTTGAATCTCATTGTTTGTCATTTTTGAGAAAGAATAGCCTTGAAACAAGTCAAAAGCGTGTCTTGTTCTAACCTTTGTTGCGAAAGTTCTGTTGAAGTGTTACATACCCTTGACAATAAAGAAAAAATGAAAATTTCTGTCTCTGTCATAAACCCACTCCAGGTATGACAAAACTTAAGAGCCACATTAAGTTTTAGATCAAACCATAATTACAAGAATTTAATTAGTTCTAAGTAAGAATAATAATGACTGTCTTTTTAATTTGTAGGCTCTTATCAACATAGTTATGTTCCTTCATCCTGAACATGCCTCTTTGCTTGTTTTTACTTTCTCCTCTCCAACTTCATGCTCCTTTTCATTCTTTATAATTTATGGAACATTTTGTAGTTTCATATGGATTCATATGTATTTCCCACAGACTTAACCTTTCAAGGTGCCATTTTGAATATTTTCCAAAGTTCTTCCAATTTGTTGATTTTAGTTCACCACACTTTGCTCGTAGGCTTTTTTAATTCACTCAAAGTTAATTTCCTGAAATTGAATATGTTAGTATTCTTGTATTATATAGTCTTACTTATTATTATGCTGCATGAAAATTACTGGTGATAAATGTTTCTAAGCTTCTTGTTAAACTTCAGTCTTTTTTTTTCTCTTGCAAAGAAAGGATCTTCTATGTACTTTTAGTTATATTTTTCAACATATGTTATTCAATGATATCCAAGACTAAAATAGCTTCTTCTTTTAAGTAGAAAAGGAGATATTCATAGTTTTAAAGAAATCTTAGGTCTAAAATATCTCCCTTCTGTTTGTCTGTGTCAGGTCTGACAACTGAAAAGCTTCTTTTATACTAATTTTCTTTCAGTGAAGTCCCTGATATGTAATCAGCTTTTGTAATGATATTTCCTTTGATTTCCTTTAATTTCCATTATGGTTTCAAAATTGAAACAGAAGTTATTAAGAGTGGAAATGAGAAAATTATTTTGATTTGGAAATGTCAAAGACATAGAAAAGAATGTTACAAATTATTATTATAGATTGTACCATGTATTTTCTCTTGTTTATAATGATAGGAGACAAAACAAAATATTCTGTCACTACAATTCAAATGTTTCTGTCCAATCCCCTTTGCACATTTTACTTGTGAGGAAAGCACAGTCCTTTCCCCCAAAATGCTGGTTTCTAAAATGCATGATAATTTAACTTAAACAACTGGGAAAAAAAAAAGGTGGAATTTTCGTATCTTGGTTGTTTGTAATGTCATTTGGAACAGTTTTAAAATTCTCCATTGATGATCAAATGACTCACAATAACAACAATTACTTTCACCAGCCAAATTAACTTTTAAGTAATCGTAGAGTCCTGCAGTAATAAAGCTTCTAGATATCCATTTTTGGTATTAGAGGGAGCTGGAGTTTGGATAAAAAGAGGCAAACAAAATAGCTGGTACACAATGTCTTAAATAATTTCCTCTATCCAGATGGCATTTCACTTTTGACCTAATGTGATATGCCCTCCCTCCCTAAAGAATTTTTCAACTAGAATCTACAGATTCCCTGGTGATGAAGTGATTAAGAGCAGGTTTCGCATACCATTTCCAACAGTGAGTTTGCATTGCTTGCTTTCATCCTACAAGTTTTCTGCAGCGATGACAAGTGATCCTGTAGGTTATTCCACGTCCAACATGTTCTAGATGTGTCAGGCTACAGTCGTGTCCCCTACAGTTGCAAAGGTCAGGGTTGGATTGGTTAGGGCAAGTGCTGCTGAGACTGAGAAGTCAGTCAACTGTTCTGCTGCCACTGAGTTTTTGGTCTTTTTATGCAGCGGGTAATCTTTCTTTATCAAAGGAATTCCTATACAATCCTTCATACCACCTCTGCCATGAAACTAACCCCTTGTCAGTCTTAAGAAAAATAACTAGAATGAGAGAAAGTGAGGAAAGAAGGGAGGGAAGGAGAAACAGACAAAGAGGAAAGAAAATAGGAAAACAGGAAGATGAAGAGAAAAAAAAATTTACTTTTTTAATAGTACAGTTATCTCTATTGATTGACTAAATATTAGAACATGATATGCAAAAGACAGACAAAATGAGATGGGAAGAATGGAAGTGGAATCAGGGAGGGTAGTAGCATAGGACTGTCTTTTCCATTGGCCGGGAAGCATTACGACTTCATTTCAACAGATGAAGAGGTAGACTGTTAGAGACATGATCTTTCAGAGCTTCTAACAATGCATAGAGAATTAGAAATCTCCAATTTAAAAATTGTTTTTATTTTGTGACTTAACAAAAGTATATCTATAGCATAAATGTTTTCTCACAATGCTTATACATTGTAAAGACATTGTAAAGGGATTTGCACTTCAGATGCATAGAGCACTCTACATTTCATGAAAGGACGAACATGCTTTGTTTTAGCTTGTATAAAAGTACCTAAAGAAGATAATAAGTGTATCCATCTTTGGTTAGTTAAAAGTTTCTTCACCACTTGAAAATACTCCATATACATAGTTCAAAATCTTTTCAAAAGAAATAGGTGCTTGTGGACAGTGATTCATCCTATCCTTACACGAAGTTAAAAACAATGCTAGAAAAATTGTACCATTTAGATCTATTTTTCTCTCCACTGGCTATAGAGAGTGTTGAGGAGAGTTACATTCACCACAATAATTTTTAAAGACTTCCAACCTGTCTAAGCCTACTCTTTTTTTTTTTTTTCTTTTCTGTCTCTGAAAAATAACTCCATGTTCTGGTCTCCACAAAGCCATTGTATTGCAAACTGATGATTCTCCAGTGCTGGGCAAACACATTAAATTGTCTATACAATGGAAGTACAGTGATCCCCACATTCACAGTAGATTGCTACCTGACAAAGATAAGACTGTTAAATAGAATTAATGGGGTTTCATAAGTCATCATCGTCGTAAGAAATCATCATATATATTTATATGATCTCTGATGATCTGCCAGAGATATGAAATGAAGGGAACTTCTGTTTATGTCCTATGCTCTGGAAAGAACTTTTTTATTTCTAATTTCATTTTGTTTACTCATGAATTTTATTTTTTTTTCCCTACACAAATGTACATAAACTTGATGAGAAACATTTAGTTATTGTTTGGTTTCTTTCCAGACATGTTGTCATCTTATATACTGCCTTGTAAATCAACTGGAAAGTAAAAATAATTATTTAAATCAAAGAATATACATTCAAATATCAGAACTTCTCAAATTAAACAATTGAAAAAGTGCCTATTTGCCCCTGTTTATATTTGACATTATTTACAATCATCTCTCATAAGATGGAAAACAAAATATTTTCCTTGTCAACTAGTTTTTCCATTGAATTGTTAATATATTTTCATTGGAGAAATACATAAAATATTTAGTTTTCATTCTGCTTGAGTAAAATAGTTGCTCTAAAAATGTAGAAGGAATTGAAATAGAAAATGTTTGCTTTCTAAAGATGACCTCTTCTGTGTCCCTCTCATGACCACAGAATGGATAACACTTGTTGGCAATACAAACAGTAATTTTCACGTAAAGATAGACACAAAGCATCAGACCCCCACTGCTTTAGAAAACAAGATAACTAGGTAAAATGACTACCTATGGACACGTTTATAGTGTTCTAGTTGGGTAGGATATTAAAGTAACTGTCCATTATACTCTTAACAGCCATAATCTCATAGTGTGCTATTCACCAAATGGCTGTCTGCTCCCGTAATAGCACTGGGCAGGGTCCTATGGCTCAGCTCAATTAAAACTACTCTGACAAGGCACGACCATTTTGGCAGACAGCACTATTGCTCTTTCATACAAAAGAGCCCTGGGAACAGAGTAAGCAATCTCGCACCATAATGGATGAACTGGAGCTAATGATCAGTGATGCAGTACAGATTTACTAAGTTAATGCAAGTTGACTGTGCTGTGACATACCATACACAGCTTTCTAGAAATGGTTGCATTTTGAAACTATGCTCTCTAGGTGTCCATTTCGCTGCTTCAATCTTGTAGTGCTTGTGAATTAATACATGCTGAGACAAAATGCCATCTATGGATTACATGTGAAATTTGTTTTGAAGTAATAGAAAATCTAGCAGAAGAAGGTTTCATTATTCCTCTTATTTTCTGGTTAGTCTATGAACTGATACCTTTTTTAATCCCTTCATATATCTGAAAAAAAGGGTGCCTGTATCTGTATCTGAATCATCTCTGCTTATTCCTTATATCATTTTCTATTTTACATACATATATTATATATAACATATATATGCATGTGTATAAACAAACTATATGTTTACTTGGGGTTTTATGATTTATGTGTGTCTTCCTCAAAAAATGAACTGCATTTTGATAACGTTCATTTTGTTACTTCAAGACCAAAATAGTCAACCAACAAACACTGTTATTGGTCTTCTTCCATAGAAGTGGGTTGGGTTATGAACACAAATTCCACAGGAATAGATACAGTTAGATAATCCTGCCTCTTTTTTTTTTTTTTCAAAGTAAAAATATAGCTCTTAATTAAACTGTTGCAATCAAAATTCAACAGCTGTGGTTTCAACTGTGATCCTTTAGGAACAAAGCTTGCAAATGGAACTGTAAAAGAGAAAAAAAGAAAGTCTTGTGACAGAACTCTGCTTTCTTTCTTGCAAAATTCACATTTATTGCATGTAGACACAGTTTTACATAGGTTTGACTATCATATTTTTCATCATCATACACAAAATATTATTGCATTTTACCAAAAGTGAAATTCCAGATATATCTGACAAATGACATACACACATGAAAAGTTGGTTTCTATTTGCCATTCCAATTTTGGGTCGTTTCTAATATTTCACTCAGTAAATTTGACAAAGGTGACCATATACTTTACGTGATCAGATGAGGGTCCTGGTGAATGACTAAATAATCTCATAAACACATCAGAATCAGCAATAATCAGATTCTGTTACAGTTCAGGCAAAATATTTGCAACACGTGAATTGATCTAACAGCTAAATATGTCCTCCAGTGTTTCTTAATGGTATTTGAGTGACTTCTTCAGCTCCCATTAGAGTTTTTGAGAGACTTAGTCCTAAGCATAAAACAATACCTCTAATTACTTATTCACTGCACATCAGAAAGGCAATGCTGTTATCCAGAGCCTAAAGAAATCAATGTGAACAAACACATGAGACTGAGCAGACTTCAGATAATGTTATGAATGAGGCATATCTTATGTGGACATAAGTACCCTTAGAAGACATCAGAAAAAAACAGCAGAAGAAGCAAGATGGTCAGGAGGGAGACAAGGTCTAAGACAACATTACTCTGTGTCCATTCAGTAGAAATACAGAGCCACGTGCTGACTGGACTTAAAGACGCGTTTGTACTAACATCCCTTATAATTGCATTGTGGTTTGTCTGTAGTGAGGTGACAGAGACAGGACTGTCAACAACACTAGAAGTATGGCCTGTACCATTGAGTGGCCTTTTTTTCAGGCAGTGGAGCAGGCATTAGACATTCTTTCTGATGTTTTGGCTGAAAATCTACCATATGCATCCCTGTGTTTTCACATGTAGTTCCATCAAGGTCTCAAAATCAACATAATCATAAAACAATAACCTCAAATCAACATAGCATGCTATATCCAAGTGGAATCCAATTATCATTTTCCTCTTTTTCAGACACTGACTTCCAAACTCTCATTTGGACTGATAGATATTAGTGTCCGAAGTGATAATAATAAGCAATGGTAACACCATGTCTTTCTAAGTATACATACATACCTGTCAGTACTTAATGGCAATTCAAAATGTGCTTTATTCTGAGTAAACTAAGTATGTATCAACATTTTAGATGCCTACTGAGCATTTTTTTAAAATATCCTAAAATATTCTAAATCAAAATGCTTGTGTTTTTTTGTACAATCATAAGAGAGTGCCGCATCCTAACCAGTAGACCACCAGGGGTCAGGGAAGTCCTCCAGGTAGATGGAGCTCGTCAACCCTGTAAGGCCATCCATCTAAGAGAAGGTCACTCTAAACAAACCTACGTCCTGAGGACCTCACTGCCGCTGTCCAAGCTTGCTCGGCCCTGGTAGATGAACCTTAGGATTAAAGGGTGGGCTCAGTTCAGCGCACACTGTGTCTCACCTAAAAAATCCACTGCGCAGGTTCGAAGGGTAAAGACCTTTCCCAAATCTTCATTCGCAAAGACTGGCCATGAAAATTCCACTTGTTCTCCTTATCCAAATAAGAGATCTGTGAGCTACTTTTATGATGGAAGGAAAGGTAGTTTTCAGCAGTCGCATGTAACCTCCATGAGATGGCATTAAAAGGCATTCCAAGGTTACCTCACTAAGAATGGTTGCACTCTATGCCTAAATCAACATACACATTAGTATGATAAATTACTGTAACATCTAACATCCAAGTGAGAAATTAATGATACACAGTTTTCATAATTTAGTGTTTTAAATTTGTTTTAATAACTATGCTGGTAGAGGACATAAGAAAAAGCAAAAAAAAAACATCTACAAAACAATTCAAAAATAGAATATATATAGAAGCGCATGAGCAGGGGAATTTTAATCTCTCCTTGAGGACAATGGTTTTAATCTTAAGTGCAGAAGACTACTTTTAGTGCTTAAACTTTGCTTTAAAAGTAAGTGTAAAACCCTGTGAATTTCTTGCATCAGAATTGCCTCCTAGAAATTACTCATCATATTTGTTAAATTTTTATGAACATGATGGGTACATCTAAAATGCCACTGAATACTTAGGCAATCTAAAACAAAAAATATTTTTTCATATCTAAAAGATAGATTTAATTTGAATCTAGAAAGTTCCAAGAGTATCACGGACTCATAGAATTTTAGAATGGTTTGGACTGTCCAATCTAACCCTTCTCCCTTTCAGTTTAAAACTGTTGACTCTTGTCGTGTCCCTACAGGTCCTGACAAAAGGTCTCTTTCTTTTAAGTCCCCTCTGTATACTGAAAGGTTGCTTTAAGATCTCCCCTAAAGCCTTCTCTTATCCAAGCTAAACATCCTCAACTCTCTCAGCCTATCTTCACAACAAAGATGCTCCAGCCCTCTGGTCATCTTCGTGGTCCTCCTCTGGACTTGCTCTAACAGGTTCATGTCTTTCTTCAATGGTGAATGACAGAGTCAGGCACAATACTCCAGACAGGGTCTCATTAGAACAGAGGGAAAGGATCACCTACCTTGACGTGCTGGTCATGCTTCTTTTGATTCAGCACAGGATACAGTTCTGCAAACACACAGTGCGGTTTTATGTCCAATTTTTTGTCCACCATTATCCCCAAGACCCTCTCCTCTTTATTCATCCATCTGTCAACCTGTATTGACACTGGATATTGATTGCCCTGATCCAGGTACTGGACCTTGCACTTTGACTTGTTGAATTTCATGAGGTTCACACAGACCCACCTCTCAAGCCTGTCAAGGTCAATTATCCCCTGGAAAAAGAAGAAATAGGTTGAGTTTTGAAAGACATATTAAAGCTTCCTGGACACTAGAAACATTTGGGAATTAGAAAACTGATAAAGTTTTGGGGTTTTTTTAAGGCCTATCTCATTCATATATTTTATGCAGCTAGTCTTCCATAAAGTGTTTCCTGTTGGATTCTGTAGCTCTCACAGGTAAGATCAAATATGAAATCTGATGATCAGATCTAACTTTTCATAAGATATAGAGAAAATTATGAAATCTTTAGTATCAACAGGAGAACAGTTGTAAATCAGGAGATATAATAAATCTTCATGATGTAATATTAATTTAAGACAGCTGTGCATATTCATTCTTTAATTGTGTCACTTTTGCTTGGAGTTTTTTGTGTGTGGGTTTTTGTTTGTTTCTATTATTATTATCATCATTTACATTTCTAAATTGTGTATTTTTCATGTTAAGATCTAATGTTTTTGAATGCATTTTAATCTTATTCTGGTATCAATCAAGTAGGATTTAAGATGAACAGAGAAAACCACGGCATTGTTTAACTTGCTGACAAATCTGTAAATCTTGAGAAATCTTAACCTGTTCTATTTTTCAGCATGTTTTCCACTGTATTAAGAGTCTTGGAGGGATTCACTGTCTCATGAACAGGACACAGAAAACGAGCTGGTATCGTAAAGTCAGGAGAGGAAGCGATTTCTTCCAATGATTACTGTAATGTTAGTGAATTTATGACAGGTAGCGTGTTATTATTTGGATTTGGTTTTGACTTTTTACTTAAATATTTTGACTTGAATTTTTCTTTCCAAATATCAGGCAAAACTACTAGAGTACTTCTGGAGCAGCTGGTGATTCAATTTACAGTAATGCATTGCAAAGGCCTTCATTTTGTGACCTGCGTATGAATTTTAGAATCTGTTGAATGGAAAACAGTTTCACACAGCATCTACAGCTTGTGTAACATTGTCACTATTAGAAACAATAATGTTTTACTTTCCTTGTAGTTATGTGAATCAAAAGTTGGAGTTTCACATATCCTGTACAAAACATTAAGCTCATGTGGAGTTCATGTAAGACCTAAGAGTTACAAGAACCTGAACTTAGATGTAGTTTCTAGTTTGCTTCAGAGTGGTAGAATAAGCAAACCTATAATCTGCTCAATATTTACAGTGAGGTTCAGGTCTCTTTTTATGTATCTCTATTTCAGTATAAACAGTAGATCTATCTACACATGAAGCACGTATCTAAACACTCATTGTAATGAATGCAAATCAATCAACATAGTAAAGTTTGGTGTACTATTCCTAAACAGACTCCTACGTTCATTCAGCTAAATTGTCCACTATATTTCATTGTGATCAACAGGACTAGAAAATTGAACATTCTTGGAATCTCTAAACAAATCCTAAATGCTCCTGTTTGACATCAAGAGTCAAAGCATTGAGTGCATTAGTAGGTCTTAATGGCCTAGACTTCAAGGAAAGGTACTACCTTGTTGAGATTGAGTAGAACAATATCTTATGCTTCAGCAAGAAGTTAGAAAACTATGCTGAAGTGTCTAGTGATGGCTTGAATCAGAACTTTAGTCTTAAATTGTCAACAAGTTTCATTAACAAAGAAATAGACATCTCCAGAATTGTATGTTGTCCTAAAATAGGTGTCCAAACTACTTCACTTTCTGGAAATGACAAAATCTCCCTATTCACTAACTGTGAAATCTGGATCTAGATTTAGTTGTCTAAATACAGACTTGCAATGTCATTTTGGGCACTAAGGGACCTATAGCTGATGCCCAGGGAGGGCTCTGGGTCCCCTAGTTTTTATTGTGTATTGGATCTGCTAGAACTGTGGAGATGACTAGGATATACCCTGAGCTTTTCCAAATGGCTCAAGGTGGAAATTTTTTCCCCACAAATGAATCCTGACATAACTATCTATTTAAATTTACAGATTTCTGAAAATCTAAAGTCAGATGAATCGTGGTTTGTATACATGGAGCACAAATAGCCCTTTGAATAGATTAGGAAAATACTTAAAGAAGGTCTTAGAAAAAAGATTAGTACTGAGTATTGATATTAATCAAAACATGTCATTCTATCACTGTCACTTGTGTTTCAATAGAAGGATTTTTTTTTTTACTTTTATGTTCTGCAAACACTCTGTAGATGGACTTACAGTCACAGATGCTCAACAGTGATTTTCCTCAGGTTCTGTGATTTTGTGGCCTCAGAATTCATGCATTTGTCATCTAAATATTCCAAAACTGAAGGGAAATATTGGCCTTTCTTGCCTTCCGAAACAGCTCCCATAAACCACACTGTAACAAACTAATGTTCAGGAATGGGTGCCATCTATCACCAAGGCCAGCTGTCTGCTCTGATTCTGTGGGGTTGAGAAACTGCTTTGGAGTTTTGTTGCTATCTTGGTCAGAAAAATACTACAAAAATATCCTTGGGTGATTATAAAACATAAATTAAAATTATTATTACATCCTAACATAACTTTAAATTTTGTAAAAGGAAGCTCTTAATTATAAAGATAGCCTGAAATGAATCAGGTAACCAGTGCAGTATCTTCCAAATATCTGTTAATTATAACTCCATTATAATTTAATTTTTTTGTTTTGGAAATAAACCAAATGTGTTTATGACTTGTCTAAAAAAACAACTAGATATTTTATTAGAAATTAGCTTCATAATATCTTTCAAACTAAACTACTCTGAAACTGGCTTTTCTGACATTTTAAGCAACTAAAAAAAGAACGTTGTTTTAATTTTTCATGTTGTTTTCTTTGTTAAAAGTTTAGATATTGTGATTTTTATTCTAGATTTTTCTTTGTCCATATGAATCCAAAAGGAATAAGCTGTTTTCTTTTCTAATACTCTTTAAAGAAAGAACGAGGACTAGCCTTCACCATGCATTGCAGGCAGTAAGGCTCTTAGCCTGCTGCTCTAGTAGTTCACCATGCTTCTGGCTGTGTCCCCTAGGATAGTAGAACTGGGGATGAACCAGAAAACCTTCACCATACATCAGGAAAATAAAAGCACTTGTATGTCTTTATCAACATCAAATAAGGATGCATTTGCCTTCACAGCCAAGATTTTAATGCCCCGAAGAGAGTGTTGTTCCTAAAAATAAATGTAACTTTGTATCAACACAATTCAAGTTACTCAACTTGAATGTTTAGCCCACGGCTTGCAGAGGATAAAAGTCTCATGCGACTACATTGCTCTGTGCCTTGAAAATAAAATTCAAGCATTGTTTTAGGTGTGTTCATTGTTTACTTTTCTCAAAATTCCAACTGTTAATTTCCTATTCCAAGATATAAAGTAGAAAATACTTCAAGTTGAAGAATTTTTAAATCTCTCTGCTGATCTTTATTAAAAAGGCATTTAAATTTCATGCCATCTATATAAAATACCTAACTGTAAGATGAGGGAGCAGTTGCCTCCTCAAAGGAATAAGTTGCCAGAATATGTAATAGGATGATTCCTTCATCTTCCAGGGATTTTTATAAGGTACCTTATTTAGCTCAGCTAATTTTCTTCACTTCTCTGACAAGGAGTATCATCTGCAGAACAAACATTGTCTCAAAATTTGGATGATGTATTTATTTTTAACTGTCACATACTGAAGGTCTAAATAAAGAGCTTTGACACAACTGCTACATTTTAGGCTACAAAAGTCAGGTAACACGAATCCTATCCAAAGTGATGAACTGCTATACTCCAAGATAAGTGTTCTCAAAAATATGAATTGTGCCTAATTCATCATATGTATAGGTGAAATAATATGAACAAGGTCTAGGTGTAACCTTATTCTCCCCTTGCTCTGAGACAACCCAAAACCTTTTGGTAGCAACATATGTAAGTTTGGGATAGACTGAATAAAAATTTGACTGTGTAATTTATCATTGGCTCAGAAAACTGGCTAGGTGGTCTTCTAATAGTATATTATTAGACACAGGTATAACACAGCCTCCTGAAAATTATTATTTTTGTGTTTTGCAATTTAAACCAAAGTGGTACAATAGATTATGTACAGAACAAACAAAATCTTTGGAAATAAGCATAAATGTGTTGAAAAACTAATCCAATTACGTCAGAATCTGTCATTCTGTAAAATCTTCCCCTGAAAAAAAAAATCAACAAAAAAACCATCCCAAGTCTCTCTCCAGCCAAAAAAAAAAAAAAATTACAAGACTACTTGGTAGATTTTTGGTTTCTTTCTTGCCCATTTCCGCATTCATATGCCTCAATATTCTGTAATTAAACTTGAAAACAGTAGTGATGCCTATTAAAAGTTGTAGTTAAACTTTTTTTTAATAATTTAAAATATGCATCCAAGTGTTGCAGAACAGATACTGAACTGGCATTACTTGTAACGGTTACTCTAATATAGAGGTTACTGGCTTTACTAGGTTAAGGATCTGATCTAAATCCTGGAAAATTCTACATAGTATAGAAACTTATACAAAGGCAAAGTGAACATATCATGGAGTTGATAAGTAAATGTTATAAACATAAATGTTAATCTTATTTTATTATATTAACAAAGTTACATGAATGAATATATATTTAATACAGTTTTTTTCCACATGTGACATATTGTGCACAAGCATTCTCTATTCAGATTCGTTCCTGCTGATACAACCTGAAACCAGAATAGCTGAAGCTGTGATTTCTTCAAATCTCAAACTTTGTATCATTAAGTTTGCTCAGCACTTTGATGCAAGACCTCTAGGGAAAACTCATGAACTGCAGAGCATGCTATTAATGGTTCTGTGAACTCTGATCTTCCCACTCAAAAAAGTGCTGGAGGAACGACCAATTATTCTGTGGAGTTATCAAGAGGGTTCTCTTTCAAAGAATATGGATGACTCTGGACCTGGGTTTTGATGGATTATTAATGTTTGTGTCTTTATCGGATTCTAGGTGGTTATTTGTTCTGTTTTTCTTGTTTAATTTTTAAGGATTTCAGTGTATAAAAACTTTCCCCTAAATCAGTACACTACAAAGTTGCTACATAATTACATCTCAGAGGGTCTATATATATGGAAGTAGAGATGTTCCTGTTATTCTCACTCAAAGATATTAGACTGTTTCAAAGCATGCACCAAAATGGAAACACCTCAATTTACTTTGCATATAAAAGTAAGAAAAAAAAAAGATAAAATAGATAAGGGTGCAAAACTCAGAAAATTTTTCCCCCTTTGTAATTATTCTCACTTTTTATCTTAGATTCCATGCAACATGTTTATTATTTTTCATTGTTTTGTATTTAAACTTCCTCCATAATATTTGAGGTTTATTCCTATTTAAAGAATATTTTTCTCTTTTCATTTCTTCTTGTTTTTTTTTATTTTTAGATTTTATGCTGTGTACCTATCAATGTCTGATTTTTTCTTATGTTCAGTTTGATATTCTACCTTTTCTCTGTGCATTATCTGATAATGATCTGAAGTATTGACTCATGACTTGTTGTTCAAGACCAAAACCCTGAGCAAACTGGCCTAGTGGGTGTGTGGGAGGGGGTGTGTGTGGGTGTGCGTGTGTAACTCGGTGATCTCTAAGGTCCTGTGGCATTCCACCCTTAAAGGGAAGGGAGCACCCAAGATTGTAGATGCCCATGGTCAAAAGGAATAACAGAAGTCAGAGGGTCTGCAAAAATTTACAGAATTTTATTAGAAAATTAGACACTTGGCATGGAAATTGATATAAATTAGTCCCTTATCATCTGGTACAAAAACACAGTAGTGAGATTAGAAAGAAAAGAAGAAAAGAAGATCATCAGTCCTGACTCCAACATTGATCCAGCTGATAGAGTGTCCAGGATCTCAGGGGCACATGCTTGGGCTTTGTGGGGGTACCCATGCTGGAGATAAGTATCTTGCTTTCTATGGAAATTAGTTGTGCTTGTTCCAGTCTTCTATAGACTTTTCTGAAAATGAATCAGAGAGCTTCAGGGGTCTTTTGTGGTCTTCATCACCTCCTACTGAGTCTACCTTTGGTCTATAGTCCATGCCCACTCTTAGTTATAATATGCATATGCATAGGAGTCTATGCATATTTGACATTCAAGGCTTTCTGTAACTACAGGATGGTACTTACATATTATTTACCATTGGAAGAATACCAGAATATTCAATTCTGTGTAACTGGGGAAAAAAGTGATGTGGGACTTAATGACTATAGATAATAATTATAAGGAAAGAGATTAGACAGATAGATAGATGAATAGATATATAGATAAAGTAAGTGTGTGTTTGTGTGTGTGTGTGTGTAAACACAGAAATAAATATGAGAAATACTTGTCTCAGAGTCAGTTGTTCCACAGTCTTACTACTGCAGTACAATGAAAAAGAAGTCTTGATTAAGGTTTGTAGCTCACAGCCACGTGGCCAGTACACATCTAAATGTCCGAATTTAGATTCATCGGAAAACAAGTACACATCTAAATGTCCGATCTAATGGTGAATTTCTTAACTGCTGCATAACCACACCTGTGCCTAGGTCTAGAAAATCTTTGCACTACTACTTAAACAGAAACATCTCCCTGATACAAAGTACTGAAGAGAGCTGAGATTTCAACACAGGATGAAATACAAGCAACAACAAAAAATATAAACCTTTTGAGAATTTGCAACTCACTTCAGGATATGTGGAAGTAAATGTTGCTTTAACAAGTAAATAACCTAAGAAATGAAAGCACCTGAAACACCACTCATAAATTTGATGTTATTTATTTCAGGTAGTCTGTCAAAGCACCAGCAAAATAATTCCTTTGGAGAAACACCAGATGTACATATGCCACATGTACCAGAAAGAGAGAAAGAAATAAAAATAAAATTAATTCAAGCATATAAAAATTAAGACATGTCTTTATGTTTCTGAAGATACAATATTCTGTCAGTGACACACCTTGTCAACTTATTCCTGCTTGTCATTCAGGGTAAAATAAATCTGCTTCTTTTTCGTTCCATCATTCATTTTTTTGACAGATAGCATTGCAAGCAAGAATGTCAGTCAAAGAGTATGTTATGTGTGTCTTGTAGCTTCACTGATGCTCTAAATAACACAGTGTTTGTAGGAAAGAAATATAATTGTCAATACCAGTATTTGGATATGAATAACAAACTAAATATAGGTCAGGAATACAGACATCTAGGAACAACATGGAAAGCAAGCTTTCTAAGTACTATACTTAGAGCAAAGTAAAACCTTATAGGCTAATTAAAGTAATAAACCACAGGATTATGGGGTTTGTGGGTTTGTTTATTTACTTTGATCAGATCTCAAGGAAAAAGAGTCAGAAGTTTCTGAAGTATCTTGGTAAAGAAGTCATCTTAATTATAGGAATCAGAAGCTGGGCGTTGCTACACACTGGACAAGTATACCTATGGTCTTTACTAGGTATACATTACTGAGAAATAACAAAGATAGAATGCAGGTTAGATAGACTTTGACCTGATTTTATATGGTTGTTAATATATATTTATATACACTATAATGACTAGAAAAAATATTTCCGTGATTATGTCCTTATGTTATTACTAGAAACAGTTTCAAGAAGCTGCACCAATTAAAAAAATAACTAGTAAAATATCAAGAAATAGCTAGCAGAAATAATTTTATTAGCATGTTATGGAATTATGCTTATATGTAATCTTACATATGATGACTACTACATTAGTTTTTATTACTGATGAAAGCCATGTAATTTGAAATTTAATATTTATGCTACAATGGCAATGTTCTTCATGGTTTGGGTTTTGGTGGGGTTTTTTTTGTTTTATGTTCCATTTAGTACCTTTTCAGTTTATAGTAAACTGTCAACATCTGTAGTAAAGTGAGATGAATGTTATCTAGAGAAACTGAAAAATTATAGGAATGAGAGTACACCTGTAGGAGAATCATGCATTGTGTAAAAAATACTGATTCAAGAGACTAACTAAATTAGTGTAGAGAAAGAAATGGTACCTACAAAAATTTCTATTATCTTAGTTTAATTATTTAGGAAGTTGGTTTTCTAACATGTTGTCTGTATTTTTGGTTTTGTTCAGTGGTCCAACTTTAAAGAAAAAAATAAAGAATTTTATAAATACACCTTTTGAAATCCCTTTTCATCTGTTCTCCTATTCCTCAGGTAATAGCCAGATTCAATGAGAACAAATCTGTCCTGAGAACTGCAACAGACTTCAGTATTGTTCTAATTATCTACGCATTCTCCTGTATAACTTTCAAGTATCATTCTTACTTATATCAGAAGGAATGTAATCTTCGCTGGAGAACCATCTTCTCCAGGAACCATGTTCCTTATTAAGATTAAAATTGAAATTCCTTATATTTGCACATCTAAGTTTCCAGTACTGCAATTATCTACTAAAGGCCAAAATTAAATATTAATTTCAAATTAGATTTTAAAAGAAATTCTATAAAAATTCCATGATGAAATCTTTACAAAGTTGAGTATAATTGTGTTCTTCAACAGTAGTATTTGGTGAGAATTGCCTTTATTTGTGCAAATAGTGTTCCTAAATATTACTGGCGTTGTAATTAATACATAACAGTTCACTTCTACTGCTCCTTCTTCCTTACACTCTTCTCCAACTCAAGCATTTGGGTCCTTTCCCTGGCTAAGAGTCCTTCAGGAAAGATTAACTCAGTGTGGGTTTCTCCATGGGCCATATTTCTGCCAGAAAACCTACTGCTGCATGTCCTGCTTTCTACAGGTTGCAGCTTCTGCCAGGACACTGCTCCAAGTGTGGGTTCTCTGTGAGTTGCTTTCTCCAAGGAACAATCACTTACTCTGCTATGGTTTTCTGCATGGGCTGCAGAGTGAGAATATCCTCTGACATGGTCCTCCATAGGCTGCAGGGAGGCTGCTTCGCTGTGGTCATATCTGTATTTTACAATTTATTTTACACTGTATTTTACAATTTCTTACATATGCTATCCATAGGCAGGGTGGGCTCACTAGCCTTCCAGCAGTCATCCCAGGAGAAGGACAACTCTAATTCCAAACCCAGGCAGATGGAGCTTTCTTAGCCCTGTAAGGCCATCCATCTAAGAGAAGAATACTCTAATTAAACCTGTGTCCTAAGGACTTCACTGTAACCGTCCAAGCTTGCTCGGTCCTGACAGATGAACCTTAGGATTAAAGGGTGGGTCCAGTTCTGCGGATGCTGCTTCGTTACCCACACAGAAGCAGCTCTGTCTTTCCTTTAATGAATTACTAGCAAATAAGCTGTTCTACTGCATACCATAGCAGCTGCTTAAAGTATAGTTGCTATCATCATAATTTCAAGTTAATTGCACATAGTAGGAACACAGTATATCTTAACGCCTATGTAATCTCTCGTAAATAGTAGTTTTTGCATTAGGCGGGTATTTTCTTATACCATATAACTAATTATGACCCCAAAGACTTGAACTGGATAAATAGTTGTTGATAGGAAAAAATTGAAAATTCATCTAGAGCAGCAACTCCACTTGTTATTACCATATTTATAGTCTTTTATCATCTGAAAACTCATTATGAGTGCAAAAAAAGTACAAATATGTATAAATACCTTTTTAAAAAACAGACATTCTTGCAATTTGACTTAGAGAAGTGCTTTGTGACTCACAATAAATTTTACTGCATTAAAATGTTCCAGTCATGTATCAATTTGCCTCTTAATCAAGATTGAAAATAAACAAATCTGGCTGCTTAACAAAGATTATAATCAAGAAACAAAATTATGATTGTTGAAACAATATTTTTAAATAAATATTTTTAAATTTGAAACTAATGGTATCAGTATTCACAAGTTGAAAGACTCTAGAAAAGCACAAAAATACAAAATTTTGAAAATATAACAGAATAGATGAGTCTACTCATTTTGCTACCTAGTCTGCTTATTTCATCATCTTTTAATCCTTAAATTAGCTTCTACACATGTGGCATATGGTCTGAAGTTGAGAAAACCTGTCACAGAGTTAGCAGCCAAGTATTTTGCATTCAGAGTCTTCTAGTATTAGACAGACAGTACTCACTACCATTTTTTCCCAACAGACACTGAGATGGTGATTCTTCTGTCATGGTTAAGGAGAGATCCTCTTGAAAGGAGTAGACAGGAGCCAGGAAAATATATTTGTGGAGGAGGTAAAAACCTGGAATTCATACCCTTGTTTTCAAGAGCATGTAGATACTTCTTTAAAATGTGCTTTTTCTGACAAAAGAGGGAAAATTGTGAAATTTCATGTATTTTCACTGCCGACTTTGGCTGTTCTTGTAGCAGCCTGTCCAGGAACCTTTTCCTTCATAGGAGAAAAAATGCAATGTAATCTCTGAGAGCAAGGCTTTAACACACATTCAAAACAGGTAGAAAAACTGAGCAGCGGTAATGAAAAAAGTGGGGATAAAAAAGGCCCAAAATATACATGTATGCATATACAATATGTAGATATTAATACACAATATATACACATAATGTCTCATACATACATTTAAATTCCTAAGATAATTTCTTAGCTTGAACATAGGGACAGGGTCCTGAACCAATTCTTTCTATCCTTTCTTTTTTTTTCCCTTTTAGTTCAATACATGTTAACAATGCTGGAGAAGAACACATGTTGCAATAAAGGTTGAACATAAAGAAATTGATCTATTCATGAGTGAATACTATAGCTACAATTGATCTTACCATCTTTGTTCTGCAGAAAAAGACTGTTTCAATGCTTAATGGTTGTTACTAAAAAGTCAGCAAGTATATTGGTTTGAGTTCTTTCTGGAAATATAGGGAAATTTAATATAAATAACTGATTTCTTATGACCATCTTTTTTTTTCAGTCAGTCAGCACTACAAGGTATCTTGTCAATTATGTTACCTTCAGTTCTTCAGTCACAGCTCTAAACACCAAATGAAACGACGACTTTCTGCACCTGTCATTCCTATTCTTTCCTTTTTCCTTCCTTGTAGTTCTTCCGTCATGTGCTGATTCATGTGACTGGCAGAGGATATACTTCCTCTCTAAAGTGATTGTTTGCAGTCTGATCTCCTGAGACTACTCTCCATTACCTTAGTTCCATTGAAGGGAACCATCATATCAATAGTTTCATGTTAAATAACCTGCATTCAGGTAATAAGTTATCTTTGCCTTTTATACCATAATTATATAATAAATGGAAAATATCCAACCTTTAAAAAATACTGCCATAGTCTTAAGCTGCGGCAGGAGAGATTCAGGTTGGACATTAGGAAGAATTTCTTCACAGGAAGGGTGATTAGACATTGGAATGGACAGGCCAGGGAGCTAATGAAGTCACCATCCCTGGGGGTGTTTAAGGAAACATTGGATGTGGTACTTATGCCATGGTCTAGTTGACACATGGTGATGTTAGATCATAGGTTGGACTTGATGATCTCAGAGGTCTTTTCTAATCTAACTGATTCTGTGATTCTGTGGATGTAAAGGCAAGGTATGAGATGTTAGGATGTGTCAAAAACAGGTTGTCTGTGAACATTTAATTTAGCATCCTAGAACAAGGTATTATGGTAAGCCTTCTAAGTACATAATCACAAAAATATTGTTCTTATTAAAAGTCCATGATCATCCTCCTCACAGGGTGAATGGTGTTCTCTGTATGAACTCCTAGATTCTATTCAAAACCATACTTTTCATTCTTCAAATTACCTTATTTGCAGACTACTGTTTCATTCCAACTTTAAAGAATTATTGATTTCTTTCAAAGAAAGTTTAGATTCATAAACAATTAGCAGAAAATAAATAGTTTCATGCTTAAAACTGTTTATGAAAAAAGCAAGCACATCATATAGAGGGTCAATAATTTATTGTTATCATAGTTGGCATCCTAACAGCCTAATCTAAGATTTCCTGATGTTATATTCTCCTTTCCTCACTTCCCTGAGCCCTAAAGTTGGTGGCTACATGTAGGTAGCAGTGGTAGGGGACTGTTAGGGCAAGGTATCTTTTCTCAAGCCCTCTGTCATTTTAACAGACCTGTATTTGTCTGTACTACATTGTTATGCTGGAATTGTAAAGCCATGATGGCATCATAAAAAGTTAAACAAAAGTAAATCAAAGTAGCCACGGAAATAGAAAAATCACTCTTACAGCTAACTCTCAGGCCTGAGACCTTGTAAATTCATTACAAAGCTTATGTCTTGCTACCAGATAAATCAACACCATATGACAGTGTTATGTGAATGCAGTAGGTCTAGAAACAAGTCGATTTGTACCCAGGACTTTAAGCCTGAGTCCTGAAGACTCGTGTTTCTGTTTTAGCTTCTGGAGACCTCAGAGGCCTACAATAGCAACAGCAAGGGTACACCAGCAGCACACTGATAGTCAGATAGTGAGTCACTAGAGCAGTTCTGGATAATGTTTGATGCAAAAATGAGCCTCAGATATAGCAACATTGCTACTGAAATGTAGCAAATACAAATTTACTTTTCCATGTTTGCAGAACACCAGGAAAAACAATAGGACAGGTGTCTGGCTCAGGTCACAGCTTAATAAAGAACATGTAACTCTATGTTGCTGCTAACCTGTGCATCTTCCTGCCCACAGTTTCATGTTGCACTGTGTCCCTTCTGTTCACACAGATAATGTGCTCACAGTAACATTAACCAGATTGTACAACAGTTAGGGAGACAAAGAAGTTCACTGGGTTGAAAATTAATGTTGTTTATTGCTAATTTCTTTTTGGTGTGTTAGTTTTCAATTCTCCCTATTCCTTGTTCAAGGACAACATATGGTTGCATGAATACTATTATCATTGAAGAATCAGTAGGTGAAATATGTGTTCATTAGACATAGATGATTTACATTAAATTAGGAATATTATATTTTGTTCCCAAAGGCAGTGTGATACTTCACACCAAGGATAAGTTATTTACAGTCGAATAAAAAGGACGGATTTCCTTGTACTCTTGTACATTGCATTTGGTGATATGTGTGGCTCATGGAAAACAAGAGTTGAAAGTCTTTTACTTGGTAATGTACTCAATTGGCATTGATGACTTGACAGTGAGCTGCTAATTTTGTCAACCAAGTGGACACTTCAGTGTTAAATGTTGTCTTAATCCCAACCCTCCCTGTGTCTGCACCTTCATAATGAAATTACTTAAGAAAATGGCTGTTTGCAAAGAGATAAAACTTGATAACACAAATCTTTTCAAGGACCAGAAGAAGGACATCTTGAAATTTGGGGATTTTTTTCCCCTTGATTTCAGTCATGTGATCCTACAAGGTAATGTTACTTACTTGATGTAGAGAAGGACAACATCCGATTAGTATTCCATCTATACTTTCAGATGCAACCAGCCTTGTTCTTCTAAACAATAAGGATTCAGGTCCATCCTGACAATGGGTTGTACATGGGACAAAATAGACAGTATTGCTTTTTGAACCATAAAAAACAGTAGTGTGCTAAACTCGAGCTTGAGATAGTATGATTTAAGTAGGAACTATCTTCAGAATTTATAATGAATTAAAAAAGTTATAAACCTAAAATTTTTCTTTTTTTTCTCTCTAATAATATTCATACAACTATATGCATTCTCACTGAAACTTTTGAACTTTTGGGTTGTTTTGGGGAAAAAATCAATTCAATCACAGAATGATGTTGTTTTGCTCTTATCTGATTTCCAGAGACAAAAAAAGTCTTAGCTAAATTTTATCTGTCATAAATTGACAAATTCAAATACACACCAACATAAACTATACCATTCAGTAAACATAAGATCCTTCTAATGTTATAACTTTTGAGAAGTAGATTTCTACTGTGACAAATTCTCAAATTCATTGAGAGTTATTAGTAAGGTCTATAATATATTCAGTTCCAGGAAATCTATGCTGTATGTTTTATTCAAATATGAGATATCTTTACTGTTAAACATTAAACTGGTGTTCTAAATACACATTCTAATGAAAAAAAATATACATATATACAAAGAAAAATGATAGTTTAATCATAATCACTAAAGTTATAAATACACTGGAATTAGGATATTTCAATGTTATGAAGAACCATTCAAAATTTAGATTAGAAAATTGCAGATTTTTTTCCTGAAACCGGCTGTTGTAAAATAGCAGAGTAACGTAAATAAATGATCATGAAAGATCATATACCATACTGTACATATTAATAATGACATTGGTTATTTTCACATCAGAGCCATGGGGCAAATGCAAATTTCCCTCTGATTTAGATGGAAAGAAATCTTTCCTCCAAATAAACATAGTAATGTTTGAACAACCTTTCCTTCCAAGGAACAATTAATTGATATTTTGCAAAAAGAGTTCCATTTACAGTCCTAAAACAAAGCAAAACACACTGATTTTTCATACACTTCATCTGAAACACATTCTTAATGTCAACTGACTTGTGTTTTTCTGTAGTCATAATGCTGATCGGATGAGCAAATGCCTCAGTAAAATTATTATATTTGCAGATATTAAATCTTTGCTCTAAACATCTGAGGTTTTCCTGAATAATTAAACCTACTCTTTTAGGTATGGATACATGCCTTCTATTTAAATAACTGAAATAAATACATGCAATATCTGCGGTGTAGTCATAATTTGTATAACAATGAACATTCCTCCTACTCTAAATAAGGGGAGGTTTCTAGGTGATTCACATAGATCAGCTCTGTTCCTGCTTTCAGTGATGGTGATGAACTACTTGCTCTACAGAGATCCTTATCAATTTAAATTATTTTATGTTTCTAATTTTTTATAGAGATTGAAACAAATAATATCTAACACAGGCATCACTGGAAGTTGTGTGTGTGTGTGTGTGTGTTTATACTTGGAAACAATCCAAATATGTTCAAACTAAAACACCTCATTAACTATTAATGTTTTAACCTGTTGGTTTGGGTTTTTTAAGGTAAATATAGTTGTTGAGTCATGGAATTGCAGAAATAATTAGGTTGATTTGAATATCTGAAAATTATTGAGTCTAGTCTCATGCTCAAAAAAAAAAAGCTCATCTCAAACTAAAAGTGGTTGCCTAACATCCTATCCACACCAGATGGAGATTTCACAACCTTTCTGGGCAACCGAATTCAATGTCAAACAATTCCTATTGTGGAGGACTTTTTTTCTAATGGAAAATCAGGATCTTTCTTCTTACAACGTTTTTGTAAACTTTAGCTTTTATGCTTTCATCATACACTTCCAAGAAAAATTTAGATGTCAGTGAACCAATTTTATTTAGAGAAACATAGCAATTGGATCGAAGTTTAATTTCCCCCTCTTCAGACTAAAAAAGCTTCAGTAGGTATCTCGGTGCCCCCTTGTAAGTCACATACTCCAGAAGTCAGATATCACAGAATCACAGAATGGGTAAGATTGGAAGGGATCACAGTGGGTCATCTGGTCCAACCTCCCTGCTCGAGCAGGGTCATCACAGAGCAGATGGCACCAAATCACGTCCAGATGGTTCTTGAACATCTCCAGTGAGGGAGACTCCACAACGTATCCGGGCAACCTGTTCCAGTGCATGGTCACCTGCACAGCAAAGAAGTTCTTCCAAATATTCAGGTGGAATTTCCTGTGCATCAATTTCTCTCTGTTTCTCTCTGCCTCTTTTCTTATTGCTTGACACCACCAAGAAGAGCCTGACTTGATCCTCTTGGTACCCTCCCTTCAGATACTTACAGACATTGATAAGGTCCTGTTTCAGTCATCTCTTCTCAAGGTTGAACAACCCCAGCTCCCTCAGCCTTTCCTCATAACAGAGATGTTCCAGTCCTTGAATCATCTTTGTTGTCCTCTGCTGGACCTGCTCCAGGAGCTCCATGTCTCTCTTGTATTGGACACAGCACTCTAGATGTGGCCTCACTGGGTCTGAGTAGAGGAACGGGGTCTTCCTAATGCACCCCAGGGTGTCATTGACTGCCCTTGCCACAAGGACACAAAAACTTTGTGGTCCTTCACAGAAATCTTCAGCATTTCAAAGTTACTTGGGGGAAGAAGAGGGTGTGGGGGGTGTGTGTGTGAAGTGGACACAGTAATACAGTTATTACCTCACGTATCCTCAGTAAAGAGGAGTAATTGCTTCTCTTGATCTCTTACCTTAGCTCTTGTTCATGCAGCATACAGTCCACATTTTCCATAAGGGGGCACCAATCACTGGTATCAAACTTGTCCATCAGGACTAGAGGTACAAATATTAAATGCAATAAAGTTTACAGTGATGAATTCTTCTACTTCCACAGAAGTAAAAACAATCCTCAGTATTTGGTTGCATTAAGTGAAAAAAGTATTGTAGGTTTAGGGAAATTTTAAAAAAACATGTCATAGTACAATATACACAAAACGTAAATGTAGTGATTTATCGAAATTGACTTGAACTTTAGAAATTTTCTTTCAATGTAAAAGTTTGATGAAGATATACAAGAGTAGTCGTTTAATCTTAACCAGCAGCTATATACCAGTACAGCTGTTCTCTCACACCCCTCCTCAACAGGACAAGTATATAAATAAGATGTAAAAGCTTATAGGATGAAGACAGGGAGATCCCATGCCAGTTGGTGTCACAGGTAAAACAAATTTGATATGTGGAAGGTCAACCTAATTTACTGCCAATTAAAAGAGAATTGGATGCTACAAAACATAGACAAAAAAATTAAAACATTTTTCCCCCACCCCTTCCCAGACTCAACCTCATTCTTTTATTCCTACCACCTCTGCCTCCTCCCCCTGGTAGGGGCACAGAGGGATGAGGAATAGAGGTCGATGTCAGTCCATTGTAGCTTCTCTTCAATTTTCCTTTCTCCTAACACTTTTTCCCTGCACCTCCATGAGTAGTACCCAGATGCTCTGGAGTGTGACCCTCCATGAACTGCAGAGTGGGCATCTGCTCTACTTTGGTCCTCTCCACAGCCTGCAGGGGAGTCTTTTATCCAGTGCCTGGAGCACCTCCTTCTTCACTGACTTTGGTGTCTGAAAGGTTTTCTCTCACACTTTTCTTTCTCATTGTTCTTTCTGCCATGTGCTGTTTTGTCCTTTTGTGAAATACATTTTGAGTGTTGTATCCTGTTGTGAGTCCATTGTGGAACCAGGCGGATCTGGCTGTGTCTGACACAGGGCAACCCCTACCATCTTCTCACAGAGGACACTGTACAGCCTTCTGATACCAAAACCTGGGCACAAAAACTGAATACATGAAGTTATATTAACTTTACAAAATTTGTAATGAAACTAGCAGAATAATATGATTTTCTGTACAAACCCACAAAATAATATTGCCATTTATTAGTGCCACTTGCTTCTGGCCTATGATCTCAATCTTCTCTTAGTCTCTACCTGAACTGGGAGAGAAATTGCAGCACAATCCAGTACAGTTTTTGTATATTCTCTTCCTCCATTTCATACATCAGTTTTATTCCAGCTATCTCTTCTGGTAAACTGACTCACAGTACCAATTCAAGGACAAACTAAATCTGTGCAACACTGGGAGTACATAAAAATCTTCTGGTTGATAGAAATACACAACTGTGTTCATGTAATGTTAGGTGTCAGATTCATCTCTTTATAGACGACAACATGAAAGCACCCAAAATACTATGACATTCTCACTTCTTCTTTGCTTAGAAGACAATAAATATAGTATTTGTATTCACATACAATTGGAAAGATTACTTCAAAGTAGAGCTTACTATAAAAGCTGACATTTCTGGAATTTCACTGGAGAAGTTACTGAAGTTGTTTAAAAATTGTGTATAGAATTGTTGACAACCCAAATGCTTCTAAAAATATACTCATAGAAATTTTATGTTGCCCAGAAGGAAATTATAAATAAAAATTTAAGAATTTAAGAAGGAATTTATATTAGGGTTTTCTTCACAAATTACAAGATACATACATTGTGCTCAAGCCAAAATTTGGAGTTTAACTTTTAATTCTATTCACTTTTAAATTTCTAAAGAGTGAGATCTGAACCCTCTCTGTCTGTACCTGATGCTTGCAAACATAGATTTACAAATAAGCATGAAAAATCCAACTTCTTTTCCCAATTTATGTTGACTAGCATAATACTACCCTATTTCACAGTTTCTTATTAGGTTACTTCTTTCACTAATTCTGATACAGCTGACCTAGGACAACACAGTTTTCCTGTAGTACTGTTCAACCTGTTCATAAACTCTGAATTCACTGTTCAAGCACTAGAAGTAACTCCCTGAAGAGTTTTAAATTATGTGTTAGTAGAAAGCTGAAAGTTAGTGATAATTTTCTTATCTTTGACAATACAAAGCCAATTACTGATTTCTTAGAAACGTGACCTGAAAGCTTTTTTAGATGCCCATTCTGTCCTGCTGTTCCTTAGTCTTCTCGTCTTACTGGTTTGATAATTGCTGGCTCTTCAGATCTGACTCAGCAGACCACTAGCACAGCAGCAGAGGAAAGGCTGGAAGTGCAGTCCATGTAAATACTCTTTTCTTTGCAACATCCACTAGTAGTATTTGCTTCCAGCTTATGGAGTGACTTTGTCAAGTCTTTAATTTCCTTGTTTGCAAACAAATCTCATCTACAAATGTATGTAAAGAGTGTGTTTCAGCTTAGCTAGCCATCTAAAAGTTAAATGGCTGCTCAGATTCAGAAATGTAGCCTCCCTGTATAATTACTCAAGAGACAGAGGCAACTCCCAGAAGGTAATCCATCCCATCTTGGTTCTGTGTCTGAGATAAGGGCATGAATTGCCTGTGGCAGTATCCATTTTCTATTGACTAAAACTGGAGAGAGAAGTAGCCTAGACAAATAGCTTTGACTAGATGATCATTTTTCAGGCAACTAGAGTTAGGTGAGATGCACTTAACCCAAAAGTACCCATCTCTCTGATGTCAATAGACCAGTGTTCCTCTCTTATCCCTTTAATCATGCAGAAATGCAAAAAGTACCAGTTTCACACCACACTAATACCCAGGCGGGCATTTAGCAGCTTGTCAGAAAGAAATTCTCAGCCTCTGAGACACTTAAATCATCTCTGGTACAAATCCTTTGCCCAGAACTATGTGCTGGGGTCTGTACAGTCTTCAAACAAATGTAACATAGAATGAGTTTCATATCGACTCTTTCTGACCCTTCAGCTCATGACAGAACTGCATTAATAACAAACAAAAAAAAATAATCTCTTAGATGAAATATCTACAGATTTGACTAGATAGAGAATAGAAAATAGAAACAGAATGGGAAACTTAGAATAAATGTTTATCAGTCAGAAGAAAATAACTTTTAAATATTATGCAAGTTCTCTAGCACCTTTAAAATGAAAGTAAATATAACTTGGTTTTTTTGTGAATTCTGCTGTCAAAAAATATCCATAGGTAAAAAGAGTGTGAGTACTCTCAAAAAAATGTGAGACTGCTTGTACCTAAGTTTATTTCAGGCTTCCCATTAACCCATCAGAGCCCATATCTTGTTTTGGTTTTTTTTTTTTTTTTTTTTTTTTTTTTTTTTTAGGTAGTACTGCAAGGAGCAGGGATATGGACTTGATGCTTATGTCTCTTACACCCGAAGATATTCCACGATTGCATTTCTTGGATATCAAACGAAATCCTTTCACTTTCCAATGGAAAAATGAGAATTGCTTCACAGTTAGTCTGTGCAAGGACTTCTTTCAATAAGGCATTCTAGAAATTAGAAACAGGCTCTGCACACATGTAAAAGAAATACAAAGACTAGGAACCTTCCTGGTGTTCTCAGACAATAGACTACTCGTGTGATACAAAAACAAAGGACTTCTTGTAAAGCTTTTAAAGATCCTGTCTAAGACTGCCTTAGAGACAAATTATGAACTTTATGTATTATGAAAACAGCTGGTGAATATGTTTTGTAAAAACAATTCTTGCAGTCTTAGGGTAGTTGTGAAATATTTGACAATGTAGAGGAGCATATGGAGGTAGTCAATATTCTCATAGTGAAGGAAATAAACTAATATTATTAAGTCCTTTGAACAAAATGGTATAGAAAAAGAGAAACAGTGTTCATACCAAAAGTGTGTTAGATATCTAATAAAGCAGGTAGGTCTACAACATCTGTACATTGTTCTGACTGAGGTTCAGTATACAATCTTTCTTAAGTGAATTGCTAGTGCAATCAGAAAGTAGCAACATAGCATGAAAGTAATGGTAATTTTTAACTGCCTAGGACTTAACCTAAATGGTATGAACTTATCTTGGTATGTGAGGTATACTTTACCTCAGCAAATATAAATTGTGCCTAAATTGATGCCCATTGAAACCATCAAACCATCTTGCAGAAAGTGGTTGCAGTGGGTCAAATGATCATTTTTCCTGATGTTACTTTAATGACTGAAGGATGCTGCACAGAAAACAGCATCTGTTCCATCTGAAGTTCCATCTAAAATGTGTTGTAGATTTTGACAGCAATTTTGAGAGTAAAATATGCTTTATATCTGTACATTCTGCTAAGGGTAGAAGAATATATAAGATTTAAGAAAATTCAGTACCTGTTCCTAAGGCTTGGGAGACCTCTGTTGGACATCCTTATCTTCTACAGCAAAAGTTAGCAAAGTCCTGACTACCATAGGGCGTCCAAGCTGCTGAACCTTGTTTTCTCTCAGATATCTGAGGAACTCTGCTGAAGGAAATGCAGTTGGGCAGCTTGTGGTGCAGAAACAAAACTGCTTATATATGGCAAGGCACAGGGCAGTAAAGAGAGTAGAGTCAAAACACTGAGGATTGTCTGTACAGAGTGAATTGCTTTGATCAAACAACAGCCAGCCTTTTTTTTTTTTTTTTGTGGTTGTTGGATGTTATAGTTAGAATGAAAAATCCCAAATGTCTGTTCTTCAACTATTGTGATATAACAAAATTCAGTATTCAGAGTGTTTGTGAATATAGAAAAATAAGAGGCCACACCAGCCTCAAGCATCTGAATTTTCCTGCTCAAATTTCTAACCCCACCTGTTCTTTATCTTATGCACAGGGCTCAAGGGTCTAGTTGCTCCTTTTCTTGACTAGCTCAGTTGTAGAGTTACAGTCTCAATGAACCAATAAATTAAATCCTCATGCATTGTAATTAATTAGTTAAAAACCTGAAAGTAATGAAATCAGAGATATCCTAAGACCCTACCCTGACTCCAGGAAGGCTTTTTTTCAGGACATATTTTTACAACAGGTGATTACTGAGCAAGGAAAATCTAATCTTAATTTCTTATGTAATTCTTTATTCACATTAATCTTTCTGTAGCATCTTGTAAGAGTACATTCAGGCGCACTAATAATCCCCTTAGAAAACAAGTAGAAGCACAAAGTTAAAAGATGTTTTAATTTTTTTATTTTATCCCACTGAGAACTTGAGTGATCAATTCCAGATACCACAGTAAATGAAAACAGATCAAATCTCCAAAACATTCCCACTCTTATTTATTCAAACAATCTTTGTCATTAAGAATAAATGGCTCAAGTTTTGTACAAGTTACTCTTTATTCTCTTTGCTGACACGATATAGAGAAGTTGTGTACCTAGAAGTATTTTTCAGATCATGGAAGGGACCCTGGGAGATCTCCAGGCCCCTCTGACAGAAAAAGGACCACCTCTGGGACTAGATAAGGCTTCTCAGGCTTCTTGGTCCACTTGAGGAATAAAAACCTCCAAAGTATGGTGATGGCACAGCCCTCAGGTCAGTATGCTCCACTGCTGACTGCCCTCAACTAAAGAGAAAATAAAGAGGTCTTCTTTTTCCCCCATAATATCCTATTAAATAAGGATAATAACTTGAGGAAACTTTAAAACTTGAAAGACTTTTAAGTAGTTATTTGGTCATTAACTCTTTCAGCTAAACTTACTGGTGATAATCCTGGGAAAAGAGCAGAAGTAATAGCAGAATCTAAATTGTTTGTTTGAGTTACAGAGAAAGAAAATAAAAATCTGAAATAAAGGTAAAAAAAGCAATCTATCTTTTACAGATATCATAATAATAATAATAATTTTGTCCTTCTTTTTTGAAACAAAGGCACAAAGGACATGTTAATATTTCCAGCTTCTGTTGGAAGTTGATATCTGATAGGTGTTCCAGTCCTGTTGTCTTAAAGCCTTTCTCAGAAAAATTATTAATGGAGAATAAATGAGAAAATGCTGCTACTGTGAGTTTCAATTTAAACATTGACTTAAATTTTAAAAACTAATGAAGTATTGAAACTTTTCAGAATATTACTTGGAGATGTTTATCCAACTATCATTAGCTCCAGTCTTTAAACTGTCTTTATTTACAAATATGTCTATGTTTTTAATGAATCTAAGTAGTTATTTAACTTATGTAAATACGGATTAATTTCTCAACAGTCGAATACTTATTCATATGCAGATTGGATACCATCTTTAGTGTTTATATATAAACAGTGAGTTGAGATATTAATTTATCTTGATTAGTATAATTTCCTTTATTTTATTAGTTAGAAACAAACATATTATCAGTTATTTTTTCATTGTCATGTTATGCTTGTGCCATTGTAGTTATCGTAAAAATGTACTTTAATTATCAGCCTCTGTCTTCAGACTGTTAAATTACACCACATGTATATTATTTAATCAATCTAAATTACTACATTATCCATTTTATTTATAAATAGCAGAAATACAATTTTAAGGTTAAATAGAAATGCTATCATAAAGGTTTCTTCTTATAAGGTTTGTTTTTTCATAATAAACTATAATTCATCTCTGAAATATATATATATAAAATGCATTATATTTATGCATGTATACCATGATATAAGTTAACATGTTTGTTACTAAGTCAGACAAAATGCATGCTTATTTTAGTGCTTCTCTGACAGTAACCTGTGACAAATATTTAAAAGAATACAAGAGTCAGAAATGTACAGTGAAACTTTCCCCCTTATACCCTTCCAGCTTCCACAGACTTATTTTTTAGGGACCTCTGCAGAGGTAATAGCCCTTGGAGCTTTTCACAAAAGCATTGTCTAATTGTTTCCTGCAGTTATCCACAAAGCTGGCAGCAATGTTGTGTTGACTTATACAATTTAATGATGTATAGTGTGAAAAGGTGTTTGTATTCATTTTAGAACTTCTTCCTTGCAATTCAGAATGATTCCACTGACCTTTCACTATTATACAAGATTTGTGTAGATTTATATCCATATTCCTTCTCATTCTTCTTTTCAGTATAGTTTCTACTTTTGAAATGGTTTAATTTCATATTTAGAGTAATTTAAACCATAAATTCTTATTTAACAATTAGAGAATTTCAGTCCTTTAATTAACTTAGAATTTAAAATAAATAAAATACAAAGGTGGCAAGTTCTTTTTTCAGTTTATAAGGTTATTTGCAAAACTTTTCAGCTGACACTTTAGTCTGAGACACTTGCTCTGATTTGTCTTCCATAAAGAGTAGAACCACTTTTGAGAACTTCCTTAACACCTGAATATTTGTGCAAAGAATTGTTTTAGCTTAATGGCTACAGCTTTACCTTCCTGGAAGGCTCATTGATCATTGGTTCTGCAGAGGTGTTTTGTCATGCTTCCTGTTTCTATTGGGTTTTATTGCTGGTTTAATTACTTTCAATAAGCTGATTTTATAATTTTTTCTGGTCCATATTTTTGTGGCTATCCATTGTCTTGTCAAACTTTCCTAATTTCTACCTTTAATAATATCTTCTAACAGATAATACACATTAAATATAGACTTCTGAAACAGCTTTGTACTACTTGAAGGTATTATGGCATTTTGAATGTTTCTATCTTTCCTCTGAAAGAAAAAAAAAAAACAAACAACCCAAACAAAAACAAGAAAACAAAAAACAAAATCAAAAAGGCCCCAAGTAACCAAACAAAAATGGGTTATTTCAGGTTATTTTGAATTATATACATTTTGAAGTTTGTGACTTTAACCACATTATCTTCATTATTACAGACTACAACAGTTTTGAACCGTGTCCCCTGCACTCCTCAGAAATAAGTATGTTGTTTTCCTTCTGGTTTTGTTGTTGCTCTAGAAGGCACTTGATTAAATAATCTACTTCTTCATTATGATGTTGTTCTAGGGTACAATAGGTTTCTGAAAGACAATTACATCTGCCCTCATTATGCCAAATCTGTGATGGCTCTTAGTTGGTCACGGTACCTGTTATACCTTGGATGAATAACATGATGTTCATAACACATATTTTCAAAGTTTCTCTTTTTAATGCTTGACACAATCCATATTACAGTGTTAGTACACAGATAGTCTAACATTTCTTGATATTTTATTGAGCTCATGTTGTGGTTAAACCCCAGCCTGCAGCTAAGCACGACACAGCCTTGTCTGGTGGGATGCAAGAGACAGTCAGAAGAGCAAAAGTGAGAAAACTTGTGAGCTGAGATAAAGACAGTTTAATAGGTAAAGAAAAAGTGTGCACAAGCAAAGCAAACCAAGGATTTCATTCATCACTTTCCATGGGCAGGCAGGTGTTTAGGCATCTCTAGGAAAGCCAGGCTTCAGCATGCTTAATGGACTTGGTAAAACAAAGGCCATCACTCCAAACAACCCCCACCCCCCCCCTCCCCCTTCTTTTCTCTGCTTTATATGCCAAACATGACACCATATGGTGTGGGATATGTTTTTGGTCATTTGGGGTCAGCTGTTCTGACCACGTCCCTTCCCAGTTCCTTGAGGACCTTCTTACTGGTGGGATGGCGTGAGAGGTGGAAAAGACCTTGATAGTGTATGACCATTGCTCATCAATAGATAAAGCATCCCTCTACAATCAACACTGTTTCCATCACACATCCAAACTATAACCCCACACTAGCTACTGTGAAGAAAATTAACTCTATCCCAGCTAAAACCAGCACAGGTCAGCATTTTATTTATCATATAGTTCCACTTCACTAATGTATCTACTTTGCTTTTCCTGTAAAGCATATACTATGCCATATATATATTTATTAGATTGTCTTGCTATTTATTGCCTTACTTCCACTAGACTTCTGAAATGTCCAGTGTCAACATTTTTGTTAGAAGAAAGTTATTCAATCCCCTGGTGTCTCAGATGGTTATGGGTTATATTAACATAGAAGTATTTTTCCTTCCTGCAGTTTTAACGTGATTAAAGTAGGATTTGAACTGCTGAATATGCTCTCATCTCTTTCTGACCAGAATTTTTTCTTTTCAGAAGTCTTTTCCTGTGCCTTGAGAACTCAGTGTCTATATCTTCATCCTCACTAAATGATTCCTTCAAATTTTGTTGTCTTTCTGCATTTGTTTGCTTCTCTAGTTTTCTTTCTAGACACTTAAAATAATTCCTGAGGTGAATCCACATACCTTATGACAAGACTTCCATTGGTCTTCAGAGGACACTGCAAATATTAATCCTGTGCCATTAACTGACATATTAGACTGTAGCATAACCATATCATTTGTGAGGAGCAGAAATATTTTTGCTATCTTAATGACCAAGAGCACCCTCCTAGAAAATGTATTATTTTATTCATTGCTTATAAAGTGAGTGTAAGATGACTGTTTCAGACATAGATATTTGCACTATATATTTATATCTAAAATTATTAGAGACACTCCCCTCATACCCAAAACACAGCTTTTATAGAGAAAAACACATTTTCTTTTGATCATGCTGGAAATCACATGTTGTGTTATTGATTCAAAAGGTGACCTAAAGTCCACCCTTCTTCATCTTTCTTAATTTTTCAATATAAGCCAGAAGTTCAATCTATCAATGAAAAATGAAGGGTTTGTTTTGTTTGAGCTTGTTTGTTTGTTTGTTTGTTTGTATTTTGTTTTGGAATATGGCAGGAAAAGTGCAAATAATAAAAGCTTGTTTTTTTCTGTGCAAGTCAATGTGCATTTTCCTGACCATGCTTCTCTTTATATGACTTCATATGGACAGCATGAGTCATCCCGAGCAGACGGCTCTTCTGTAGCATTTAGTTTAGGAGTTGTTTTGAGACTCCAGACATTACGAAAAACTTTTGCTGTTCAGTTCTTGAATACTATTTGAAACAAATGGAACACCATTTATTTCCTCAAGAAATTTAATAAATATTTTAAAGTATCGTAAAGGTAACTAATAGAAGTTTTAACTCGCACAATAATGACAAATGTTAAATACTAGAAATGAGGCCTTTATTTGTTTTATTCTCAAAAGAGAATGACAGGATGCTTTCTTTGTCACAATATTCCAATAATTATTACTCTGCTGATTTTTTTTCTGTTCCATAATGTCTATCCTATCAGAACTAATTGCTTTTGCTGTGAGGAATAAATGAAGGTAAATAACCTCAGGACGACCTTCATATATAATTTCCCTAAACTTAAAGTTGTATCATTCTAAATCCTATGAATTATCTTCCATATGAGAAATACTTTTGAAAATAAGTGACCATTCTTACCTTGGTTAGCTTCTAGTGACTTACTTTGTATAACACTGTAGCTTTTCTAGGAAAGTATCTCTGAAAAAAAAATTATTGTCCTAATAACAGAATTTAGTCATAGAAATCAAAAGCATTCCCTCAACATTTTCTGTGATTTCTTTTAGAAACGAAAAGAATTAAACAGAAACATAATTTTCTACTAGTATGGCAACAATATACTGTATATCTCCATACTAGTAATATTTAAAAGTTACCTAATTGCTTTGTCAATTAAGTTATTAAAAATTGTATTTTCTTATACTTAGACAATAGTAAAATCCTAAAAAATAGGTTAATAGCAAAATAAAATCTAATAAAATATTCAATTACATTATTAATATACATCACTAGATTGATTAAAATTGCACCATGACAGTAGAAATGCAATAAGACAAGAAATACATAGTGGTATTTTAAAATTCTCTAACTTATTGAGACTAAATTAAAAGAGAGAAAATATACATATATAAATAGTCCCTGACCCTGCTGAAACTTATGCATGTTTCTAAGTTTGTGGCAGTAGTTCCATTCTCTTAAATAACACAATTATTAACAAAGCATTAAACAGATGTACAAGCTTTGGCAGGATAGAAGTTTGGGAACTAGCTTCCTTGAGATAGTGAGAGACATTTTTTTCTTTCTGAAATGATGTAAAAAATATTGTAAATATTAGGAGTACATATTACTTTTATCCTCATAAATTCAAACAAGATTTAACAATGGAATGAAGAAAGAAGAAATTAAGAGCCTTTGGGAAATATGCTGAGCAGAAGGCAAAGAGCAAGGTGATTAAGTGAAGACTGTAACAGGTACAATAGCCTCACAGGCATAATAACATAACACTTGGGTCTTATATTCTTGGTGTATTACTTGTCTGTCCATGAGTAAATTTCCTTTTGTTGTAATAACTCCCTCCAATCTGCGAGCAGTAATTACAAATTATTCTGGAGATAAGTGTTTCTGAGGGAAATTCTATGTGTGTATAGGAGAAATGTGATGGGAAGTGCTATTGTGAAGGAGTTATCTAACTCGAAAGAAAAGCAGCCTTGGGTTCCCTTTATAGCCAAAGGAAGGATGTACTTATTTTTTCATGATTTGCATTCAAGAGCCCAGGCTAATTTCTCCCCTGATGTAGGTGCATCTGTTCAGCATCTAACACTGGCTGGGATAAGTGGGCAACAGAAAGAGATAAACATAGTACTGCTGAAGGACACTGAATGAACACAGCCACTTCCTAATCTGCAGGAGCTTCTGATTTCAAATATTTTTTTTCTCTACTCAAAGTAATAACTCGGTCTGGCATAAGCATTTGGCTGAATGGGAGCCCATTTGCCTACCATAAAGGGACAATATTGTAAAAAATCACTTTTAACTTGAAGTGGTATTAATTTGCTGGCTAGGTGTATGACTTTGTCCTGACTTGCTGATCAGCCCTTAGTGCACTGGATTACCGTTTATATTTGCACATAAGCTCTCATTCTGAGGAGATTTTACCCTATAGAAGCCATTGAGAGTGTAAGCAGAACCAGGTAAGTGCTCAATGATCTGTTTTACAAAGAGGATTTATAGAGCATGGGATAATCTGGGCAGAAAGGAGGCCAGTGGCTATCAAAAGCTTTTCTTCTCCTTTGTCACAGATACTTTCTAGTAAAGGTAAGGCTAGAAAATATGTTCACTATAAATTAATAGTACAGTCTACCTATTAGTCTATTAGCCTATTAACTCTTAGGACATCTCTATTAGATCAGTATTACATCTAGGTGTTAGGATGGCTCTTAAAAGACCTCCAGCCATTATCTAGTGAAAATCACAGTAAATCTAATGTCTACACTATATGGCAGGAAACTTTATTTATGAACTATTTCCCTACAATGCTTGAAAATGCTAAAGTATGTGATTTCCTCATAAATCTTATAGTCCTACATGTTTAAATAAAATAACAGCTCCTAATGACCAGTACTTATCTTGAGAATATCAGGCATAGGTATGTATATATAAAAACATATAAGTACATACACCACATAAGTGACTCTTTAGCTTTCATATCTGCAAGAAAGTCCCTGACACTGTAACCTAGCTTCAACCTGTAGTCAAAAAATCCAAGAGAATAAAAAAAAAGTTTCCATTTTATTCAGCACTGATTTAAGGACAGCTACAACCTGTCAGGTGCCGCCATACAGCTTGGAGAAATATAGCGAAAGGTTCTTTTACCCCAATTTAGAAAACAGGCACTGGAAGTGAGGTGGTAGTGATACCTCCTTGGCTGCCCTGGGCACCTGTTTCTGCTCTGGTGTATGTTAGTCCCTTGTACATTTCTCCTGCTGTTGTCCTCAGCACCTCAGTTCTTCAAGTCTTTAGCACAGAGACAACTAGAAAGTTATGGTTTTAATTTGCCAGGTACTGACACCCACAACAGCTACATTTTTGAATGTAGCTTGCTGTGTCTAAAGGTGTCCCAAGAGAGATGGACTTCTAAGCTACTATGTTAGATAAATATAGTGTACCTATTTGAAAATAAGAAGTTTGGGCAACTGAAGCAATTTAATTCTGCACTGATATTAAAACCAAAACTAGACAGCATTACCTATGCCTCAGAAACTGTTTCACATTTTTTGTGTGCTTGTACAGGATAATTGTGTGTCCTACCTGCTGAATAGTTGCAGAGTCTGAGTCTCGTCATGGCAGAAGAATCACAAAGAGAAAAATGTATGATTCGTACAATTTATGTTGGTCAAATTAAGAATAGTATGATTGGTCTCATCTTGATAACCTCTATCTATGCCTTCAACATTTTCTTTTTATAGGGTCTGTTCTCACTTTTTTTAAAAAACATTTTGGGTACATGAGCAATTTGTTTATATTTCAAAGTGAAACTGCTTTTGTGCACCACAAAAACTTAAACATTGACCTGTCATTATTAAGGCCCAACCTAGCAATTATGCTTTATAATTTGGCAGTAGCAACCACAGGTTTCTTCTCTTATAGTAGCAATTAGAGAGGCATCTGTCAGTTGTTTTTCAAATAAACTTCTAAGGTTTAAAGATGGGAAGTCTAAATCTGCCTAAAAATAAATATTGTGTCAAATTTGAAATAGGTAATTCCTCTCTCATAATTTTCCATGGAGTTTCTGGGTTGTCTTTTTATTAAAAACTTTTTATTTAGTGCCTTTTTAAAAAAAACCCTAAGTTTTCTTTAATAGACAGGGGTTTTTTAATCAAAAATTATCCTGGACAAAGTATCTTTTCTTTTACAAATGTTATCTTTTGAAAATGTTTTCATTTACCTACAGAAAAAAAATTTAAAATATCAATCTTAATTCTCATACAAAATGTAGTCTTTTGATACTAAGAGCTCCAATTTTTTTTTTTCCAAATTAGTCAAAGATCTTAGTCCAACAAAATGCCACTGAACTGCATAGGAGTTTGCCTGCAACTTAGGAAATACAACCTCTATGGGATAAAATGAAATGGTTAAAAAGTCCAATTTTTGTATTTTCTTTATTGTCAACACATTTGGTCTCATACTGACAGTGATATTCAAATTATTTAATTGAAAAAGTAGTACGTAAATAGAATATATCTGCAACATCATTAAGCAAAAATGTCCTTGTGAAAAAACTTGCTGACCATATACTAATAGCCCTTTTCCTCAAAATATTAGTACAGTAGGAAAAAGAATTCATCTTATTCAAAAGAAATATTGAGTTCAGCACAGGAAAAATCCTCAGGGTGCTCTTGACAAAGGAAGCATTATGCAAAAATTTTTTTGCTCTAATTTACATTTAGTATTTTGGAGGTTTCTTGTTTTGTGATTTTTTTTCCTCTCACAGATATGGTGGATTTCAACATACCGAAAATCAAATAGCTCTCAAAAGGTCGCTCAGCAATGTTGAGATGGTGATTTGTATACAGAATAAGTAAAGTATACATATATACTTCATACACACAACAGCATTAGAACCTCAGGAATAAAATATTATCATAAGGCACTACTGAGAGTACAGTCTCAATCACAGCAAAGTAATTCTTAGAGGGTCAAGGTTCATCACACATGTGCATGTGTGTGCCTGTATCTGTGCATATGTGTGCAGGTGCCTGCATACCTATATGAGTTAAAATAGAACTCACTGTGCAACTATAAAAAAATCCCATCCTGCTGAGCAATTTCAGGTTATGTGTGGTTGGACAGTGTGATGCTGGTCTTGTTCCACCCAAGTTCCACTTGGCAAGTATTAATATAATCTCTGAAAGACTCAGAGATTGCCAGACACAGCCCTTTGCATCCTGCTGTACAACACCAAGCATTTAACAACATCCGCAGTATTCTCATGAACAATGAAAAGAGGATTTTGCCTAAAAATGCTATTTAGATGCCTAAAAGAATTAAGATTCTTGTAGTATTAGACAGTAGACTATAAATTCTGAATTTGATTGAAATAGTAATTGGACTAGCATGATTTAATTATGGATATTGTGTTTGGAGTTATAGACACAGTAATTTAAAATGTGTCTTTCTGCTTAGAAGACACCTTCTGTTCTTGAACCACAGGCTACTCTTAATGTCTTGAAGAGCAGCCAGATTAGAACATCTGAACAATTACACTTATAAAAAAGTAGGAGAACATTTTATAGTCCACATGATAAATGCATCAAAAGCTACCTAGAAAAGAATGACAAGCTTCGAGTTAAAATATAAACAGACTTAATATAGCAAGTGAAGAATTTATATAATTCAGAGAAGTGTAAATTAATGGGAAAAGATTTTACTCAAATGCATCTGATCTGAAGATTTCACAAGCCCCACATTCAAAACAGAGCTAGAACACAGACCATAAGATCATCTGCAATTTTTTTGGTTTAGATACTTCGAGAGATTTGAAAAGCATAAAAGCCAGAGCATGCATATGCTGCTTACAAAGCAAATTTGAATGAGTTAGAAAAGATGGAAGACTACAACTTAACATAAGAAAACCTGTATTCATGTTTTCCATTGCAGTTTGTATTTCTCTTTTTCATTCCATTAAAAACAGATTAAAAATTCAATGGGCAGCTTGGATTCCTTCTAAAATATATTGTTATAACAGACATGGAGACTGAAGGAACTGAATGCAGTTAGATAGTATGATAGGTAAAAGGTAGATAGAGTATCTTATCAACACAGAGTATGTTCTAAAGGCTCCATTTCATATCCTTCCGAACTATTTTCAGACAAACTTTTGTTATGTATACCTGATTTTCAAGACACGAACTATGCATTTAAGAAAAAAAAATTATAAAAGAGAATATTCTTTAGGGACATGTAACTATTTTCTTGTCTTTTGTCTGACCTTCAAATTCTGCTTTATATGTTTGTAACTTTTTTTTCAGAAAAGAAAAGGAAAAGCAAAATAAACCTTTTAGTGAGTTAAAATAAGATACTTCCATATAAACTGGATTTTTTTTTTTTTTGAGACTTATCAGCCAATGCACACATAGTGCACCAAAATACACCAAATATTTTTAATTATCTCCTGAGTCATCAATGGCTTAGTTCTTTGAAGTAAAAAACTCTTAAACATAAAGAAAATGAAAAGTTTAAACTAAATATTTTTTTGGTGATCAGAAATACAAAGAACACTAAATACAACTATTGAAATGAAGAATCCATTCTCAACCCTACAGAATAGCAAATATATCATCAGAGAAAAAAAAACAACAAAAGAAACAAAAGCTATGCTTCCAAATTATTTCCTAGTCAGGCTAAATCCTGAGCAACATTGTCTGTAGTATTACATTTTAAATAGTTCTAGTAACAAAGTATGGAACTTTACTTATTTACTTACTGTAGCAAGTCAACTGTGTCAAACCCTTGCTACAATCTGAGCATAGTTTGCTAACTAGTGTGAGATAAACCAGATGAATAACCCAAATCTTAGGGGAAAGGTACAAAATGTCTGTTCTGGAAACTTTGAAGGGGAATTTTTTTTTTTTTTCTCATAAAATCAGGAGTGTCTAATTGCATATCTGTTCATATGTAATTTAAAAAAAAGTTTTCACAAAAGTGTAGTCTCATGTAAAATTTTTCAGCTTTCTTCTGAATAGTTTCACAATGAATGCAGAAAATGAAAATGATCAATATTCATAGAAAGTATCCATATCTTTTAGTTCTGAAAATATTCTATTCATTTTTACTTATATGTATATTCTGCTTTTGTACAGGAGGCAAACTGTCTTGCAAATTCACGTACAGCATTACTTTGCAAATACTAACTAATGGCAAAAAAATAACAGATATTTGTAGTCAATCAGTAGTGGAAAAATTAAAATAAACTTTAACTTTGGCTTTTAGGATTAATTAATTAATTCATACAACAATTTTTATGCATCGTTCAACAACATGTGGGTTTTTTTCCATTTTTATTTTAATCATAATGTATTAATCACTTTATAGTAACATAACAAAGCTCATGCAGAAGCAATTATTATGGAAGAATTAATACAGTCTTCACTGATACACAAACAAGCTTGCATAATAGTGCAAACTATAATGTCTGTCCACTGTCAAACTATCAGCTATCTCTCTGCATGTTCTAATCTACAACAAATACATAATAGATCATTCTTGTTTCATCACTACTGTGTTTTAAATCACCAGATAGTTACCAACTATCTTGTACATTGGCAGCTTTTGTGAAGTACGTACTTGTCTGTCGGTAGGCATGTAGATTTTTACTTGAGCATAAGGGACAGATTAGACATTGTACATTGTCTTTGCTTGTCAGAAGTTACCCTATCCGTCTTGCCCCATTGCAGAAAGTAGTTCACACATTTTTATCCATTATTAAAAGACACCTGACATACCCAGAGCTATCTGAAAGAACAATCAACCTAACTCAAAGGACATGGAGGCCTGAACTGACAGAACACCAAACATTTAACTTAAATGAGAGAACAGATTAAACTGGAAGCAACCAGTATCTCTTCTTCTTTTCTTGGGAAAGAGAACCTATTGAAAAACCGGCCCCAGCACAGAGCATTCACTTTACTGAACCGATGAATTAGAAATTTACATAGGAGAGAGATGTAAATCAAGTGTGAGCCAGATGTATAGCTAAGCACACTATGCTGAATGTTCAAGAGTCACACAACCTCTCAGAGGGGTGTTTGTACCTGAGGTAACATTAACGACTCTAATGAAGATATTCAACAGAATCAAGAGATCGAAACAGCCCCTTTTCAGTTCTGCATTTCCTGATGTACATAAACACATTCTTATCATTGTTAAACATATGAAACTGTCTCCTGCAATGCTCTTGGGTATCTCTAAACGAGACACTGAGCATAAACACAATGAAACTCATCGCAACAGTGCACATCCATAATTTCACAACTATGCCAAGTTAAAAGCCAAACCATACAACATCTTTTTTTAACTAAAAGAGCTGAGCTAAAGTAGAAATATTTCCATCTATATTAAACCTGTTCTTATAAATCTACACTAGATTATGATATTTGAAGAGCTTAATTTGAAAGCCCTTCAGTGAACTTCTTTGTGTAACTACATTTCTGACCCGATCTGTAGAGTTCTCACCTTAAAACACAAAGGTGGAATTATGCTGTCATTTACTGGTTTTACACAGGAGAAGTCAGTTTTTCATTTGGTAATGTAATCTGACAGTCTGACAAAAACATTGGAAAAGGAATAATATCTATTCAACTCTTGAGGGAGTTAGAACTGATGGAAAAATAGATACTTTGAAAAATTTCATAAATGGGAAGCTCACTCTCAAGTAACATACTGTAGGCTTGTGTCATTCCTAGTCACTGGAATCTCTTTTACTGATTTCTCATGACACCACATCAGGCCCAGAAAATTCACCTATAGATTGTCTCATGGTATATGTATAGCTGCACAGGAATGAGACATAATTTTCAACTGTAGCCAAAAAGATTCACCTCCTGTTTCCAAAAGGAAAACAAGTACACTAATGCACTCCTACATCTGTCCTTCATCCCTCACTGGGGGCTTGTATTCAGACTTTGCTTATATACAGAACCTTTTCCAAAAGGAATAACACCAGCTATATAGGGTTTTATTTAGACACAGTACACTCGAGTACATTATCTCTTTGGAAAAGTGACTATGAAAAGTTCAGAACGATTAAGTCACTGTATCCTCACTGTCAGTGCAATATGGTAAAAATAATAAGATTTTATGGCAAATTTTGGTTGTTCTAATGGAGATTTAATCAAGGTTCCTACCCTATAAAATAGAAAGAAATGAGGAAGTGTGGGCTTCAAAGTGCAGAGCTACAGTCATTGGACTTTTTCTGAATCATTGCAGTTTTCCTTAAAAGTAATGCATCATGGTGTTACCCTAATTTCCACTAGGCTAGATCAAACAATATAAAGATGCAAACTTTAGATGTATTAAAGCTAAGGGCAGATATTGCAAAGTCAGTTTCACTAGATTAAATCTAGTAAAGTGATTCCTTCAGATTTTTTATATCACTTTAGTCCATACTAAACCTCATTCTAGTTTTTCAGCTGAACCATCTTTGATTACTTCATGAGGATCTTGTCCCAGTTGTAGCAAGCAAGTACACAAAATTCAGTTATATATTTCTCTCTTCTCTTAATAGGATGATAATTCTCCTTTTCTGCAGATTTCAACTACAAAAAGATTATTTTTATATAAAGAAATGGGAGTGTGGGTGAGGTTTTGTCCCTTTCTGTGTTATTCTGCGTTATTTTGGAAGTATTATGACATTTAATTGTAAAACGTTCATTCATGTAGAACTTTGTGAAAGCAATAAAAGTAATTGTTTCTGAAAGTAGGAAGCTTGCTCTTACCTCACATATGTTGAGTAATGACCTCATAGAGTCTCATTATCATGTGTAAGAGCAGTAGAAATCCAGGTAGACTTCAAACAAAATCAACCATCTTCCATTGTGTAGCTTTTAGTGAACTGTACATTCCTACTAGGTGTTCTTCAAATTTATTAAATTAGTGAACTTATGAATCAAATATTAAAAAGAAAGATTACAATGTCTTATCAGCCCAATTCAAATGGCAGCTTAACAACATGTAGAGTTGTATGTTATACATATACAGTATAAGTTACAGTGTTAATGTTGGTTTGAAGAGTTAATTTCATAATATCTCTCCTGGTTTTGAAAATGTAGTCAGAGACTTTGCTTGTCTTTGCAGAGACTTCTGCCAAGTAACTTGATTCATTGTAAAAACCTTCTGCATCATCAAGAATTCTTATGATTTTTTTCTCTTAAAATTTGAAATTTGTTGTCTGCTGATTAACCTTCCTTTTTCACTTTCTTTTTAACTGTTTTGTTACAAAGCATTATTTAATGCAGAACAGGTAGTTATTAAAAAATTTCAAAATTATAAGATCTTCCTAGATTTTTTTTTTCATCTCCGCTTATTCCTAATATTGCTGTTTTCTGTATCTCCATTTCTATATGTTTAAAATAGGAGTAATGATATTTTCATATTGTAAACCTCCTTGAGATTACTGATATGCTTGTCTTGGGGCTTTCTCCTGTGCAATTCCTAAATATGTAACTCATACAGCTTATTCTCAATCTTTTGTTTACTTGTTTTTCCCCATTTGGGTATTATAAGTGTTTCTTTTTCCCACAATTCTGTTTTTCTTATAGTTTATGTCTAAGCACTCAAACAAAAAAATACATCAACTATGAAAGCAATATATTTCTCTTTGGTTTTCATATGAAATATGTGAGTCTGCACTTTATAATTTTTCCCCAGTAGAAAGTGTAGATTTTGCTGCTGCAACACTTTTTGCCCATGTCAAAACAAATTACTAACCAAGGGGAAGTACTGTATTCTGCACCTGGAATGGGGCAACCCTGGTTGTGTGTATAGACTGGGGAATGAAAGGCTGCAGCGGAACCCTGAAGAAAAGGATCTGGGGGTCCTGGTCGATGGCAAGTTGAATGTGAGTCAGCAGTGCCCTGGCAGCCAGAAGGGCCAACCCTGTCCTGGGGGGCATCAGGCAAAGCATCACCAAATGGTCGAGGGAGGGGATTATTCAGCTCTGCTCTGCACTGGTGCAGTCTCACCTTGAATATTGTGTGCAGATTTGGGCACCACAATATAAGAAAGATATTAAACTGTTAGGGAGTGTCCAAAGGAGGGCAAGGAACATGGTGAAGGGCCTTGAAGGGAAGCCATATGAGGAGCTGCTGAGGTCACTTGGTGTGTTCAGCCTGAAGAAGAGGAGACTGAGGGGAGACCTCATCATAGTCTACAACTTCCTTGTGAGGGGAAGAGGAGGGGCAGGCACCAATCTCTTCACTCTCATGGCCAGTGACAGGACCCAAGGGAATAGCCTGAATTTGTGTCAGAGGAGGCTTAGGCTGGATATTAGAAATAGATTCTTCACCCAGTGGGTGGTTGGGCAGTGGAACAGGCTCCCCAGGGAAGTGGTCACAGCACCAAGCCTGATGGAATTCAAGAAGCATTTGAACGACACTCTCAGGCACATGGCGTGACTGTTGGGGATGGTCCTGTGCAGGGTCAGGAGTTGGACTCAAGAATCCTTGTGGGTCCCTTTCAACTTGGCATATTCCATGATTCTGTGATTCTGTGATTTGTTCAAATACAAGAGCACTCCAAGGCCTAACAATTTTTAAAAATGCTATTTACAAGAAAAAAAATAAATCCTTAATCCTTTTGTTTTTATGGATATTTATGTCAATCTTTATTCCAGCAGAACTTTTTTATCTCACGTTTTGGAAAAAAGGTTAACCTTCCTGAATGACTTTCACAGGTAGAAAGGTAATATGAAAAAGAAAGATTTTGGAAGGTGGTTAAAGATGTTTCAGAAGTTAATGTAATTCCATTTAATGAAAGAAAATTTTTTAAAAATAAAGAAATTTATTAATCAAAAGCAGTTCTTTCTTGGGAGAGCAGAGAATAATGACTAGAGCATGTTGTCTTAATTATGAACACAAACATTTCTGGTTATAATTTTTATTGAGTTTCTTACTCAGAAGCATTAAAGAGGTTACCATTACTTTCAGGAAGGAAAAGGTTGTGAAACGGGCAACCTACTGCAGTCTTTCTTCAAATTTCATGTGGAAAGAGATCACAAAAAATCAACTGTCATGAAGCAGCTGTTGTGGGACATCATGTTCCTACTTTGCCAGTCTGCATGTATTCTCTGTCAAAAACACTGGCCTACTTCTAAACAGTGTATGACTTCTGATGGATTTTAAACCCTTGAAGAAATCATTTTGTACTCAAGTAAGAGCAGTGTTGCAAAAATCTTTTTTTTTTGAGTAGGATTTATATATAAAAGGTTCTTTAATTGAATATATATAGATTCAGAGTATATATAAAAAGGTTTTCTGACAGGTGGGTAAAAGCAAGTAGATTAAAAAATAATCAAATTTAATATAAAGTCCTGTAAGTTCTCAATTGCAGCGTATAGTAACTGTGTGAGCAGCATGTGAAATTTAGGTAATATTTGAGATAGCGTTTTTCAGCTATAGAACGTTTCATAGCTTTTCTGAAACACTGCTGTTACCCTTTGCTATATTGCTACCTCTCAAAAACAGTATAAAATATTTGAGTCATCTCATTCCTTATACACTGGTAGAACTGTATTTTATGGCATTAGATAGAAATTTTTTAATTCATCCTGTTTTCTCGCATCACAAAATTCCATACAGACTAGCATGTTCAGTATTGTTTAATATGCTGTAAGTTTGCCAGTTAGAAAAATTAAGCCCTAAAAATTCCAAAAGGTAATCAGAATACAACATTTATAAACATGAAGATTAAAACAGACATTTATTTGGGCTCTGAGTAAATAACACACATAGCACAAAGCTACTTGATGCTCACAACCCTTTAGAAAATGAGGATAATTTTGTTCTAATGTAAAGGTGCTTTTGTTGTTGTTATTGTTTGTGAGAAGAATAATCTCTGAATAACAGAGTTACAGCAAATCAAGTGTTGTATCACAAACAATTGAACCTGGTCTGTGGTAGGGTTGGATGAAGACAAAAAAGTAGTCAAAGAAAATGCTGGTACATCAGTAAATTTCTAACTAACAAGGAATATTAAAATAACACAGAATCATTGTAGACTAATTTGGGAATAAACACAGAAATTATGATCAGGAAGCTAAAGTTCTAAGTTTGAAGCAGCTACCCAGTTAGATGTAGGGTAGTTACAAATTTTAGTTTGAAGTACATATGCAGAATCATATAATAGGATCGTATGACAAAAGAGAATGTTTTTCCTGTTGCCCTGAAAAAGACTGTTATTGTAAATATTCATACAAAACATTCTTTTTAACGTTTTATAATGAAGCATTTTGATTTTTATCTTGCATTACCTAGAGGGAATTTACTGAAAAACCCTACAAAAGAATTCCCTTGTGTCTGTTCCCTCTTTAAGAAGCCATTGAAATTAAAAAGTTGATAGATTTACTTCAAGGTGATATGTCTTTGTCAGGAACATATTAGCCCTCTTTAACATTTACAGGATGTTGAAGCACTGTTGAGTCATGTCTATTAATTCATAAATTTGTTACAATGAAGGTAAAACTGTCAGAATAAATGAAAGTAATTTATTGGGAAATGAAAATATCATCAAAATATCTTAATAAAGCACATTTAACAACAAAAAGAAAAAAAAAGTGTCCCATAATTAAATAGTGAATACTTTAAAAAACAATGCTTTTAACCTGCCTACGGTTAACAAATTATGTGAAAACAATTTTAAAAAAAGTCTAGGAATTAGTTATTGTATTACTAAGCAAAGTTGTGTTCTATTCCACAATCTGTGAATCTGATTATAATTTGTGTAAAAGACCAAAGAACTTTTTAAGTGCTGGGCTGATTTGAGCTCTGATTCGCCAATGTTGATATGGGAATGATGGAAGACTTCCTGAGGTGCCGGTTGATAGAGAACTTCTGTTTTCTTAAACTGACTTCCAGCAGAAGCAGACCAAAGAATAGACCAAAGAATAGAAAACAGAGAAAATACCTTACATTAGACAGAGTGTCTATGAATTAATCCTCTCTCTATATATGCACATGAACATACACATGAATGAGGGGAGAAAATTGAGAAAAATATACTAGTTTAACAAGATATTGATTTTTTATATAAAGAATTTCAAGGAGAGAACAGTTGTCCCCTCATGATAATGTGTTTGTTATTTCTTTGTAGTTTTGCAAGTCTACAAGCACTCATCACTGACATTTCTGGGATTAGCAGCAAATGTTTTTCATAGTAAAAAGACAGTTTGATTCTCACAAGACAATGTTGGTAGACTATGGGAATTGCAGCAAAATACTTCCAAGAGTAAATCCTGAAAATTAGAAACAACAAGACTATGCAACATCTTTTTTTACAAAGATGTAGAAGGTATTCATGCTGGATCTTGGCACAGGTGTCAAGGGGAAAAAAAAATGATGAAAGATAAAATAATCAAATACTTGTGATTTCTCCAATAAAACCATGGCTGAGATTTTTTTATTTCTCCATTGTTTGTCGTGATGCTTGTTTAACCACCCTGGAATCATATTAAATCCTGATATAGGTTGATTTTACTAAACAAGTACTTAATTATTAATATTATGTCACTAGACATAATTTTACTGTTCTGTTTCATACACCATAAAATAGAAATGTTAACAGGTGTGATCAGGTCAATATTTATCTGTTGCTGGAGACAAGAAAAAAAATAATTGGAGATTATAAATATTAAAGAAATTGATTAAAACTGCAACATCTGTTTGTAAAATCCAAGGCTGAATCGTTCACTCAATCCTTCTTGAATTGAATAACAAACTCAAAACTGAATCAAAACATTATTAGCTTTAAGTAGTATTTTTTTATTATTTTTAAAATGAGGCTATGTAAAATTCAAAGCATTTGAAAGACAGATGTAGTTATGCAAAAAAAAAAAAACAAAACAAAACAAAACAAAACAGTGAACTCAGTTTAATGGTATGTTTTTTAAGTAATGGAAAATCAGGTGATACCCACAAGATTTGGGTTCTGTCTAAGCCTGATTCATAATTTATAGCAAACATAGCAGCAGGGCAACTAGCTAATAATTTTTTGCTACTTTTTATGTTTTCAGTATTTTTATCTGATTTCACTGATGTATTCTTAATGGAGTAATCAGTCATTGAGTCTTAGTGTAACATGTGAATGAAAATTAACGTGGTCAATAAAGCAGTTTCCAATTTGCTTTTGAAGACTACACTGTTAGGTCTGCTACCTAAAACAAAGATATTTTTGGATAAGAAACTGACCATCCGTGCCTCAGGAAAAAAAAAAAAAAGAAAAAGACAAAACTATATGTTCCCTTTGAAAACTGTGCCATTGGTTACTAGCTTCCATTGACATTTGCTTGCTTTTGTTTGCTTGTTTGTCTTCGGTTTATTTCTGTTATTTTCTGTTCTGTATACTTTTTCGTTTAATATAGGTTCTTTTTCTCTGATGTGACACCTACGTATAGTTTCAGGGATCAAAAGATCATGTATGATGGAGAAAGCAGTGGTACCAAAGAACAGTAGCATGGTTCCCCTGGTTAAATTACAAATATGTGATCTGATATTCTGTGGTAAATCTAAGGTAAATTTGAAAGGTCACGTAGTGGTGAGCTGGTTTTTACTGGGATAGAGTAAATTGTATTCATAGTAGCTGTATGGGGCTGCGTTTAGTGTTGTGCTGGAAACAGCGTGATAAGACAAGGATTTAGCTATTGCTTTAGCTATTGCTGAGCAGCGTTTACCCACTGTCAAGAACATTTCTACTTCTCACCCCACCAGCGCAGGCGGGGACAGAGCCAGGGCAGCTGACCCCAACTGTCCAGAGGGACATCCCACACCATGTGGCTTCATGCTCAGCATATACACTGAGGGAAGAAGGATGAAGGAGGTGACATTTGAAGTGATGGTGTCTGTCCTCCTAAATCACCATTATGTGTGATTGTTATTTTAACCCTGGAGTTTTATCACTTTTACCCTTCGGATTTTCTTCTCCCTCACAGAGTGGGAAGGTGAGCAAGCAGTTCTGTGGGGCTTGGTAGTTGACTGTAGTCAAACCACAACACATGGCTATCAGTATCCAGTGGTTTGAGCTTCTGATTCTTTGTATCTGGACTTGATTTCTACCATTTTATTCAACTTTGGTAAAAGGTAAATAGTAATTGTACTTATTATCTTCTTAAGAAAAAACAGATGAGCAGGAATCCAAGAAAGAATTGTGATGTTCAGCTCTACAATTCCTACTATTGCATTCTAGTTTACACAGAGAATTGTAAAATACTCCTATCATTTACCTACTAATTATACCAAAGGAAATAAGACTTGACACTAATGAGCGTAATGAAGCTTGTTTGAAAGAGGAAAGTCTGTTTTTGAAATTCTGCTTTCACCATTCACTTAGGTAACCTGGATTTCCCTTGTTGCTTCTGATCTTCACCAAAGAATAAGGCTCTACTATAGTGCAATGGAGCATTTGTACACATCTAGTTCTTTAAACATGAAAGATAGTTTGAGACCCTTTTCCTTGTTAGTCATTTTTTGAGAAATCATAAGTGAAGATGTGAATATAATTTTAAATTTGTTACAGTATGAATTTGAACTGTAATGGTTTAAGCCCTCATAAGTAGAACTCAAGAGAAATTATTTCCTCATGCTCCAACATCCCATGTGAACTTTTCCACTACTACTGAAGTAAAATTTATTTAAGGATGCACTAGAATAGACTGGGAGTTTTCACAATGTCACTTACTAAGTCTGAGATGGTAGACTGTAATTAAAAGATGAAGGTAAGTAAGAAATGACTTCTGAACATCTCCCTGCTGAACTGATTCACCTTTACTAAGTGATAATATGATCAAGGTTGAAAAGTTATGGTACAAGACAGAACATGCAGAAATGTTTCCCAAACCATGACAAACAAATGACTAACATAGATGAGTCACGGGGATGACTGCAAGACAGCTGGTGCCAGGGCTGAGACAGGGGTCAGGGAAAAGGGGGAAGATCTCAGTGGTATAAACAAGGTACGGCTGCAGCCTGATTCAGTGCAGAGCTTGTCTTAAGTGGAAGCTTAATGCAATAAAATTTGGATTTTCATAACCATAAAAACCATGCTATGGTTTTAGTAACCATAGTAACAATATCCAAAAGCACATAAAGACTGAAAAATTTCATTCTAGCATTTGTTTGCAAATTAACTGAACTCACATGAACCTGTTTGCAGGCTGAGTCAGAACATAATGGGATTCTGGTTGAGATGCAGGTTTCGTGATAGGTGAACTTTGAATGGGAAGCTTCCTAGTGGGAGATACTGAAAAAAGATAAAAAGGGTTACTTTTACGTGCAGACTTTGGTCTACAAAGCAGAGAAAGCAGAACAGGTAAAATAAATCCAGTCAATTAATTCAATGTCTTTATTGGCTACTGGATTATATGGCTTTCACCTTTGAAAATATCTGCTAGAATCATTCTGGTCCTGTAATGTCTAGTGATTTCTGAGCACAAATTATTTTCCTGAGAGCTGCACCCCAAATATTCCTTTTGCATTTACAGAATGAGCCCCACTGATCAGACTGACAGCCTCATAGAAATTCTCTACCTGTCTTTGGTTTGGTTTTTGTTTTGGTTTAGGGTTGTTTGAGGGGGGTTGCTGTTTTTGTTTGTTCATTAAGTTTTTTTATTTTTTATTTATTACTATTTTCTTAGTACAATGATGAAACAAACATCACTGTATAATTTTAAAAAATATAGCAGAAAGCTCTAGCTGAATTTATCACATTTTCCGTAAATTACTTAGACACAGGAGAAGGTAATCTGGTCATACAGTTTAATGCATGAGAAAGGGGACACAAATGTAAGATATACATCTCAAAGGAAGCAACCAGATAAAGCAGACAGAGTGTTCTTCTAATTCTATAAGGGATTATATGCATCCGTATCTGCAACCATGCTGACTACCAATGACTTTAACACACAGCTCCCTGTGGTAGAAAAACAAGTTTCCTATTTCTTGGTGTCCTGTTCCAATTTTACTCACTTGTTTTCTCTTCATTTTTGAATGATATCTAAATTTTTAGTTTGTTCTGTATTCTTATATATATTAAATGTATTATGCATACTATTATATACATTCTATATATTACATCTTTGTATATATAATATTGTATATTAATTTAAAAATAACGTTACTGTAAAAGAAATAAAAATATTTAAAAACAGTATTTAATACAAATTTCAGTGATAGAGTACAAAAGCACGGTGAAAAATACTTACAAAAGAAATTAAGAAAAGAGATTTTTCTGTAACTTTGGAATTAATCCTAAATATAGTGTCAATGCTGTGAGATCTATTTAGGTCTTCCTAAAAAGGAAGTCTCCGTATTGTGGAAACAGGAGAATTTACAAATACAGGCTATTTAATGTCTGTTACAAAGAAAACCATTAAACCTTGCTTCTTGATAATTACCATAGGAATAAAATACAAAATATAAGAAAAGAAAAATACAACAATATCCATTCTATGTTCTCATCTTTATTAGTATTCACAAAAGTTAAAATAAAAGTAGGGGAGGGGAAAAAAACCAGCACAGTGCTAAGCACACATCTTATAAATTTCTCTGACATAATTATCACATTTATGTAAACCATAAAAAAACATAGATTTTGACTCATTCCTTCAAAGGCAAGAACACTTACATAACAGTTTTGAACCGTGGGTTTGCACGAGTCAATGGGAGTTTCAGTCAATTTCCAGGAAGGTGGGGTTCATAAGGTCAGAGAAACATTGGTAGAAAAGACCACTAGTGGTCACCACATCCAGCTTTTTTCCCAAAATGGGACTATCTTACAGTGTGCTAGAGAGGTAAAGTGTAGTCAGAAAAAGATATGAGTGATTTCATTAGTGTGTGTGAATGTGAAGATTATAAATACACATACTGTATACAGATTGTCAGCATGCTACTAGTAGGAATTATGGGATTATCATCCAAAACCTCCTGACTCATTTTACAACCTTCTTTCAGATTTTTAAAAATTTCTTATTTTACTCCCTTTTGGAACAAAAAAAACCCAAAACTAAACTATTTTTAATGGTAATTTCCTGTAACTGAACTATAAGTGAAAGATTTCCACCGACAGTTGCTACTGGCGAAAAAAATATTTGGAAGCACTTTTTAAAAAAAAATTTAAACATTTACCAACACTGAAAATCTGTCACGATTCCAAAGTTCCAAAATTAAGAGAATGAATTAAAAAATAATTTTAATGGAAAATTACTACATAAAAAGTTATTGAATCAAACATGAAAAAAGAACTAATGATATGCATAATTATCTTTGTAAACTACACTCAAATTTGGTTCAAAGTTTTAGCTTTTCTCCATGACTTATTGTTTTAAGTTGGAAATCAGGAGAGCCTAATACTCTCTATTCTTGTCCATTTTCTGTCTTTCATCATGTGCATTTGTTTGCATAATATAGAAGAGCAGCAGGGCAGAGTAATTATGGCAATCAGTCTCCGAACACATTAATCTGCTCTAAACTGCAGGGAGTAAATGATGCAGAAAGAAATCCAGCAGCGAAATATTTCTTTTGTTTGTGGCAAATCTCATACCAAGTTTAAATCATGCAAGGGCAACTTGTAATTTATTTCATGGTTGCCTAGGCATCAGCAATTAAAATACCTGGTAAAAATGTTTGATTTGAAGAGGCTTATAAAGCCTCTAGTTTATGTAAGCTAATGAACATCCTATTGTAAACAATAACAAATACTCTTCTTTGTTTACTTGCTTGGAGAATAATCCTTGTTAATAACTATATTCTTCCAATAGACTGTAGCTAAAGGTTTCAAACAGCAAATAAGATTTTTATTTCTTCTTTTGTTTCTTATTTTATTTCTTACTCTCATTTATTCTATGTACTCCTCATAAAAATCTTCAAGTCAGCAAGAGCAAAGCTAAATTCATTTGTAAAAAAAGAATTAAACCCCACCACACAGAGATTAAATAATAAAACAATTTCAGATCCAGTTGATGGATTTTCATTGAATTTTTGGTAAAAAAGAAAAAGTGTAGGGAATTTTTTAAATTTTTTTTCTTCTATTAAATATTTTGATGCGAATTTATTTTCTTTAAACCTGTAAAAAAGAGACTGCAGGAGGGGGAAAAATGTTTTATATCAGAGTTTAAAATATAAAAAAATCCATGAAATTCTTTGTTCGTAGTAAACCAAATTACTTTGCAATGTCCTTAGTTCTTTCATTCGAAAACAAAGAAGCAGTCACGTTTTGTGCAATGTTCAACTCTCTGTACTCTTAAATATCATCCCTGCCTTTAGCTGTGCAGTGAAAATGTAATTCCATTACTGTGAATGACTTTATTTTCTTCCTTTTTCTAGAAAAAGGGCAGCATATTGTCTTTAGTCATTCAAGTCATAACCCAACAGAGCATCGGGTACAGGATTTAGGTGAGTCTGTGCTGAGATTTTGGGCGTGGATAAAAAAGGACATGCTGTATACCTAACTTGGGAGAAGGCAACACTTCCTGCTTCCATCATTAAAGCCAAATAACCATGTCTCTAATGAAGTGGATCACTGAATAAAAAAATATAGTAAAGAACACTGATATTGAATGTGTCCTGTGTTTTCTAAATATTTCAGAAATCTGAAAATGCTCACACTGAGTTAGTTATACATACAAGTCATGTACAGACTTATATGACTTCTATTATATGGTTTATAATAAGTAGCTTAAGGGAGGTTGAGCGCTGTGTGTTCTCTCCAAATAAATCTGAAATTTCATGCTTACTTTATTTTAATTCATGTTTTATTAGGGATCTTTTTTCTGAGTGTTAAGGACTTTATATAAAGTATTTACATGTTTACCATTGTTTCGGAACAATCAACTGACTTCATCCTCCCTCCCAATATAAACTGAAACAAACAGAATAAACAACATGCTATTTGGCATTTGAGAAGCTTGACAAGAACCGGCAATGTGTGTTTGCAGCCCAAAAAGTCCATCATATCCTAGGCTATACCATGCGTGTAACAGCAGATTGAGGAAGTTAATTCTCCCCCTCTACTCCACTCTGCTGAGACTCCCCCTGGAGTACTGCATCCATTTCTGAGAGCCACAAAATAAGAAGGACATGGACCTGTTGGAGTGAGTCCAGAGAGGGGCCACAAAGGTGATCAGGTATCTGGAGCACCTCTCCTATGCAGACAGGTTTACAGAGTTAGGTTTGTTCAACTTGGAGAATACGATAGAGAGACCACATGGCCGGCTAATACTCAAAGAGAGGCTAGAAGAAACCTGAAGAGGGACTTTTTACAAGGGCATATAGTGATAGGACAAGGATTAATGTCTTTAAACTGAAAGATGAGAGGTTTAGATAAGAAGTCTGTCCTGGTTTTGGCCAGAAAAGATTTAAGATTTTTTTGCAGTAGCTGAGGGGTAGTAGCTGTGGGTGTACCTAAGAGGTTATTTGATTCCATCATTGGCATGAGTGGGGTAGAGGAACTCTCCCTTTGGAGAGGAAGGGTGTTCCTTTCAAGTGGAGTAAACACAGTAGAAGAAGCAGTGGGGTGGGGTAACTTAGGGTCAGGGTCAGTAAGTATTTTGTATGTAAATCACCCTCTCTTTGTACACTCTTGCTATTAGTATTGTTGCTGTTACTACTTCTTTTCTTATTGCTGTTTCCAGTGAATTGTTCTTTTCTGAACTTGTGATTTTCAACTTTGGTGCCTCCAGTTCTCAAATCCCTTCTGGTTTGGAAGTTTCGATGGGGGCACTGAACACGGAAGTACCATTCCTAAACCATGAAAATGCTGGAAAAATTCCTTCACTGTGGTGAGGCAGTGAAACACGTTTTCCAGAAAAATTGTGGATGGCCCATCTCTGTCAGTGTTCAAGGATAGGTTGGATGGCACTTTGAGCAACCTGGTCTTGTGGAAGGTATCCCAACCCATGGCAGGGGAGTTGGATCTAGATTATCTTTAAGGTCCTTTCCAATCCAAACATTCTGTGATTCAGTGAACATTCTAACAAATGTAGACTGTGTTGCTTAAAACTGATATGTGACTTTGATACAACTGCTGATTTCCTAAACAAAGGAATATCTAGACTATGATAAACTATTTAATTTGGCAATGAATATTAGACTGGAAAGTTTTAAGATTTGCATAAGAATTATTATTTAAAAAATGAATGAAGAATTAAAACAAGGGCAGGACAAGGCTGGAAAGAGTTGCAGGTAGAGTTCCTAAAACAAATATAAGCCTTGGAAAAAACTTTTAACAATTCTTAATGATCACAACATTAAAAAGTAACATTTTATTGCCATGTTTGCTGTTCACAAATGTAAAGAAAGCATTATCACTGCAGAATTAAAATTGTATCGAGGACTGATCAGACAAATAAGAACACTATTAAAAGCAGAAAAAAACAAACCATGAAAGAAAATGATGCTAAGCACAAGAATTCCTAATTTAAAAACAACAGAATATTTTTTTTTTAAATAAATTACTTAATACAACATATTTTATTTAAAATTAGTGTGATTCATCTGCTCCCAAGAAAATATTTAATAGATGACATATCAGGCATGGTTCTTTCATGTAGCGAGTGCAAGGCATTAGTAATATGTCATCACTAATATTTTTCACAATTCTATCACTCATATTTAAAAAAACCAAGAAAGTGAATGCAGACTACAAATCTAAAAGATCTTTATTCTCAGAGAAAAAAAAAGACTGTGCAGAAATATGAGTGATATATATACGTCTATACATCTAAGCAGGGTAAATGTGAATGGAAGAAGATATCTGAACACACAAAATATATTTGTACTGGACATTAGAGAATAAAACCTTTCTAAATAGAAGGACATTAGGGCACTGAAATATATTGCCTAGGAAAATTCTATCACCAGAATTAGAGGATTTCAGGAAGAGTCTGGTAAAAATCTGTCAAGAATTATTTGAGACTCCAGATCTTGTTTTTGGACAGGGAAGTGGAAAAAATTACATATTCAGTTTCCTCTCTTGATTTTCTGAAAATTACTTTAAACAGCACATTTTTGTTTTTAACTCCACAGGTCAATTAACTGAGCCAACAAAAACAAAACACAAAAAATATTACAGTTTATTATATCTTTGGTTCATTCACTGTTTATTGTAGCACTTCTCTAAAATCAAGATTTACTTCTCCAAAACCTGCAAAAGTGAAGGCAAACCACAGATATCGTCTTGGTGCATGACCTTCATCTCTCACGGTCATTCCTTTACTGTAGATCATTATCCTATGATACCAGACAGTGGGTCTAATGCCACTCAAACATTTCACAGTCTAATGTACAAACTGTGTCATTTCTTTATCAGGATCATGCTTCATCTATCATGCTTTCAGCTCAAGGAAAGTGTTTGCGTCTGTCAAGAACTACATTCAGGAACAGTTTGATAAAATGGTTGGTTTGTCAAATTGCTGTTAATGCAATCAGCAGTTAACATAAGCATCAACAAGATAAAATATCAGCAACTATAACAGTTGAACATAGAATTAAACAAGAAAATTCTATGTTTCCTCAATTCATGAAGGACATAGAGGTGCTGCAGCAATTCCAGAGAAGGGAAACAAATCAGGTAAAGAGTCTATAGGGTAAGCCTTATGAAGTGCATCTTGAGAGAGTTAGGGTTGTTTAGCCTGGACAAGAGGAGGCTCTGAGATGACCTTATCACTCTCTACAAAGGAGGCTGTAGCCAGGTGGGGGTCATCCTCTTTTCCCAGAAAACTAGTGGCAGAATGAGAGGACACAGTCGCAAGCTGTGCCAGGGGAAGTTCAGGTTGGAAATTAGGAGGAATTTGTTCACAGAAAGAGTGATTAAAAATAGGACTGGACTGCCCAGGGAAGCAGTGGAGTCACTATCTCTGACAGTGTTTAAGAAAAGACTGGGCCACTTAGTGCCATGGTCTATTTGACATGGTTGTGTTCAAAGGTTGGACTTGATGTTCTCAGAGGTCTTTTCCATCCTAAATGGTTCTGTGATTCTGTAAAAGAGACAGTGGGCAAGGAAAATGGAAATCTTAAACAAAAGTGGAATCTTAATCAAACTGTGTAACAATGTTTATATGTTAGCCTGCACCAGCCTATGGCCTTAAGATCAGAAATGTTACATCATTTTATGCTGAAAGTAGTGATTGGCTGTTAACTGAATAAAAATAATTGAATCTCAAGCACAAGCATTTCAAGAGTGCATTAAACCATCTGTTTGCCATCTCTGAAGAGGTATTAAATAAAATTCTACATTTCCCACGCAGAGCAGCTGGTAGCAACAACCAGATATACCACAGTGTTTTACAACTCTGCAGATGGTTTAGGAAATAGTATCACAAACTTAAAACATATTTGCTAAAATATTAAGCGATGAACATGTGAAAACTGACCTTTTACAGTTTATACCTAAGAGGTACCTTTATATTCTCAGTAATTATATAATTATGTAAAATATTTATAGATATCTATAGATATTTTTCTCATAGAATTAAAATAATAATAATAAAAATTAAGATCATTGACTCATATTTTATTTGTATAACAGATAGTTATACTCCTGTAGTTTTTGCAGCTCAGTACTAAGTGTTGAAAGTCAGTATTCAGATTTTTAAGTGTGCAGAAATTTACAAAGTTTAAAATTGGGATATACAATATTAGAAGTAGCACACTGAAGCCTATATCTCCTTTTATGAAGTATTCTCATTGGAAGATAAATATATCTTGTATCAATGGCTTGCTATTCTCATCCCTTTTGGATTCTTACTTTCAACTGGGAAGACAGGTTGCAAGGATTGATCTTTGAATTTCTCCCATCCTGGTTTCAGGATAGATAACACTACAGTGTAATGGTAGAGTTAGTTTTCTTCCTAGTAACTGATACAATGCTGGATTTAGGACAAGAATAATGTTGATAACATACTGATGTTTTAGTTGTTACTGAGTGGTCCTCACCCTAAGTCAAGTGTCTCATGCTCTGCCAGTGCGGAGTTGCACAGGAAGCTCAGAAGGACCCAAACCAGGACAGTTGACCCAAACTGGCCAAAGGGATATTCCATACCCCAGGATGTCATGCTCAGTATATAAACTGGGGAGAGTTGGCCGGGAGGGGCCAATCGCTGCTCAGGGGTGGGATGGGATGAGCATTGGTCAGTGGCTAGTGAGCAATTGTAATGGGCATCACCTGTCTGTCTTGGACTTTATTCCTCTCTCTTTTTGTTGTTTCCCTTTTAATTACAGTTATGTGCAATTATTGTTATTGTTTTCTGCTTATTATTGTTTATTATTATTGCTATTGAAATTGTTATTGTTTGACATTGCTATTGTCATTATTATCTTATTATTTTACGTTTTTTTAATTATTAAACTGTTCTTATCTCAAACCATGGGGTTTAAGTTTTTTTTATTCTCCCAATCTTGCAGCGGGGTGGTGAGTGAGCAAGTGGTTGTGTGGTGTTTAACTGCTGGCAGGAGTTAAACCACAATAACTCCCTGAAAGAAGGAAAGATGGACATGTGTAAAATTGTAAAAAGCAATAACAACTCAAAAGGAAATGTCAGAATCAATTAGCAATTGAAGAAAGTGAACAGTACTCTGACTTAGAAGAAGAAAAGGATCTCAGAGAAGTAGCCTTTGCAATCTTTGAGAAAAACAGAAAAATGAAACCTGAGTTCTAAAGATTTTAAATGTGTATGTGCTGACAGTACAGTGACCTTTAGACTGGACTTTACAGATAAAAGTTTTAAGATACTGCACTTATGGTTTTTCTTTGTATAGAGGATTCCCATTCACATTTTGAACGTAGTCTCTCACAGGCAAATGAAATACAACTTGCAATAAAATGGCCACTGGAAAGCCCATGGACTGGGTAGAATTAGTTTCCATGCTATTCTCCAAAAGAACAGAAAAGAAAAAGTATTTCAACTGCAAATCAAAGCTTTCTACTACTTTGTGCTTTAAGCAATATGAAACTGTCCACAACATTATATTTTTCAAGTTCAGATACACTAAAGGTTTTATTCTGTTGTTCTCTGTTGGCTTTTCCCTATAAGTAAAAATGCACCAAAACACATAATGCCTTCTGATTTCCTAACAACTTTTAGAAGAAAAAACTCAAATGTTTACAGTAACTATGACAAAACATGATAAATGCAAAAAAACAAAATAAAAGCACCAAATAAAACAGGGATGTTTTCTGGTTAGAATCATTGTTTGCTTGCTGGGGGAACACATGGAGTATTTTAATCCATAGCTGTGCTTAGTGAAACTAGCTTATTGTGGTTGAAGGCAGCTATTTATCTATGCCTGATGGAACAGGAATGAGGTTTAGAAGAAAATGACCTAACAAAATATTTTACAGGGATGGGAAAGAATGCTAAAGCCTGTTTCAGACTAGGTTTCTTCTGTGTATTTCATTATTCCCACCATTTAAATGTTTGGGTGTTTGGGGATTAAAGGTAGAAGAGTCTCCTAGACATAGTCCTGCTTCACCTCTACAGCTTGTGGTTAATTTCTTATTTGGAAAACTACCACAATAATGCGAAGTTATAACACAGGTTTAGATATTGGCCAATGGACATGTGGGCAATTTCCATTTTCACTAAGTCTGGATTCACTGTATTATCAAGAAACAACCTTTCAAACCAACCATTAATAGAAAAGATGAAAAAGAAACCAGTTTATCTTCACATAAATGAATCTTCCCCTCTACAGTGATTACAAAGCATGTGCACACCTGGCCCCATCGTACACACTTTTTACAAAGACTATCACTCAACATGGGAACCACATGGGAACCTCTAAAGAAATTGTCTATTACTGTTTGTTTGTTTCCAGGGAACTCTGACAAACAGCAGTAACACTGAGTGTTTCACTTCCTGGTTTTTTGTATACTCAAATCAGTGTGTAGAATTGCTTCCTGGGAGCCTACTGTGTAGTGAGATCAATGAGAGAACTGAGAGGTGTAAGATATAGCCTATATTTAAGGACCAAAGTAAATTAACTACATTACCATATGCCTCAGATCTACCTGAGCTGCTGCTTCTTCAATGGGAAATAGTTATACATATCCCCTAGGTTATACTAGGCTTGATGGAGGAGTAGAGTAGCATAACAAGTAATAATTAATTTGTAGATTTGATATGACACATGGTGGAGAGTCATCATCTTCATACAGTTAAGTGTTAACAACTATGTCCCTATAGAAATTATAACATTTAATTATTTACTATTAATTTATTCCTTTCTTTGGAATATTTAAGTTTGGTCTCAGCATTAGTATACAATCAGATTATTTCTAATGTTAATTGTAATAATGGTGAGGAAGACTATTTGAATTAACTTCTGTCTTCTAAACAGACTGCACTGGACAGATAAGCATAGAAATGGCTTTTGATCAGTTGCAGCAAGTAAAATATAAACTGTATATATAGTCTGAATGTTTTAAAACTTTATTTCTGATTTTCTTAATTCTTCAAAGACAGATCTGTTTGACAGTGCTGATGTCTTTGTTTCTTTCTCTACCAGGTAAAAATTATTGCAGAAAAATCATCACCCTAATATGAATTCAGATATAACCTCTGACATTAAAAGTTGTTAATAATGGCAAGGGTCCTAAATAAGATTTCCTGATGAGATTTTTACTCTTTGCTTGGATACAAAATCAAACACAAAAACAACTTACTAATTAGGGTCAACTATTTTTGTGTTTGTGGCAGAGTTTAGTAGGAACCTTCACATTTTAAAGAGATTTAACTCTGCATTTATGACCCTATTTCAGGACTGAAGTATGCTTGTAAAAGAGTATTCAAAGCAGAGGTGCTTTCAGACTAAGTGACATTTGTGGTCATTTGGAAATGTACAGGTAAACATATCTGCTAAATTTTCAACTTCAGTTCCAAAAATGCACTGGTAATTCACCTATTTTCTATAAGAAAAATAATTCAGTGTCACAAAACGCCTTGATATAACAGGTTCTTCGTTTCCACATGCGTCTGTCTTTATATATCAGGCTCATGTTTCAGGTTTGTTAAGTGCAAATAGCTGAGACAGGATTTTGAAAAGAGATGCTCATGATGGGGTTAATGGCTTTAAGGAATATTGGCTTTATCTTCAAACTGCCTTCACATCTGGATAAACGACAGAGTTACTCTGGTATTCTGGGCATCAGGCTCCAGTGACCTGCAGAACAGAGACAGTTTTTCCTCCTGCTGTACAGGAGCTAAAACCAGTCTGGCTGCTGCCAAGGAAAGACGTTTATGTGTGGAGATTGAAGAAAAAACAACAACACCAAATTTTACTTTCCAGTACCCCTCTTCTGGTAATTTCTTTTGTTATTTATACTGCTGAGAAACTTGAAACAGCTCTAAAATTGAGTCTTACCTTCCAAACCAGAGACTGAAAATTATGTTCTGGGGACTACAAAGACCAGAACATTGTTTCATTTCTGCTACAGGATTCATCATATTTTTCTGAATGTCACATGTCATTTTTATGACATACATTTTTTTTACATTTACTTGGTGCATAGTTGTTAAATTAGCAATGTTTTTCTTCCTTATGACCATCACAATAACCAATCATGAGTCTTCTGTAAATTCACATAGCAATTGAAAATAAAGCAAAAGTCAATGTTCTAGCTTGCAATCCAACTCACTGAATTGCTTAATCTTAGACATAAAATTTATTAGATTTAGTGAACAAATCCCATTTTTGGCAAGTAATCACAAAGGCTCAGTGCCAGCTCGTTATTTCTATCATTCAATCATAAAAACTGATATGTGCTATTTATATGCTATTCACAGATACTGAATGCCAGAAATAATCCTAGTGTTAAATCAGACTTCTTGCATTATTCATGATGTTCTCTGTAATATTATTTTTGCAACTCAAAGAGAAACAAGCAGTATTGCTACTTTGGGAAATAAGTCACATGAAACTGTATTTGTGTTTCATGGCCATCTGAAGAAATTCTAAGGTTTGATTTAATTAAAGGTACATATCTATATTCCTACAATGTTAAGGCTAAATTTCATGTTAAGAAATTAATTAAAATTACCAAAAATGTACTCCAAAGTCTCTTATTTAAAATCTTTTCTTAAGGTCCTTGATTCTTAAAACAACGTTAGCAAATCTATGCCATGAAGCAAATGTATTTTGAAGAATACGCTTTCAAAAGGGCAGATTTTAGGCAACAATATTTCATCTGACATGGTATTAGTCACTTGGTAGTGTGACTAAAAGTCTACAGTCAACAAGATAAAAGAACAACATGGGTGGTGTGAAATATAATCTTTGACTCTTCAGTCTAAATGATCTTGTCTCACCAGTGATTTCTACCTAAATCTACAGTGGTTTTTTTTTTACATTTCCTTGGTCAGCTGAACCACAGTTTGTCTATGACCCATAACTTGAGTTTTGTCTTGCACAAGAATATATTTCTAATATATAGATGGGACAAGTCATTAGTTTTCTCAGTGGGACCGCTAATGTAGTATTTAAGACCTGCATTATTATTAATAACATTTTTAAAGAAAGCATTTTTTATCATTATGTTTTTTTGGTTCACCTTACTGTTAGTGTTATCAAAATCAATTCATATATGTCACTATCTGTACATACTTAAGAAGGCTGCATTTTAGAGTCTAATTATTTTTAACTAAAAGCATCAAAGAAATTTCATATTGGAAAGTCTTGTTTCTCTTTTCCTCTAGAAAGTGTGAATTTATTAAGCAGAAAAAAAATTAATAACTGAAAGGCATTGGTGTAGAAAAGTGAAAAAAAAGAGCTTCTTGAAAGTAGTTCTCATTTTCTGAAGAAGCTTTCTGTTTCAATTTTTTTCCTTCCTTCCCTCCTGTTTTCAAATCATTGCAAGGATAAGGTTATTGAAGTATTATCAAATGCCTCCTACCATTCTGACTGTGATATATTTCCTAACCTTTACTCTGGCTTTGACTGGGTGATCCCAGCCACTGTGTCAAGGGAATGGTTCTTCTGCAGCAAAATTAAATTCTGTCATACCCAGTTGTTTGGTTCCACATTGTGACAAACTAATCAAAAAGTTTATGCATTTTTAATAGAAGTCATGAAACAGTGAAATTCATGGAATCAAAGGAAATTTAAAATATAAAAAGAACAGTGATATGTTGTTTTTTCCCATCACAGCTGTTGACTCGTTCCAATACATTCCAAACATAACCTTTGCAGTCACAGGTTCTAATGTATTTCTCTGTTTTCTTTTGTGACACTCACTGTGCAATGCCATCAGATAAAAGTGTATCTGGGCATTTGAAAAGCTGAGAAATAGGTCAATGTGAAAAAAATAGGATAAAGATGGTCAGATGCTTTTTGTGTAAGTTCTGTGTGACTGCAGTAGGATCATTTGACAATGTCTTATCTAGCTGTAAATGAACCACACCAGACATGCAAAGTTATCATCAGCACAGAAATAAAGAAAAAGGGAGAATGTAAAATAATACAATATCATAACTACATTGCATAAGCAGTCTTGATCAATATTTTTTACTGTAATTATGTTTTTATTATTTATAACATCTTCAAAACCAGGAAAAAAGTTGACATAAGTTGAGATTGACCCCCCCTGAGAGGCTGGGAGGCTCAGAGGTGATTGGGTGCCAGGACAGTGTTCCCTGGAGAGCCAGTCACCACTCATGTTGTTCGCTTCTGCTCAAAATCTTATATCACAGCACCGGAAGCTGTTGGCAGTTCTGTCTTGGTTGTTTTGCTGTTGGTGTCTGCTGCTTGTAGGTGGAAAAGGCCAGGGGGTGGCTGGGCTCCCTCTCTTCCCCTCTCGGTGGGAGGGGGGAGCCCTGCCATCCCCCAGCTCAGCCTTTGGCTAGAGTTAGAGTCAGCATTTGGAGTGTGTACTGTGAAGGAAGAGATTCACAGCACCTGAGGTAAGAGGAGAGAGGCAGGCTTTGTAGCCAAGCCTTCTTCCCCCTCCTTTTCTGCAGTGAAGCTGTAGAGGGGGGCTTTTTCTTTCCCTCCACTGTAAGTGGAGGAGAGGCTCAACTTGAAGCTGAGCCAAGTGGACGGGCCATGGAAGTAGGCCCAGCACTCAGGAGAAGAGTCCCAGATGAAATTGGAGACGAGCCAAGAGCTCGAGAGTTGCCTACCAAAGCTGACCGGGGACAGCTGAGAACTGATGTGGAGGAATGAGGATTCCAGGATGTGGACGCTTGATAAGCTACACTGCAGCAGCCTACGAACCGAGGTGAGACACTGAGAGGAAGAAATCACTAGCAGCAGAAGAGCAAGGACTCAAAGCTGTCTTCTCGGACTTCATGAGGAGGAGAGACTACAACAAACAACTGGAACTTGGTGAGGGGGGAGCGTTCAGGTACCCAAAACACTCCCACAGCAAAAGACTGTGTTACATATCAGCCTTAAAGGGTGCTCCTGGACTAAAGTTAAAGGAGGGGCTTGAAAGGACTGACTGACAGTAATGTTATATATATATATATAGTTACCTTTAGTTTGTATAGTATTTATTTGTGTAAATAAATATACATACTTCCTCCTTCCCCTACAGAAGCCTCTGGTCTGAAAGTTTCTCTCCAGAGTTAGGATAAATTGTGGGAAGGGGTGGGGAGAAACCTAAAAATTGGATTTTAGATTTCTAATGTGGTTCAAACTGCCACAGGACATCACAAAATTTAGACTGGAATGAAAAACACATTAAAAAAAAAGGAAGAGGAAGCTGATAAATTAATACAGAAGATTCTCTACCTGTCTTTTGAACTAAAGTCTTCTCATAAAAGCTCTTTTTGTAACAGTGCATCTAGCAACTAAGCATTCTTGAAAATCATATTCCAATTTCCTTTCAGACAGAATGAAGTCAAGAGTTGTCCTGAAACCAATGAAAAGTCTTTTATTTCTTTGTCACTTGTGTTTTGCAAGATTCATGTTTCTTTTTACAAATAAGTTTAGCAAAATTTAATTTCGAAGAAGCAGATGTAAGTTACTACTTCTGCCTGTTGCTGTCTGTGTTCATGCTGAAAATGACTTTACTCAATGCCTGATATAAGTGAACGTGACCATGCTTGCTAGTGCCTGTACTGTTGGCCACAGCAAAGCACATGTGCCTACTGAAATTGAGCCAATCACATTTTCAGCCCTTGAAGGCTTCAAAGTCTGTTTGGAGTCAGACAACTGTCAACATCATGCTCCGGCTATCTCATGCCTCAGTGCTTTCCAACAAAATACTTCCCCTTGCCTCTACACACTCAGCAGGCAATGGGGAGACTCCTGTGCTACTTCCAGAGACATATTTGAAAAGGGTCGCTATCAGCAAGTGGTATATTTCAAGACTATCTACACTTTCTGCTAGGAAAGTAAATCCTTGATATTGATACAAGAAATACCTTGTATTTCATTTACTCTCGGACAAGTTTGAGTAGAAAGAAAAACAACTGGAAGGCCATTAAGTAATACTGTTCGCATGGAGTACAGGGAAGTTGGTCAGATGCTACTGAGATAATTGGCAACTGATGTCCAAATTTCCACATATATACTTGGACAACTAGTTGAACTCTGTTGTGTGAGAAACTTGTTCCTCTCTGTGTTGTCCTATGTTTGGTGCATACCACATTAAGAAACTTCAATTAAAGCTGTTTAGATTAGAGTTTGGAATGCCCTCATTTTACTTCCTTGACCTAGCGGATTACTGAGGGCTAAACCTGGATTTGTCAGTGAGCATCTGCCAACTTTAGGCCTCTGGTAGGAGTTATCTTAAGGCTGCTACCAGCCACAGACAGTGGTGGTTTTCTACAAAGATCCCATGCAGACTTCTGTATTGAAGATTTTAAAATCTGTTTTATGCACTTGATGAAGTAAGAAAAAAAGCACCACATTCAGCTTTTTAAAATTCAACAGTATTGGCCCTAGTGAAGCAGTCTGAAATATCTCCTGTCTGATGGCAGCATACTACTAAAGAAGAAAACAATAAATTCTTTAACAGAAATGTGAAGCCAGGTTAAGGACTTGCGAATACTCAGATGAGACAAAATAAATCTGAATTTTGAAAGGCTGGAAGATGAGTTCTCTGAAATTAAGATATTTTTCTTATTTTCCCAAATATTACCTGTTATAGCGGGAAGCCACAGGAGGTAAATTTCAACATTAAAATGTGCTGTGATGTCTTGGAGGAGTGTGTGAAGTCTTTGGGCTGCAGGGAAGTCTGCGAACGGCTACAAGCAAGTCAGCAGGAAACACAGGGGGAACAGACACCTCCATTAGGTCATGGTGAAAGATTAGGACATGCAGCTCACCCACTTCCATCACTGAGCACTTAGTAAATGAAACATTACATTCCCAGCTGTTTTCATCAGCAGGCAAAAAGTGTGAAAAATCAGAAATTAAAACACCTATGTGAAGTCAGGAAAGAGTCAGGTAAAGTGTCAGCTCTGTCAAGAGAAGCTAAATACAGTGGTCTTTGGTGACAAGGGATTGCTCCATTCAGGTGCCCTGGAGCCAAAGTTTTTCACTGCTCCAGCCAAGGGGTTTTCTTATCCTCTAGTCCCATACAGCCAGGATGTCACAATTCCCTCTCCCTGGGTCCTACCAGTAGTAAGATTGAATGCATATTACCCCTATAAACCCCTATAAACATACACTCATCAACTACAGACAAGGCTAGATGCAAAAACCAGTATAGAGAACAATTCCTTTGGTGGTGCTTTAGAAAGGACTGGAGACCATCATCCGTGCAAAATGGCTGGGGTAGAGACTGATGGCCCCATGTTGGGCTTGAACATGGCCCTGTGCCCTGTGCAGGGTGAAAGGGAGCCCCACTGTGGGGCACAACAGGGACAGGCAGGGCTGGTGGTGTTCTCAGGGCCCCAACAAGTACAAATTAAAGTACTTTTTCTTCTGAAGTCTTACATATATGTTTGAAGGTTATTCATCCTTCTACCAGAGAGGCAGATAATATCAGGAATAATTACTTCTCTCAACTAAAAAGCATAACAATAAATGCTCATAGTAAGACCTACAGTACAGTATACCATCTCTTAAAATGTACATGCATCACTAAGTTTTATGCTTAACAGATACCGTTTAAATAACACTCATACGGAGAGAACATCTATATTACAGCACCCACTGTCAGAAAATACAATGAGTATTCTTGAGTCTGTTAAAAAAGTGAGACTCTAATAGCACTCATTTCACATTAAATGTGATCCACTCTTGGGCTAATAAAGACATTTTCAGTATTAATGAAACTAATCCAACACTAGAGATTTCTGCCTGCTCATTACAATAATTTATTCATAAAGTGTTCAGTTGTTCCTGGGAGACTCTGATGGAGAGCTCTACCCGGGACAGACATTTCTAGGAGCACTTCTGAGCTGGTCTCCAGCTTATCACTGGATTTTTCCCTTGCTACCCCTGTTAAGCTTCTCCAACCAGTCAAAATCTGCAAATGTGAACCTACTAGAATATTTTCCGAAATGAGTCCATGATCAGAGAGGACAAAAATCTTTAACTCTTCACATTTGAGTGTTTTTAGTTCAGCATTTCTCTGGCAGGCTGAAGGGAAATAACATAGAATAAACAATAAAACTGAAATCAAAATAAATGATAAAGACAGAGTTTACTAGGAATTTGAAAATATTTTTTAAACTATTCACACCTTCTGGCTGGAAATACCAGACAAAAGACAATTTGAGCAGCTATTTTCAGATAATCACTTAGAGGAAAAAATACTTAGAATCTGGTGGAAAGTTTACATAAGATAACCATGACCAGCAAGACAATAGGTATGACTATGAAAATAAAACAGAAAAGTGACATTGCAATAACTTAGATCACTTAGCAAGAATATTTCTAGTTCTTTGTCTCCCATTCCCATGTTTGACTTGTCACTCCATCTCCCAACACTTCACCAGAAAAGTGAAAATCTAACAGGAATGAGAGTGAGTCTCTTTAATCAGATTTTCCAAGACTGTTTTTGGCACCCTGCTGGCCAGGAATCATACAAGTGCTACACTTATTACTCACATCTAATCTATTGCTTGGGGATGCATTGAGAACCCAGCTACATAGCTATATGTTCAGGAGCTGCACTCTCAGGTTCAGGAGCTTAAATGTTTGATATGAGAACCTAATTGTCACTATACATTAAAAATGATTTTTTTGGTTTTTTGAATAAAGTGTGAATCATCTTCTAGTGTAAGTGTCATGGTTGTTTGAAACAAACCTCTCTTTTTATATTATCTATTTTACTCTTGATATAACTTCTGTAGTAGTTTTCTATTCTTCTTCTTAACATTACACTAGAATTACTGTTATGGAATGCAGTTTAGACTATATTGATTAATGCAAGTCCCTTCTATACTTAGTGAAGTCTTTCAAACTATTCAAACTTAATTCATCTTGACACTATGGTAATTTAGGTTGGGTTTTTTTTTTCCTTCTAGGAGTATATCCAGTTTCAGATTACTCAGCATTAAATAACTCTTTGCTATTATCCTTTTCATTTCTTACCAGCATGCAGGCTTCTCACCTCCAGTTTTGAAGGTAATCCTTTTCCTCCAGTTAATTTACAAGGAATTTCTACTGTATAGATTAAAAATAAAGATTTAAAATGGCCAAAAAATCTGATCAACATATAGAACATTTAAATATACATGTAAAGTTATTTTTCTTCACCTACAGTGGGTATTTGTGTCAACATGGCTGGGCTTCACGAACGAAGATTTGGGGAGGGTTCTACCCACGTTTGTTACAAGCACGCTGGTGGCTAAAGAGGTCAATATGAGATAGGCACGACCGGTTGCAAAAGGCACAACAGAAAGACTCCTTAGGTGGTATATCCTGGAAGACATGATTCTTTCTGCGTTGTCTTTTCTCCTCAAGGGTGATCCTGCGTGCGTTCTCAAAGGAAACAGCAGTGTTGTAGATGGTGTGTCTCCAGACCTCCCGATTGGAGGCCAGAGTAGACCAGTTATGGTGATCAATATGGTCAAGGCTGAGATGTTGTTTCAGGGAGTCCTTGTATCTTCTCTTCCGGGCTCCGCAGCCAGTGGCAAGTTCACCATAAAGCAAGATCTTAGGGAGGCAGTGGTCCTTCATCCTGGAGACATGCCCTGCCCAGCACAGTTGAATTCTCAGCCACATGGCCTCAATACTTGTGACTGCTGCTTGTTCTAGAACAGATGTATTGGTCACATAATCTGACCAGTTTTGTGTACTTGCTACAAAATTAACTCTACATGTCTGAGCGTGTCATCTGAAGAAGTCTGCTGTCAATATTTCAGTTGAGTATTAGAATTAAGTAACTACAGCCTAACAGTTAGCTTTCACTGGAGGCGTTCTTATTTCTGACACACCTAAATCAGTTAAATTTGCAAAAAAACTTCTTTCTATTCCATTTAATTTCCAAAAATGGCTTTCTCAAGACATGCTGAGCAGGTGATAAAATTGTACTACCTATAAAGTTGTTGGTTTTGTTGTTGTTGTTATTATTATCATTAAAGCTTCTCTAAACATAAGAGTCCAGTCTTGTCATTGCTTAACTGTCTGCTGAAAGGCACTTTGAGAGTATGCAGATGAAGGTAAGAACTTGATGGATTAGAATATTACGTCAGTAATAAAGATAGATGATCTGCTTCTCAGAAACTGCCAAAGGAGAGGCCTTTTATAAATAGGTAGAAAAAATAATGGGACAAAACAGTGGGTGACATGTTCATAGAAACATGAAAAATGGGATAGAGGAGGAAATGGATGCCTAAATTCCAGATCATAGTTTAAAAACCCTAGCAGCCAGAGAAATAATAGATTAAATTAAATGAAGGATATTTTTGGTTTGTTTATCACAAATTTACAGCACTGTGGAATGCCACAACTTTGGAAGAGGAACAGCGTGAATCAACAAAAGAGAGATGCAAACTCCAGGGAGTATATCTTACTAGTGAATCCTTTGAGATCCTTTTAACAATGGAATAACTTAGAGAATCTCTTCAGGGGGTTTGTCTTCTTGGTTTTGTTTGTGTGAATACTACTGTTGTTAAGCATTTGAGAGTTAATAACTCTATTCAGAATTGTGGGGCTTCAATACCATCATTCATTGCAAATGGTAGGCATCTGTTTTATTTATGGATTTGTACAGCAGACCTTTTGCATTCTAAAAAGAGTTCATTGTTAAACAGTGCATGATTCATTGAAGATTTCAATATTTCCCAAATTAGACAGCCATAAAGCATATGTAGCATTTGCAGTCTTTTTTGGATGTAAACTATTTTATTTTATTTATATGTAAAATGCTCAAATTGCAAAGGCTTGTCCTCAACAATAATATTTGAGATATATCCTTGGATGCCTGTCACTGAGGCCAATTTTAAGAAAATGTGTACTTTTATTAGTTCCCATGATAATAACATCTATAAATTGATTGAAACAGTGTTGAGTGACAGACTGCTTTCTTCTTAATTTTCTCCAATTTTTATTTGAACAGATCTTGTTGCTGGAAAGGCAATGGCAGATGTTATTTTTTAACCACAACAAGCAAAGCTTCACTTCTCTGTGCAGCATTTGTTAAATTCCCTTTAAACTTTCAGAAGATCTATAACAAGGCTTATAAAATCTGTATTGGTTTAAAAATCAATTCATCTATAAGGTAAAAAATTATTCTCTAAACTCCTAAGTCCTTATAGAAAGATAAATAAACGTTCCCTTTGGTGCTTTTTTATTCAGAGGATCATATATGCTTTTATTTTTTTAAAAAATAGAATGATAATTAATGAAATAAATAATTTATAAAATTACATAATTTTAGAATAATAACAAGGCTATTTATTATTTTACATTATTTAGTTATTAATGTTAAATAATTACATTTTCCCCTAAGCAATTGTGGTTCCAGCAATATTTCAGCAGTTCTAAAAGACAAGAAATTTATTTCTATCTATACATATATATTTCATTTCTGGTATTATATTGCCATAAAAATAAAGGATATACATCCCTAAATTTTTAAATCATATAACATAGAACACTATTTTTTTTTGTGATCCAACTTCAACATTATGTTTCCTCATCAAAAATTTGATTATTAAATTTATTTTCACTGTCTTGTAAACTGTGGTCTTTACATTGTAGGGTATAAAACACTGAAACTTTGTAGATTCTGAGACAAACCAATATATCCTTATTAGGTGTTGTTCCATCTGTTCCATATAGTTTGTTTTCTCTTATAGTAAATTAGCATCAAAATAGCATTGGTGCTTGACCTAGTCTAGTATACGAGATATTCTAGTATACAAAACAGTTCAGTCACTACTTGTCGCTTCAACGCTACCTCCGTACAATCCTAAACATCCACTGGTCAGATTATGTGACCAATACATCTGTTCTAGAACAAGCAGCAGTCACAAGTGTTGAGGCCATGTGGCTGAGAACACAGCTGCATTGGGCAGGGCACGTCTCCAGGATGAAGGACCACTGCCTCCCTAAGATCTTGCTTTATGGTGAACTTGCCACTGGCTGCGGAGCCCGGAAGAGAAGATACAAGGACTCCCTGAAACAACATCTCAGCCTTGGCCATATTGATCACCACAACTGGTCTACTCTGACCTCCAATCGGGAGGTCTGGAGACACACCATCTACAACACTGCTGTTTCCTTTGAGAAAGCACACAGGATCACTCTTTGCGGAGAAAAGACAACGCAGAAAGAATCGTGTCTTGCAGAATATACCACCTAAGGAGTCTTTCTGCTGTGCCTTTTGCAATTGGATATGTCTATCTCGTATTGGCCTCATAAGCCACCAGCGTGCTTGTAACAGATGTGGATAGAGCCTTCCTAAATCTTCATTCGCGAAGCCTAGTCATGATGATGTTGTTCTACCACACATATTAAGTAACATCACATATATATGTCATGAAATATGAACTTGAATAGAGTTTTTTAAAACTTTCATTGAAGTCAAAATTTTCAAATATCTTAAAGCCAAGGACACTGACACTAGATAAAGCAGATATATGTCAAATTTCTAATAGCTGTTACATAAATTACTGTTCAGCACATTATGTATCTTTAAAAAACCTCTTGAAATATACTGGTGGAAGTATGTTAATCCAAACTAATGAAAAAAGAAACACAAAAATTTCAATTATTGTTTAAAAATTCATAGCTTAAGTAATAGATTTCTGCTAGAAGCTTAACTCAATTCTATTGTACCTGATTTCTGGGTAGTGGTGAGGAGAATTATGCAATACAAGAGAAAATAAACTTTCTTCTAAAAGTAGAGAATGGATGAAAAGTCAATGGTGACAGACAAGAGCATTAAGTGCCTTTCACAAGAATTAAGCTCAGCTATCCCTGCTATTTCCGTGGCACTATGCAGACGTCTTCTCAAATCTTGGCATTCGGTTAAGAAAAAGATTAACTGGTTTCCTCAAATGAAGATAATCCACACAATGATTTGTGTGGTGCAGTTAAAACTCTGATGTTTGGAACACAGGACCACATTGGAGCACCTTCTCCCTGCAGGTAACCTGGACTTGTCCCTAATCCTGTGATTCGGAAAAAACTGAGATCCGTTCAAGTCTTGGGAATATTCTTTGACTATTGTATTCACATTAAAATCCATTTATTACTCTATCTGAATCATTATCATCAATAAAACTGTAAATGTATCTATTTTTTTCCCCATGTATATTTTAAGGTGGACCTTGGAGAGTCCAGAAGATTCTGATAAGGAACAGTAGCTTATAAGAGACAAGTAATTTTTCTTATACATTCTTCTCACACTTTTAACTATATACCACATATCTGTGAAACATGGAATACAGAAATTGTATGCCACCCAGACAGGTAGGATCACAATGCATAGAGATAGGAAATGTCCCTGTTTAGTGTGTAGGGCTAATGTTTTATCAGCAATCTGAATAGCACCAATATCATTCCAGTCGACTTACCAGCATGTGCTGGCTGTTTTTTTTTCCCCTACCATCTGCAGCATATGCAAACACATTACAAATCACCCACTGAGGTAATTTTTCTTTGTGTCTACTGCTTGCTTAGGGGTACATAACCTATCACCAGGTATCCTAATAAAAACTCTCTACTTCTGTTGTAAGTTTCCTTTTATTTGGGGCAACTGTCACCAAATCAAAGGTCTGTTTTAAATACTAATTGTTCATCAGATCAGTGAAGACTCCAGCACTGTAAATATAATAATTGCTGGACAGACACAGACACATGCTACACAACAGACAAAAATCAGTTGCAATTTTGCAACTTTTTTCCTGGAAAGGGATTACATATGGTTTGATTTTTTTTTTCTTTGCTGTTTTCTTGACAAATATTGGTGTATTTTTCTACAAAGTAATGCTGTGATTCACCATAAATAGCAAGTTCTACACCCATAACAAATTCAGCAAATGAAAAAAATTCATCCCTTGAGCATGAAGGTTAGTCTGAGTCTAGGTTGTGGTGCTTGTCTTCATGGGTGTAGAAATTTGCAAAAGTAGTCTATAGATTTTTGCATGCTTTACTACAGCAACAGTAGAATGAAACCAAAAGGAACTGTGAAGTTTCTTAGCTGGTAGTTATTACTGCAAAGGCAATCCTCCATTTAGTTGCTTAGCATGTATGTGTTTCAGGTGTATATATTTAGAATGTCTTTAGTGCTGAACCCGCGTAGATGCTGAAAGTCAGCTGTAATGGTTATTTTTATTTTAAGAACTGACAGTGAATGCAGTTAGCTTGACAGCTAATAACCTTTCAGTGTATCTTCTCAGCATGATCTAGACCTTCCCAGTATTGGAGGATGTTATTCTACCCTTACAGTGACCAGACATTTTTACCTCCTAGTTAGATTTTTCATTCTATAAATATGAGGTTCTCTGAAAGACAGAACTTTTTTCCTTCTCATTTTCTGGCACATCCTCTGGAGTGGTAGCACTGTCCTAAGCTGGAAAATCCCTAAAACAGAGCTATTCAGTCTGTTACTGTGCATAGTTCTCATAGGAGTAATTGGAATAAAGAGGACATTTACACATTCTTGCAAACAAAAACTTGACTTTTTTTTTTTCTATATCACCAGTTCTACTTGCACTTCAAACCAAGGAAAAGCATAAACATAAGATGTCTCTAATAGTAATAATATCACATGCAGCTGCCAGGAACAGTTTGTACCAAGGAAACACTGGAGATATGTTGATGTGACAGCCATTGGCAGGGTTTGGTTGCATATGCTGCACTGTCAAAACACCTTTTTAACTGCCTCAGAGGGATTGTATTATTTTCTTTTTCATTTTGAGATAAAATTCAGAAAACAAATGAGTTTCTACAAAGTTTCAAACAAGTATTTGAAAGTGTTCCTTATCCAGGAACCACAATGTATTATGCCTTTTTTTCCCTAATTTTTATATGTTATTCCTCAGTCCATGTAATCTATCTTAACTTCTTTCATAGTAATATATATAATGTCATAATTATATAATTATTTTGTCATATCTATAGATCGATAGCCTGGATGCCTAAAGTAATTATGAGTAGGTGTTCTATTTTAATATTTTTCATTCCTTAGAGGTGAACAGAAGAAATGCTTTCATTCATATGATAAAGATTTAGAGGAATCATATGCATGTGTACACTTGAATTTTTGTATGCACTACTCTGTGTGTGTATGAACATATACAAACACAAGCTCATAAAATATCTTTAACTATCACCTTTACAAATACTAAAGAAACTGAAAAAAGTTCACTATATTTACTCCGAAAGACATTTTCCCATTCATCCTCGAAGCAAAACAAAAAAAGCAAAAGAAACATAAAGTGTAGATTCAGTCTTGAAAACACTTTCTTTTTCCAAAATTCTTGGAAAAGGGATGAGTTTAGCAACCTACCCAAATGACAAAGAAATGGGTCCAAATTCATTAGAGTCAGAGAGATTCTTTCCATTAACTAAAATAATTTTGGGATAAGGCCCATGGCACATGTTTTTTAGCGATTTGTATTAAAAATGTGGAAGAAATTACAGCAACACATTAAAATCACATACTGAAAACATGCTTTTATGCTATACTAAAAATAGCTGCTAGATCATCTTTATAAAGAGAGTTCATCATAGTTGTTGAATAACCAAAGTAATAGCTGTCCAGATGCCATAATGAGATTTATGTAAAATATTGTGTGGGCAGAAATTATAATCGCTTTTTTTCGGTTGTTATTGTCACAGAAGAGAAGATTTCATTTTTCAATTTCTAGCCTTGTGAAGTTCAGTTAACAGACTGAGATTACAGTTTAACTCCAACTTATCACTACCTATATGGCAAATGCATATATAAAAAATGTATACACATCTGGTAGCAAAATTTCCAAGCCTTAGCCTAAAATCAGAGGGTAAAAATGTTTCTGTGATATATATTGTGAAATTTGAGGGCTATGAGCACTAAATGATTTACTGTTTAAACTTTATATTTCAGATAAATGATAGTGCCTCTCAATATTAATTACAAAAAAAAAAGCACCTAAAAGATAATAATTCAATCACAGTGAATGCTCTTGACAGCTGTTTGAAGAGAATTAGCTAACTATGCTGAACTGATAGTGAGATAATTCACAGTATGAAAAAAAAGAAATAGTAGGCACAGTATTTTATAACAGCTGTGTACCTCCTTAGGGAAACTGAATAGTTCACGTGAAGACATGCATACAAAATACCTCATGTTTATCATGGAGATGTCTCAGCTTCAGTTCAGCCTTACTACAGTCTCGATAGTTTATATTTGGAAACTGTAGATTACTTTACTTCACAGTTCAGAGAACTAGAACACCTTCCTGTGAAAAAAGGCTGAGAGAGTTGGGGTTGTTCAACCTGCAGAAGAGAAGGCCCAGGGAGAAGCCTGGGTGCAGCCTTTTAGTACTTAAAGGGGCCCTAAAGGAAAGACAGAGAAAGACCAGTAGTGACAGGACAAGGGGCAGTGGTTTAGAATGGAAATATTTAGATTAGATATAAGAAATTCTTTAGTATGAGGGTGGTTGTAGTGGGTTGACTCTGACTGGAT
>NW_020884872.1:22631336-22795965 GCF_003945725.1 Corapipo altera
GGTTTGGGAAGGGAAGGGAAGGGAAGGGAAGGGAAGGGAAGGGAAACAATTTCTTGTAAAAAAGTAGAGAAATTTGTATACAAAGCAATAGGTTACACGAGGATAGATTAAAAGGCCTAAATCACTGCTTAAAAAGAAGTTGAACTTGCAACTCAAAAGTTTTAAAACTGTTTAAATGTGTTCTTTTTTTTTTTTTCTTCATTTCAGTTGTTAAAATATTTTCTAGTGTGGTATTCTCTCTGCAACACAGGAAGTCCATAAGGAACAAGCATCTATGGTAGAAATCCATAGATGAATTAGAAAAAAAGGTAGGAAAGTTAGAACTTCTCAAGGCACAGAATACTGTGTTAGAGCTAGTGTATACACTTTCAGTTTCTCATTGCTAAAGCTTTTTCTCTTCAGCACTGTAGTAATGTCACTGCTATCTGCAGAATGAATTTTATATTTAGCACAGATGAACAAATGAGATAATTTGATTCCAATTCTTTTTGTGCATCACCAATAGAATTAGGAACTATTTACAAGCATGAAACCAAATTCTTCATTGATTAATATTGATAAATGCTAACATGTGTATATTAATATATTATTATATAAACATTAATGTGTTATATATTGATATATGTAAAAATCCAATATGGATATTAAATATGTATACAACTACTTAATCTCAAAGGTTTTGGAAATAGAAGACATAATTTAGTATCTGATCAACATAATCTTTCTGATGGTACCGCATGAGAAAGACAGAGTGAAACAGAAAAAGAAAATGAGAATGAGATAGAAAGAAAGAGGGAAAGAAAGGATGGACAGACAATAAGGCAGAAGGAAGAAAAGTAGGGTGGGAAAGAGGGAGGGAAGGAGAGAAGGAGGTGGGGGCAGAGAGGGAGGGAAAAAAAAAGGTTTTTGGAGGTCTTCTCTGAATGGAATTATATAAAGGACAGTTAAGAAAAAAATGTTCTCCAGTAGTGGAAAGTTTTCTGACAAAATTCCAACATTTTTAGTGAGTAGACCACCAGGTCACGGGGGTGGGAGATAAGGTGAGGGGAGGAAAAAAGAGTATTACAGACCATTGAAAGATTTTGTTACCACTGGATTTCTGAGTTTAGATAAATTGTACTATTCAGAAGTGCTAAAACCACAATGTCATTATAATCATCATCAGAAAATCTGTTGCTAAAACCTTCATACATTAGCATAAACATTTATAACTACAGTGTTATATATGCTGCAAGCCCATTTTTAAAAAGTCAAAACTTAAAAGAGCAGTAATTAATGTCAACATTTCTGTTAATATTCTGGTAACTGTATTGTAACAATCCTTCACAGTCCAAATTATGTTACAGTCCACTGAGGGAAGTTAAATATTAAATGATTCCTGACCTTTCATTTCTTCATTATGTGTTTATTCATAGTGCTACCATATCTGGGTACAGACAAGCCTTGTCCAGACTCCAAGTAATATGTATAGCATACAGAGAAAATAAATATTATTCTAATAAATTTAATAACATTATTAAAGAAACATAATCTATGAAAATATTGCAAATTAGATTAAGTTCTCCAGAAGGACTGCTCAAAACCAAAGTATTAGATCTCTGTTTCTCTGGACCTTAAAATTTGTTTTTGTTAACCCCTACATGCAGTGTAAATTTATTAGGGACAACAATCTATTCTCAGGACAAATGCAGAGAAGATTTTTCTAGCAAAAAAATTTAATTTATGTGGCAAAATTCTATGCAAAAGTTTATTAAAGTATGTCCACTTTGCATTTATCTTAATTTAATGAAGAAGTAGATTCCAGGACACTGTGAAACTTGCAGTTCTCATAAATGTGCTTCAAAAATTAACCAGTGGGGAACCCCTAAATTGAATCCAATAAAAAGCATTTGAAATTACATTTTCAGACTTCTCAGCAACAAATTCTTTGTAATTGTTTATACTGACCTTGCTTTTCTAATAAAAAATCCTCTTTTAATGTGTAACCTTTCCCTGAATAGAAAAGGCTTGATTAGGCTTTGTATGCACAACCAGGAATCATGAACAGATTATAATTTGTATGACAAAACTGGAGCATCATTAAGATAACATTTGGTATGGTAGTTATAAGAAATTGCATTGAATAAATATCTGCAGCTTAAGATCGAATACTATAATATAAATATAAACCCTTACCTGAAAATATAATTGTGGGCTTTTTTTTCCCCTGTATATTACTGTTCATTGTAGAAAGGCTGCAGAGAGGGAAGTAGGTCTATATATATGACTAATAATTTAATCTTTTATAATATAATCATTTTAAGGAACTATATCGTGGAAATCTTTTCATGGCTTATTATGCAGAATTGTTAAAAGTCCTCTCAATCAGTCACATTTTGTGGAAAGAAGACTTAAGGAAAAAGAAATCATTTATTGTGAGTCAAAATTAACATGAAAACCATTTCTCCTTTTGTAGTTGTCACTTCGAGTTTTATTGTGTTTACTACTACCAAGTAAAATATTTTAAGCAACATGAAAACATTTTTGATAAACAGTATACATAGAAAATTTCATCTTCCTAATTATACTTTATATATTTCAAATAGTCATCCTAATTACTTGTTAATTGGAAACAGGGTTCGCAAATAATTTTGTTATTATATTTCTTTCTTCATCAACTTTTTAACTTCTGTAGGAGTGAGAGAAGGGAAAAATATGTAGCACTATAAAATATTTCTTGAAATGTGAATGTTGTACCAGCTGATAAGTGACTCAGGATCTTGACTTAAAAACTGCTTGTCTTTTTCTCACTTTCAAATCTGAATAGCAGAAAATGCTTTGATGGTACACAGAATGATACATCCGTGTAGGAGCCATGAAAGAGTACTAACAAAAGTGCTCATGCAGAAAGGCATCTATAACAAGGTGTCTTATCTCCTCACACTTTCAGGTTTACTTTGAAGTAAAAAAAAAAAAAAAAAAACAAACTAAAAAAAACCCCTTAGTTTTCCTTGGATAAAGTTTCTCTCTGATGATCCATAGTGTGAATAGAAATAATAGGGATCTCTATTCATATTTTCTGAATTTGTATCCAAAACAACCACCCTTTCACCACTTGCTCAAGCAGGTAGAGAAGAAAAAGAGATTGTAATGAGATTTCAAGGAGTTGGTCTCCAAAATCTTTTGCCCTTTACCTGCCAGTCCTAAGAACTGGAGACTACAGGAAAGCAAAATTGCTTGGTTTATGAGACCTGGCTTTCCATCACTATTGCAAGCATTTGAGTTCCTCTTTGAAAATACCTGAATATATATATATTCAACTAGCTCTAAACTTTAATCAGTAAAACACTACCTATTCAATATATAGAGGAGTATGCATTCAGCAGAAGCTGAAAAATAAATGACAAATCTTGGTTGCAGTTGCACCATGCTGATTTAATGTAAAGTATGATAGCTTCAGATATGTTGTTTTCAATAATATGAACTCAATTCCATAGAAAAACATTGTATTTATTCATAGCAGAATGGCAGATGTTGCAGGATTGGGTTAAATTGAATGGATATATTTTGTGTGGAAATATGCATTGGATGGGCAAGTACTTCTGACTGGAAAAAGCTGGAGCTGAGAAATAAATGTATTGATGTAAATGAAAATGTATTGATTTGGCAAAAAGTTACTGACTTCTATAAATATATTTTTGAAAGAAAACCTATTAATGTATAAAAATATAATTCTATCATTTGGAAAGTACTGTTATTGATTTCAGAATAGATTGATTTCAGATTCAGCAAAATGGCCTTGATTTCAGTGTCTATTGCACATATTTCCCTGAAATTGTACTGTGTTAAAAAATCAAATACAAATCCAATTCAGTTTTTTTCCAGTCTCAAAAGCATTGCAACAACCTCATGTAGATGAACCGGTTAGTCTTTACTAAATTGGGAGAATTTATTTAGGATTATTTAATTAGCATTTGTCTTTACTTACGTTTCTGAGACTTCAATTTCAGTAACGGATGAGCCACCTCTCATTCACAGCTCTGATTTCTTATTGATGCACATTCACAGCTATGCCTTTGCTTCTATTAGCTCCAAAAGCCATGTTTTAAAGACTTATTCTTCCAAACTTTTGTTCAGAGAAGACTTTAATACTACTTTTTTATTTTCCTGAGGAATGGAGTAGCTTTCATGTAGATTGTCCTTTCTCATGCTTCAGTAGAAACTGAATAAATTTCCTCTTCCTTGGAAGCTAGCAGAATTCATGCAGAATTTTTGCTGTCTTCTCTTTTAAACTTGTTTCTAACATTTTTTTGTAAGATACAGACTTTTGTTTGCCTGTTTCCTAGTGTGAGCTTCATCTTTACTATGGTATTAGCTACCAGGGAAATATGATAGTCATAACAAGTAATAGCCTACTCCTTCCTAAGCTAACAATATTTTTGATTCTATGTTTTCTTCTATGAGTTCTAAGTGCAAAAAAATCATATTGTAAGACATTTTATCTCAAATAAAAAAAATACATTAAAATATTTACATTTGTTAAATTAAAAGTAATTTGATAACTTTTTAATATTTTTTTCAAATGGTGTTTCATATCCCATTGCAAAACCAGTCTTCATTATCTCCAGTTTCCTACATTGATAGCTTTCAAAATATCCAGGTTGATATCTTACCTCCTGATTCCTGTATGTGCTCACTTGTTGACAGCTTATTTGATCCCCATATCTTCTCTGTTTTGTTTCTGCTTTTTCTTTGCCTTTCTGCAAACTTCCTATTTACCTACTTCACAGACACTGTTAAAACCAGAGAGGAAGCTCTCTCCCCTCCCTTGCTTTGAACTAACTCAGTTCTTGGACTAAAATCCTGACAAAAATAAGTTGGAGCACTAGGTTTCACTATATAATATAATATGGGCATAATATGCTGAGAAACCAAATAGTATATCCAGAAAGTAACATTAGCAGCATTTACTTAGATTATCTTGGAACTAAGACAAATAAGTTAGTCCTGTTTCTAGCAGATGGGAATTCACTGACTACTAACTTGTGTCATGGTCAGAAATGCAAACTGAGCTTGTACAACGAAGGAAAAAAAGAAATTTAAATATGAATACTTCAGAACTTATTTTTATGATTATAATATGCTGCATTAGGGAAGTTTGAAGAAAGTAAGGTAGAAACTGCAGTGTATTTCTGTTGCTGATTTGTTTGTACTGTCCCCAAGCACAAATCTCAAGAGTGGAGTGGTAATTGCAGAGATGAGAACTGGTGGAAGTAGACTGGTAATTAACTCCCTACACTAATCTCCATATTTCAGTTTACAAGAAAGGAGGGGAAGGGAAGCAGTATTTTGATAACATGATAACTTGGCTGAGTTTTTTTTGTGCATAAAGAAAAGCAAAAAAAATGAAAAATGAAGACAAAATAATACATGAATTTGCAATAAAATTCACCCAAGAAATACCATCTGCACATTCTAACTGTTAAAAGTACTAGTGGCATGCTGAGCTTGTTTTGATAGCTTGATGAAAAAACAGTGTTTATGAAGACATAGAGGAAAAGAAATTATTAAAGGCCAGGGACCACTTGTATTTATGTACGTAGATGAATAGAATTGAATAGAGATGAAAGTTACATTAAAATAATTGTTGCAATGATGAAAAAATATTATGAAATACATAATTGCATGTGCACTGGTACACATACCAAACAAAACAGCTGGTCAAAACATCAGTTAGTTGTAGATTGTTCAGTTAGCTGTAAGTATTTAAACAAGAAAAAGAATATGATGTTGGCAAGAGGGTGAGAGGTGAAGATGGGAAATTATTTTTCCTCACCATCCAGCAGAGCTATAGTTTAAATAACTTCAAGATCTTTTGAAACCTTTGAAATAGCTGTGCTGTTCTGCTTTTAAAGAAAGCAAGAAAATACCTCGGTGATGTTACTCAATTCAGATGATAGAGTCAAGTTCTTCTGATTGCAATAAAGGACTTTAAAATGAGACTCTAGAGACACCTTTTCTTCCCTTTCTCCCAAAAACTATTTGTATGAAGTAGAGCAGCTCGATGATAAGGACTGAAATTTCATCACTTCCTCCTCAAAAGAGAAATAGGTCTCAAGAAGGGTAAATTCAGGTATCGCTTCTGACTGAGGTAGATGTTAGGTTCTGGATTTGACTTGAACTTACTTAACACTGGACTACCAGTTTTGCTGAAAAAATGCTGAAAATGAGATCTTTTCACCAATAAAAATTATGCTTAAACTAGCATGTTATCACAAGAAAAGTATTTTGGGGAAACCACCATAATCCACCAATGTGTATGTAACAAAATAGTTTCAAAAAAATTCTTATGAAGGTGATAAAAATCCAGTAACTATATCCTCTGATTAATTAATATAAAATCAAAATTTTAAGTGTGCCTTCAATTACTGTCCATCCTACCCACTCACATATCTTACTTTTATTGGAGTCCTATTTCTGTGAGTTCTTGAAAACACAATATCTTGGAGTTAATTTTTTTTTGTGCGTTTCTCAGAGGGCTTATGGCTGTGTTTGGAAAACTGAATGGAATACAACAAAATTAGAGAAGTTTTGAAGAAAGAAAACTATGTTAAAACTCTACTCTTGAATGATAACCTGCTGCATATATGGATTTTAAACTCTCATCTTTAGTTTACTGTCTGAAAAGTTTTGTCTTGGTTCACAAAGAAAGCTGAAAAAAAAAAGCTTAAAGTTGCCAAATAAGAATAACTCCTTGTGAGGACCTATAGAATTTTTTTGATTTCAAGAGGTAGATACATATTCTATTTGAGGAAAAAATGTGGACCATATATTTTAGTAGAACACGGGTTGTTTTTATGCATGTTCTAAAAGCTTATCTTAGAGAGTTTCATTCTGTATTACTTAAGACAATTCTTAAGATGTTTCTTTTCCCCATTTTTTTGGTCGGTTGAGTGGTTGGTAGGTTAGTTGGTTGGTTTTTTGGGGAGTTGGTGTTACATAGAACAAAATACCAATAAGGAAATATAATTTACTAAAATAACTTTGTTTAGGTTCACAAAGAGAATCACCTGCTATTTTTGAAGAACATGCAAGACATTTATTTCCTTTATTCTTTAAAGTGAGAAATGAGGGTCTATATAGGTGTGTAACAGTTATAATAGAAATAATTAATGGATGTAAGTAAAATAATAGCAACAGAAGAACAAAGGCAACAGTGATACAACAGCAGCAGAGTATTACAGTAATAAGTCACAGCACTCCAATTTCCTGAGCTCTGAAGAGAAACATGAAGGTTTGATAGTCTCATAATGAACCTTGGAGTCATACCTGATGAGGATTTAAAATTACACTCCTGGGAGAAATAAGCCAGTGGGGGTTGTGTTGAACATCCTCCCAGTGCCCTGAAAGATATACAAAAGACCAGGTGACTGAGCATGTTCTGAGGGTCTGTTAGCGCGGAAATTTTTGTCATTGCACAGCCAATATTTGCACTACTTACTTTTGAGATTGTGTGTTGCTAAGAAGTCTTGCTCGTTCTGAATCACAGATGATGTGTGGACTTTTTCTTCACTATAAGTAAATATGTGGTCCAACAACTACTGAACAATCTGTGGAATGCAAATAAGAAAAGTATATCACTTTGGGGAAACTTTTCATTTCTTATATGAGAGCTTTGCAACTATAAAGGGTAACTGTCAAAGACTCAGTAAATCCAAGAAGATTGAAGTTCATTGTCCTAAATCTAAAATCCTAAATTACTTCAGGAAATGAGGGACTCGTGGTAAGAGGAAGTGTAATAATATACGGAAATAGAATTCTTTTGGATGAAAAGACTTGGATTTCTCTCAGTATTTGTGTGTACTCCTAAGTGACACTGCTTTGATTTCACTACTTGCTCTTTCCACAGTGTATGTTACCAGTAAAGCACATTTCCATACACAAAGGGCTTATACTAAGCTGAAACACAATATCTTTATACAGTTAAAACAACATCCCGATAAGTATGCAGTACTGTAAAAGACTTGTCTTAAATTAATATAATTTCAGATTTCCAAAGTAATTTCTACATGAAAACTCATGACAACCACAACAACAAAAATGTTGCAATGTTAGTGGAAAATGACATAGGGGAAGAAAATTAAACAGGCAATGTAGTGAATTAAAAAAAAAAAAAAAAAAAAAAAGGAACAAAAGACCACATTAAAAGTAAGCATAATCCCTGGGTTAAATGTGGATAGAGCCCTTCCCAAATCTTCGTTCACGAAGCCTAGCCATGAGTGAGTGCGTGAATGAGTGAATCCCTGGGTTTGCTAAAAGCAGGGTGAGAGCTCACCATCTGTTTTATATTATTTTAATAGCCAGGCTTCAGTCCATTGTATTGTAAATTGGGTAGGTAATGACCTGTATTTTTACTTTTTCATTTTTTTTCTTTCCACATTCCTTCTTGTCTACCTCCACTACTTCTGATTACAAAAGTGCAAACTAAAAGGTACATATTTATATATATTCATAAATGCATATATATAAAAATATAAATCCTCATAGATGTATATGCATATATAAGTAAATCTCATTCAGGGAGCAGACTGAAATGTTCATTAATTCAAAAATATGTATGTTTATGTTTATTCAAAAATGTTCATAGTGCAGTTGCCCTGGAAGCTTGTTCCAGTTGCATTTCTTGCCTGGAAGACACCTGTTCAGCAATTATACGGCCAGCAGTACATTAGCAACATTGCCTGCTGGATTCCAGGTGTTTGAATCTATAGGGAGAAGGTCATTACATTACCATTTCTCTCCATCTGGCCCTAAGAAAGCTAAGTGTGTATGGGCCACTGAGATTGCTCACTTCAGAGGATATCTCTCTGTCCATTTATCATCAAACAGCACATACCACACTTCCTGAATTTCTAAGATGCCAGCTGTCAGAGACTGAAACAGTTAATGATTTATGCATTCTAAGAGACTTCTGCAGACTTCTGATTTTCTGATGGGCAACTGGGCCCATCCCCCCGCTCCTCCAGTGCAGAAGATGTCAAGCCCTGAAAAGGCGGGAAGAGCCGAGTTTCCACGCCCTCCACATGAACTCCGCGCCAAAAAGGGGGACACCAACCTATGAAAACAACTCCCCGCCCTGGGGGAGGTGCTAAGGATATGGATTTTGACTGGTGACTTTGGGGCTTTGGCGGGGTTTTTTGTTCTTCCTTCTCCCCCCACCACCTGCGGATCAAGACATCGCTGGACCCAGTGGGTGGTGATTATCTCATCTTTTTTTTTCTTGCTCTTCCTCACTCTTACCCTGTCTTTCTCTCCCCTATGCATTTTTCTCCTCCCCAGAAAGGTTATGACAGCACCCAAAATGTTAACATACCTATTGATGCAGAATTGTTAAAATAAATCTTGTCAATATATGTTTTCAAACACCGATTATTTAGTGTCGTTTCGCTTTAATCCACCCCAAAGGAATTATTGATAAAACCTGGGTTACCCCCTCCGCCCCCTTTTTCCTGGGGTGGGTCGTAACACCAGCCATTATTAAATTCTAGTTGTGAGGCTTATTAAAAGTAGTACTGCTCTAAGTAAATAGATTAACTCCTTAGTCTGCATACACACTAGCAAAAGTACCTTGAAATTCCTGTGTGTGCAATCCATTTGTTTGCCTGTTTTTACTGTAACTTATAGAAAAAAATTGTTCCTTGCAGAAAGGTGGTTTGTATCCGGAGTTTTACACTGTCTGCTGGTGTCAGACCAACAGTAGAAAGGTTGGTAGCTTATATTTTAGTGTAGTAAGCCATGAGGCACAAGACACTGACACTGATGAGCTAAACGTGAAAGAGTAAGGGTATTTCTACATATCTTTCTTTGTTGCACTCACTTGTGATACATATCAATCAGAAGGATGAAACCAGAGGAGGTATGTTTTAACTTCGCCAAACCGTATTATTATAACATTGTTTTTATAAATTCATTGAGAGAGAAACGTTAACAAGGAAGGAAAACTGCTTCAGCCACATCTTTCTTACAGGAAATATGCTGGCAGTTTGTCTCTGGCCAATCCAGTACTGAGCTTGAAAGCTTTTTATTATGGTTACAACTACCCAAGTACCTCTCACTGTTTCTAAGCAAATCCAGATATGCAGCTAAGCAGATGACTATAGCTATGCCCTGTGTGTACAGAATGGATAAAATTTACCACGAGGAGAAGTTGAAAGGCCTAAATTTACAAATAAATAATGGAATTTAATGAAATATCTTGGCTGAAATCGGATTAATAATTTTAACCCTTTAGATAGAAATAAATTGGAGCCTTTGCAGTCCTATCTTCTTACAAGGTCAATAAAGAAAGACAATATTTTCGCTGGGATGATGCTCTCAAAGGGAAATTTTTGGCCTACAGGTCCCGGTTTTCTCTTCTTGTGGACTTCAAAGAACCACATAATTGCTGATGTTCAAAAGGAGCTCTGGATGTCACTCTGTCAAACTCCATTGCACAAGCAGGTCCACATAGAGCAGACTATTTGAGTCCATTTTCAGGCAGCTTTTGAGTACTTCTGAGGATAGAGGCTCTGCAGCCTCTCTAGTAATCTGTCAGTATCACAGTAAAAACATGTTTCCTTATGTTCAAACAGAACCTCTCGTGTTTCTTCTTCTACTCATTACTTCTTAAGAGTACTGCCAAGGATGCTAGTGACAAAATAAGTAGCAGAAAAGAAACAGAGGAACCTTTATGCATACTGTGTAAAACTACTAGTAAAACATTTCTCCTTCTTCCTTTCTGTATCTCTATGAAAATGATTTTACAAGCTTATGTATAAAATTAGAAGTTTTTTTCTTGGACACAATTATTAAAATAAAAATTTAGCTGTGTAAAAAAGACACCATTTTTCTCTACAACTTCCTGAGGATGGGAAATGGTGATGGAGGTACTAATCTATTCTCCTTGGGATCCAATGACAGGATGTGTAGGAATGGCTCAAAGATACATCAATAGAGGTTTAGGTTGGATATTAGGAATAATTTTTCTACCTTGACGGTGGTCAAACCCTGGAACAGGCTTCCTAGAGAGGGGATCATTGACCAGGCCTGTCAGTGTTTGAGAGACATTCGGACAATACCACTAACATACTTTAACTTTTGATCAGCCTTGAATTTCAGACAGTTAGACTGGATGATTGTTTCAGGCCCCTTCCAACTGAAATATTCTATTCTATTCTATTCAATTCTATTCTATTCTATTCTATTCTATTTGATTCGATTTGATTCTATTCGATTCGATTCGATTCCATTCCATTCTCTTAGCTTTTTTCTTTTTTATTATTTTTTCTTCCCCACAACTCCCCCATTTACTTTTTGGGAGTTTGTTTGCTTGTTTTGGTTTGGCTTTGTTTATTTTTTGGTTTGTTTTTTATCCTCAAGAATCACAGAGTGGTATATGTTGAGTTGGAAGGAACCCACCAGGATCATCAAGTCCAGCTCTTAGGCCTGCACAGGACCATCCCCAAGAGTCACACCATGTGCTCAAGAGTCATATCATGTGCTCCTTTTTCTAATATCCAATGTAAACCTCTCCTGACACAACTTCAGGTCATTCCCTCAGGTTCTGTCACTGGTCATCTCAGAGAAGAGATCAGTGCCTACCCCTCCTCTTCCCCTCATGAGGAAATTGTAGACTGCAGTGAGATCTCTCCTCAGTCTCCTCTTCTCCAAGCTGAACCTGTTTTGGTTTTGTTTTGTTTGGTTGGTTTTTTTGTTATTGTTGTTGGGGGTTTTTTTGTTTTGTTTTGTGGGGTTTTTTTACCATTTAGTATTGTTTTAATGCTAGAGTATTATTAAGTTTCTCTCCTGACAAATTCAGGTTTTTCAAAATCAGTTGTGCTATATAAGATCATTTTCACTAGATGTAACAAAGGTTTATTGTCTCTTTTAAAGGCTGGGGAGGTAAATAACTCATTTAATTTTTAAAGTAAAGTGCAATAAATCCAGTTATAATTTGGTTTCAATAGCTTTCTGATAATCTTTTGGAATATACTTAATAACATACACTCATCTAATCATGCCTAGTTTATATGAAAAATGTGACTTGTTACATTGGCTTTGATTTTATATTTTCAAACAAAATATTTGTTTTCATAGAAGAAATTCAGAATAACAATACGTCTTAACAGGGTTGCAAAAATTTGTAAAAGACAAATATTTCATTCTAGGAGGAACCACTTTACAACAAACTAGTAGTTTTGAGAAATGGATGAGGAACACAGAACAAAACAGAAGTTCGACTTCTTATCTGCTGAGATGTTTATCGTCTCAATAAAATAAGATCACTGTCTTCAGAACAAATCTTAAAAATGTAGTGGAGCTAAACGATAAATAGAAATGCTGTCTTCTCATTATGTTGTGAGGAAGTGTTTTCCTGATGTACTTTGTCTTTCTTACTTGCGTGTTTTAGCTTGGCATTGACCTGTCTGTACTGCTAAACACCGGCTATGTCTTGGTAAGATGCAAGTAGGCATGAAAAAGGGTATGACTCATTCAAAGAAAAAAAAATACAAGAAAGAAGTAAGAGAATGAGAAATAGAAGAGATCTGATGTGATGGAAATTATTGTAAGATCAGTTTGCCACTTGTGCATCAAGATTTAGTGCTGTTAATAAAAAATTCATTGTTGGAAGTAGTGGTATAGTAACAAATAAATATAAATAAAATTTGCTTTCCACAGCAAAGCAACCTGATGTCAAAAGGCATAGGCTTAGAGTTTATAGGGTTTCAGCTCTATAAAAGATACATTAGTTGGAGGGATCAAAACTGCTGCTTTTTTTAGAATGTGTTCCCCTTTTTTGTCTTGTTTTGCAGTTGAATTTAAAAGACATAAATAAGAGAATCTTAGCTGAATCATTTACCTGACTGATGAGATTCAATTACAGAAAGCTTGAATTAGGCTTTGATAGTGCTTAGCTGTCAGGTTTTTGACACATGAACTGATTAAATTTACAATGACTAGTTCTAGTTATATTTTCTATGGAGTAGAAACTGCATATTACATAACAGGAAACTAAATAATTTTATTGTAATATTTTGAATTATTTAAAATTATTAGTAAACTTTTTTTAATTTCAGTATCTTTTTTGTGTTGCTTTTTATAACAATCTAAATGCTGAAGTATCAAAATAATTTACAAATTAAAGTTTCATTTCTCAAAGAAAGCAGATATTTTAAAGAACATTTCTATTTTTAATTAGTAGTTGCATTTAAGACTGTTAACTTTAAAGTACTCAACTCTTATTTGAAAAAGATGTATATGAGATTATAATTTAATGTGGAAATGACTTCTCATTTTTGTTAATTACAAATGTTCATGTAAATCCACTATAGTTTTCCTGTTTCTAAGTACAGTGGTTGCAGAAAATCTCAGTAAATGTAGAATGTATGGGAATTTTGAAATGACTGGAAAGAGGTAAAAAGAAACATTCCATAAGAAGAACAGAAGACTAGTTTACTCAAAACGATACTTCTTTTTGAGAAAATTTTAAATGTATCAATGAAGAGTATCTTAACTAGAAGCAATTGATGTACTTTGGGTTTTGAATGTTTCATGCAGGATGCAACTAATAGAGAAGAAGGGGTGAGAAGCAGAGCATTTTCATTGATTAAAAACACACATAAGAACATAAAGTAATAAAGAATCAGTTTGGATAATGTAAAAAACAGAGAAGCACATTTCTTGTATTTGAAGAAAACTATTGCTTTAGAGAGATTTGTTTAGTTAACTCTTTTCCAGAGATAGGTCAGGAACCAATTTCAACCAATATATCCATTCATCCAGAACTTTCAGGTCTAGGCAGAGGAGAATATTCAGTTGCAAAATTTAATAAAACAATTTTTTTGTGAGTATAATACATGTTTTATGAATGCATAGTAAGCTTCTAATGTTCAGCCAAAATGCTACAGGAATGAAAAAATGCCATCTGTGTGTTATGCCTCAATTTTTCTTTTGTAACTTTTATGTTGGATTGCAGTGTATGAAGACAGACTTCCAATTTTAGTATGTTTTTATGAAGTTGCAGGTTCTACCTGTTCAGATGGAAGAAGCAATTTAGGCATGAGAAAGCTCAGAGCTGAATTTACACTTCAGTTCCTACTCCAGCCTCTTTACTTGCCTGAACGACCAGGGCAGGCAGATAGAAGGGCAGGAGAGTGGCAGAGTTGGAGTGGGAAGAGCTGGTGAGACAGAAGCACTGAGGGGAACTGGTTTTGTGTCTCATCAAAGAGGTCTCCAGAGGGTGTAAAACACAGAAAGAAATATCTTTCGCTCATCTTAAACAAAATTAAAGAGTATGTGCTTATTTTAACAAATAATGCAAAGACATGATTGTTCTTAGTACAGTAAAATATGAGCTGTGATACATCAGTATTTTTAATGCCTTCACTTCTAAAAGTATTAAAACCTACAAGCTCATTAGTCTCTACATGTAAACCCAAATATCTACTTTTTGTAATACCCTTCAGTTCTATTAATTTCAATACACAATTCTGTAAATGACATATAAGATTGGAAAAGTTACCTGATACTTGCCAATATAGAGAAACATTTATTGTTCTTCTTCTTCTCAACAAGTATTGATATCAAATATGACACCAAGTCTTCAAAATGGAAATACTTTAGGGAAAAGTAATTTCTATTTCATGAAAAGTTTACATTTAAGTCTTGTGGAATTGCAAACTGTCAGAAACCCTAACTTTGTGCCTGTACTTTGTGCAATATGACTTGCTGGGTTTCAGTTTGGCAGTGAGTGAGAACTCCAGCCACTACTCAGTCTGTGCCCATGGCATCTCATATAAACATTTTTCGTGGGTCAAACTCTGGACAAAAACACATCTTCTCATCAAAAAGCAGAAGAGTTGTGACTTACAGATAGAGCCATGACCCAAGTTCCTTGGACGTTACAGGTAGTCATGGTTTTCTCACTGCATACATCTGAAATAAATAATTTCTTATCCCAGAACCTACACTCCTATAATTGTAATGGGATGCCACTGATCTCATTGCCATGTTCTGCATTTTGTGGTCATCTTTCAGTCAGTTAATGGAAAGCTCTATGTAAATGTCAAATATTATTAAAGTTCTTTTGGATATACAGAAAGTGGCCCACATGAGGAATTAAACAATTTTGACATTTTCTACGGACAAGTATTTCAAAGACTCAAATTCCAACTCTAGAATTCAGGGGTCATAAAAGATTAATTTCAATCAAGAAAACTATCACCTCTGTCTGTACTGGTGTTGGATCTGACGTCAGATCTTCCTCAGAAGGATCTACTATATCTTCACCTTTGCCAGCTTTTGCTGCACAGAGATGGTCCTTAGTGTGTAATGCAGACCTTTCTAAGGTCAGATTAACAAGGGACAAACATTAAAAGGCTGCCTTGGAAGTTCAGGGATTGAGCTGGTGAAGCAAAGTTTTTAGCATAAATGATAATTATACAACATACTTAGTGACTCCTCAGAAATATTATTTTCAAGCAAATAAGCATATAAGACTAAAGTTACCTAATTTATCAGGCCACAAGAAACAGAACATTCTTAGTTCTTTGGTCATGTGTGCTACTAGGCAGGTAAAACTACATGATTGCTTCATTTACCTGCTTCCTGCCTCGTCTAGTGTCTAGAATGAACTGTATTAAAGAACTAAATCAATTTATTTTTTAATAAATGAAACTTTTACTTATTGAAGATGTGCACACTGGGAGCTGTGAAGTGTGAAGCCAAAGTAGAGAAATGGACAGAAGAAAAGCAATGGTTAGCTTAATGGAGTAAATATCCCTATCTTGCCTGTATTTATTCTGAGATTTGATAGAAGATTCCTTTTTAGTGTAATTTAAATCCAGATACTTACACATGAAAATCAGCTAGATGTTGCTTTCCAAACCACTAATTAGAATTTCAGAAAAAATAGAGCATGTTTCACAAGAGGTTTCAAGACTGTTAAATTTTTTTTTCATTCAGATTAGGAATAAAATTTAAGCATACCAATTTACCCAAAGAAATACTGAAGAGGATGTAAACTAAAGCAAATTGTGTGGTTTTCTCAACCTTTCCCCCCCCCCCCCAATATGTTTTATCTGAAAATAATTATACAGAAGTTTCTGTAACAGAAATCTTTCAGGAATTTTCACTGTTTTCACCAAAATAACAGCTGAAACCCAGGGCAGCTGTCATATCCAACTGCTTAGTAAAAGATACAATGTAATCTAGAAGAATAGATAAAAAAGAGTAAAGTTGTGTGCAGAATAGCTTGATTTCAACCATTAAACTAAATAATAAAAATAAATAAACAAAAATTAAGGTGGAATAGGGAGTGGTTGTCTGAAGAGAAACATATTTATGAACTCAGTTGAGATCATTGGAGAGGTTGAAAAGCAAATTATTCTGTTTTCTGCTTCATTTGTCTGATTTGAAAAATAAAAGAAGACTCTCTTCTCGTATTCATGTTGCAAAGAAAGAAATCTGATACATACTTTGGACAAATAAGGCTTTTTTATTGGATTTCTTTTTTTTTATACATGGTGTGATGTCTAGATGGCATGCTATGCTTTATTATGGCATGTTTTGCAATACTCAAGAATATATTGCATCATGAGGATGTATATTTTTTAAATAAAATTGTTTTAAAATCTTTTCAAATCTTATTTTCTTAATTTCTATGCATTCTACAGATTCCATTGAGTTACCCTGATTCATGTAGAATTTTCTGTGTATGCGTAGGTTTTGTGTTTACCAACTAACATTGAGAATTAAAATTATAATGTGTTATGTGTATTTTTGACTCCAAAACTTTGCAATCATGCTTGTCTTTCAAAAAGGTATGAGGGTACTATTCTGTTACACCACAGCAGACACTTTATTAATATGTTTCGTTTATTTAAGTACAAATCATTACTGTTAATGTTTAATAATGTATAATTTATTAATGAAATTTGAGACCTGATTAAGCAAAAGACCTATACCTTGAGCTTTTTTTGCATGAAAAATTCACTGATTTCAATCAGACTTTACTTCTGAACAATACTGTGCAGAAGCTTTTGTGTCTATACTCATTCTTTCTTCTTTCCATCTTTTTTTTTTTATTTGTTTGTTTCAGCTGCAAATCACATAAATTTCAGATATACCTGACTAATCTAGTGGTCTATCATGGAGTGACTGTGTCAGTGAACAAGGACACAACTACAAATGTGATGTACTTGGGCGTCTGTAAGGGTTTTGATATGGTCTCCCACAATGTTCTTGCTGCTAAATTTAAGAGAGAAGGGTTTGACAAAGATTAGATAGATAAGGAAAGGCCTGGACAGCCAGATCCAAAGAATTATAGTCAACAGTTCAAAGTGAAAATCACCAATGAGTGCTTACTCAAGGTCTGTAGTGGAACCAAGACTATTGAATGTCTTCATTTTTGGCACAGGCAGTAGAACTGAGTTTACCCTCAGCAAATTTACATATTACACCAATTTGAGTGGTGCAGCTGATTTGCTAAAGTGAAGGGATGCCATCCACTGCCAGTTTGAAAACCTCAAGGAGTGGGAAGACCAAGTGCAAGGTTTTGAGCCTGAGCTGGGTCAATTCCCAGGAACAAGACAGACTGAGGAATGAAAGAATTGAGAGCAGCCCAGCCGAGAAAGACTTGGGGTTACTGACAGAACTAAAATTAAACATGAGCTGGCAATGTGAGTTTGCAGCCCAGAAAACCAGTTGCATCCTGGGCTGCATCAAAAGAAAGATGACCAGCAAGTCAAGAAAGATGATTCCCCCCTCTCTACTGTGATGTCATGAGATCCCACCTGAAGTACTGAATCCAGGTCTGGGGTCTCCAGTGCATGAAAGACATGGATCTTTTCAGAGGTACAGAGGAGGGCAACAAAAATGGTCAGAGGACTAGAACACTTCTACTGTGAAGAACAGCTTGAGAGAGTTGAGGATGCTCAGTCTGGCAAAGAGAAAGTTCTGGAAAGACCTTACAGACTTTCAATACCCAAAGGGGTACTGAAGAAGAAGAGAGAACCTGTTTACTGGGGTCTGTAGTGATACAACAAGGGGTAATTGTTTTAAAGTGAAATTGATTGTGTTTAGATTGGGCAAGAGGAAGAAATTTTTATGATGAGGGTGGTGAGACAGAGGACTAGGTTGAAGGTGTGGATGCCATCCTTGGAAGTGTTCAAGGTCAGGATGCAAACCAATGAAAGATACCTGTGCCCATGATGGGGACTTGGACCATCTGATATTTGAAGCTGCCTTTTAACTCAAATAATTCTATGCTTCTGTATCCTACTAACTATTCCACAGAAATTGGTGGAATATCAGAAAATGAAAGCTTAAAGTTAAACTGGGCATCTGTCAGTTTCTCTGTAGTTGCTTTTATGAGACTCCACCTGGGTCTTGCCAGTCACTTCAGTTCATTTTTCTTTCTACTTTTTGCTGTAAAAATATCTCTTTCATTTATTAATGTTTTGCTAGTCCAGGTGTCGAAATCCCATACCTTAGCTCTTTCCAAATGGTTTATTATTTATTTTCATTCTTTTGTGCCATCCCTGGTAGAATTATGACTTTATATCTGTCAATAATCTGTAGCTTACCCTTAGATAGGTTTACATTTTCACCTGTTCTGAAGGTTCAGTATTAATTCACAATTTCCATTATAATTACTTTTAATACTATTAAATTTATTGAATACATGGAATTGCTTGTCTCCTTAGTGAATCAGGACATTCAACCAATTATCATAAATAAAGCTCGAAAGCATTGAGTACCTCAAGCTCCAAAGAGCAACTGTGATCTGCACATACCTTTAATATGATCTATAATAATGAACAAGTGCACTTATTTGTAGCTATTTGGCAGCTGGATTAGCTTATCTTTGGAGGACTCTTCCAACCCAAACTATTCTAAGATTCTATGATTCTACGCAGGAAGAAATTCATGACAGTACCTTTATTGGCTACTTTAAAGTTGTGTGAGCTAGAAATTGGCTTTACTTTCATATGCTCACTAAAAATGAAATTACATCAAAACCATGTTTGTTTCAGAGCTACTTATCTCTTGGAGCATGTAGACTTTTCTGTCTCAATCATCTGTAAAAGTGTCTCAGAGCAAGGTTGCTAAAATGAAACAGCTGAATCTTTCACCTGTGCAAAAAATGACTCCATTTCATAATCCGGGAATTTAAAAAAACAAATGAACAAACAAAGAATCCCCAAACAATGACAACTCTTACAGGTATGAAACTAGTCTTTTATAGGTATACCCATTTTTGGAATTTTGAGTGTTTCCATCCAGAAAAGTAAGATAAAATCTCTGCTAGAAGTATCTCTTTGATGAACAAAACATATATCATAGAAGTGAACTGAATGTTTTTAAAACAAAGAAAATTATGGATTTTCTTTTTTCTTTTTTTTATGCTAATTATGAAGAGATTATACAAAAAAAAGAAGTTTTTTGAGTACTTAAATAAATTGTTGAAAAAACTCAGAATTTTAAATATTTCTCACAAACTATGCTTAAAGTGTGTGTGTTGTGAATGTATATAAAAGATAGGTAGGTTGTCTCTTCCACTCCATCTGGATGTGTCATTGATGAATTTCTGCAAACCTATTTTTTCTATTTCCCTTCCATGACACCAGGGTCCTTTTTTCTTCTACATAGTGCAAAAGTAATCAAGAAAATGCTGTGCAGAGACTTTTTCCTTGAGTTTATTATTTAATTTTTTTAAGAGAAAATTTTTTCAATCTTTGTGGTAAGAAACACATAGAAATGTGTTACTCAGATGTAACTGCTGGTTTTCTTTTAATCCTTGACCTCTGAAAAATGTAAGTTTTAAGAATGATTTTCTAATTATATATTTCTAGGTACGCTCCTGAATGACAAATATTGCTTTAAGACCGTAAAAATGATGTACTGTCCTTTAGCAAACAAAGGAAAGATAAATATACATTTGATCAAAGTATATTTGATCAAAACTATACTGAAAGTAGCTAGAGATATTACACTTTCTAAGAATATCAAAACCAAGGAAACACTCTCCTCCTGTGGTGGGGGGAAACAGTTTTCTCCCTGAAGTTCTAAAATGGTAAATCCCCAGGGGGTGGTGACCCTTGAAGTCTGAACCAATGAATGCTTCTGCAAAATATAAACATATCATAAGCAGACCAGAAGGGAAGGTAGTTGTAATCGTTGTTGGAGAAGTAGCCATGTTGTAGAGCCATGAGAAGAGAGGGCAGGAGCCCCTGGGGGACTCTGGACCCCCCGAGCCCCCAGGTGGGGGCTGCAGGGACTTGGAACAGTGTTAAACTGGACTGAGGTCTGTGACTAAGAAGCTGGAAGTTTTTTTTCTCCACTGTGAGCAGCAGAAGCGGCAGCAAAAACAACACTGGACAGAGGAATAGTGGCAGAGAGCCAGAAGAGATAAGGAGCAGCAAACAGCATGCAACCAAGGAAGACACAGAGCTGTCCAAGAGAAAGAGAGCCAGCAGCAGAGAGAGCAGAACTAAGCTCTACAGAGACAGAGTTTTGGTGTAAGAACTGAAACCAAAACCCCCCAGCTCCTTTTGTGACCTCTCCTAAGTGGAGAAGATGGACTCCTGTTGATTGGAAGTCATAAGATGCAGCATCCACTGCAGAGAGGAGCTGAAAAGCTCAGGCATCCTGGAAAACTAGACTGGGACGGCCAAAGGAATGCAGAGGAGGGCTTTCGCCCCCCACTGCTTTGAGACAGAGCACGGAGCTCTGCAAAGGGGGCTTGAATCCCCTGAAGATGCAGACTGTCACGAAGACCCCTGAGCTTCGTTGATATGGCCGTGGTGAGGCGACCATGTCTGGGTGAACGCAACCCACGGAAGAGAAGACCCTCAATTGAAGACGAGCGGCTGAGAGGGCTTGGATACCCCCTCGCGTGTACTGGCAGAGATCCAGCTACAGCTGCTGCATGGAAGAGAGAGAGAGAGACTACTACTCTGAAGAGAACGCTGCTCTGAGAGTGGAAAGAATCTTTTCCTTCTTCCCTCCTGGACTATTATTTGGAAGGGAGAAGAGATCTGATCCATTGTAAATACTTTTATGTCATAGTGGAGATAGTTAAGAGGGTATATAATGTATTGTAGTATTTATTTTGTACAGTCATTGTAATATATATTCCCTTTCCCCCATTTTGAGTCTTGTGTGGTGTCTGGAAAACCCATCTCACACTGGGCTGAGATGTGGGAGGGGGCCTGGACTAGGGAATTGGATTTTGAGGTTCTCAAACCATGACACTTCCCTTCTCCCTTGTTTTCTGAACATAAAACCAAAACAAAACAAAATAAAATCCCCCTGCACGTATAATAGATTACAATAAAATAAACCACTAAAATGACAATAAAAAGACAATAGTTATTCTTTCAGTTTCTTAAGTTGTCTGTTCCAACCTTCAGAAACAGTTTCCACTGAACAAAACCTTTAGTGTTTGCAGAAAAAAACCCTGGAATATACTGATATATTCTTATATCTATATATATTATTCTATTATATATATATGTATGTATATAGACATATATTTCCATATAGCCTAGTCATTCTTAGGATACCGTTTATGTAGTAAGCCTGTATGAGAAGCCTCATATTACCTCACAGGATATAGTGCATTTCTCTACCATGTAAATACCTGAGAGCTTATCTTTCTTTATGAAAATGGCCTTGAGGTGTGATCTTGAACTGCTTGGAATTTATCTTCACGCAAAGCACCACTAATAAATAGGATTATTTGACAGAGTGAAAGTTCATATGCTAGTTTTCTTCAAGTGCCATATTTTAAATCTGGACCTCTTTTTACACTAGTGTAGATGAATACACAAAATATGCAGAAATCTGTAATTATGTAATGTCATTACCGGCATGCACTGAGTAGTTTATTATATTACAATTCAACCTTTTTAATTATGTCATAAAATAAATATTATTCTACTATGTTATTAAACAAATTACTAAAATCTACCCACTCACTAAATAAATCAGGCAATATAATTGAACATAAATAGCTTCTGGTACCAACCTAATCTGTTTAGATAGCAAAAACATTCTTTTCATTTCTCTTGCTAAGTAGAGAGCTTTGGTAAGTCAGGAAAGGCTTCAGAACATTTTTCCATTTCTTTGCAAACTGATATCATATCCTCTAAGTATCTGAACAGGGAAAAAAGTCACAGATGTTGGTATTTAATGATAAAACAGTTAATTTAAAATCACTTCGTAGAAAAGCTTGATAAGGTGTGAGTTGCTTTCAATAAAATGTAACCCCTAATGTATGTATGTGTTGAGTTTAAAAGTGCTATTTAGTTTTAAACAAATTTATAAAAAAAAAAATTGATGTTTCATGAAAATTAAACATAAAGTTATATTGAATAGCCTCTTAACTGAAACTTTTTATTGAAATATGCAACTATAGAATCTGAATTGTACTGTATTTCTATTTAAAAAATAAGGATTACAAGAGAGGTAGAGATTAATTTGAGCTATTATTCTTCCAGGAAGAGATACAAAGGAAGATTGAATGAAAAATTTTGTATGAATCTGAGACTAAACTAAAGTGTAAAGGCCTAAAATCTGAGCATTATGACAGTTTTTGAAACTTCATTAATATATGGACTGAGAAACCATATTAGATGCTTGGGATTTAACTTTACATTTATTTCCTCTTCTCTGAATTTGAAATAGTACTTAAAATACTGGTGCAATACGAAACAATGAACTTTTCCACAACTACATGTGGCTGAGGCTTTGCCAAACATTGAAATAACATTTCTGTGCAGACTGTCAATATTTCTCTTCTTTTTCAGGTTTGCCATACTAAGCTGACATTTCATGTCATTAAAAATTTTTGTTGTTTTGTATTCTTGTTTTATGTTTCTATCCATATAGAAAGGCTTTAGACAAGATCTCAGAAAACCTGATAGAACCTTTTATAATAAAACAAATAGGTCATCTAAGACAGGAGGAATGAGGTGGTTTTGCTGCAGCGCGGGGCAGAGTGTCTCATCCTTTCCAAGCAAATTCCTACTAGTATAGTTAAGGGAATCCTATTGGCTCCTCTTTTTATCTGTTCTGCTATGGAATGAATGGCAAGATCATAGTCTTCTTGTGTGTTTACTGTTTGCTCTAAACAAAGAATGATTTATGGCTTGATCAAAGTCTGTGTTTAAACGTGCCAAGAGGAGGGAAGGGGAGGGAGGGGAGGGGAGGGAAGGGAAAGGAAAGGAATATGTGACAGTCCTCATGAATGTGTATATTCAGATACAACATTTTGTGGAAGACTGAAGTAGATTATGTCTAAATTTCCAGTTGCCTTTGTTACTTGGCCTACTGCATACTACTGTTCATCTCTACAAGATACTGAATTGCAAAGGCCAGAAGTTGCTGGTGTAGCCATTAATTTTGTTTTTCCTTGAAGTGGATAGTGCTGGTAGAGGGAAAATTAAGGATGGAGATTCATGCAGATCAGCTCTGTTTAATACTGTGTGCCGTATTTATGGTTCTCTCATCTGCAGATAAGGCAATAAAAGACAAAAGTTGGTGCAAGTTGAAACATTTTGAAAGTTTTGCATTCAGATACTTATTTGTTGAAGACAAAATGTCTGTGGGGAGCATACAGTTTCTGACCACAGGAGATAAATTTCGGTTAAGGAATAAAGTGAAAAGAGTTGTTTTTCACATTATGCATTAAATGTAATTTTCTCACTAAGCACTGCTATTTTGTCTATTTCCTTGTGTTTGATATTTACTTAGTAATAGATGGATTTTTTTTTGTGTGTAATATTGAACTCATGCAGAAAAACCTAGGCATTTTAAATATACAGGAAAGATTTGTCCTCTTTTTACTGTATATTTCTAGACATTTTCACCTACTGTCAATATCTTAGTATAGCTGCAGTCCTGTTATAATAATACTACAAGCCAAAAACAGTCTTTGATCTGTTAAACTTGTCACTTTTGGCAGCTCTACTCTTTCTTTTGTCATATTTCTCTTCCTCAACTATCTGCTTGATGCAAATAGAAAAAATGAGCTGTCATTCAGTATGAGAAAGACATGAACATATTAAAGTGGATGCAATGAGGTACAAAAACGAATAAAGGACTGTACAAAGATGAATAAAGGACTGGACCTTTATCAAAAAGGAGAGGCTGGCAGAGCTGGGACATTTCAACTTGGAGAAGTGAAAGCTTAGGTGGATTTCACCCATGTCCATAAACACTTGATGGGAAAGTAAAGATTTCGCATAGTCCTGAGCAACCTGCTCTAGATGTCCCTGCTTTGAGTAAGAGGTTGGAAAAAAGTTTTCCAGATGTACCTTCCAATCTCTGCAATTTCAATGATTGTCTAATTAAATTAATAATAAAAAAGTTTATTGACATTAAATATTAACCCAATAAAAGTCCTAGCAATTTTTAAACTAGTAGAGGGGAAAATTTATTCTACTGTTTGTAAAAAAGGTAAATTTTATGAAAGTTCTAACTTATGATAAAATTTAGTAGGTCTAGGGCATTTTCTTAGAGCACATAAATTGACCTTAATTTTGAAATATGCCCCTTCAGGATTGCACCAGCTATGTGCATACTGTCAAAATGTAGGAAATTTTAGTATTTATGTTAGGGAATGTAGGTTGAATATGTCTCCCCCTTTGGAAAAATACCAATAAGGATTCTGAGAAGAGAAAACTGTAAGTCTCCTCATACCTTTACAGAGTATAAAATCTGTACTATTATCTAGTTTCTTTCAATGTGTACTATTTCTTTTTCATAAACAAAAAGTGGGAATGTTCCCTTGTCTCTGCTTAGGACACTTCCCTATACACTTACTTTTACTAAAATAAAAATTATTTTTCCATATGAAATTTTTTATCTTGTGGTTTTCAAACAAAAAAATAAACAAAAAAACCCCCACGTGACAGCCAGACAGGCAAACTCCCTCTTTGTTTCTGTTAAACTCTTCAATTCTATCCTTTCAAGTATCTTCCTTCCAGGGTTATTGCTGCCTTAATTCAGTGAAAATATTTGTCTTCCATGAACAATGATTCCTGCTCTTCCAGATTCCACTTATCTGTGAGCAATACCTATTTCTCAAACTCTTCAGTGTGTCAAATGACTGTGTAAACCCAACCACCACCCCCAGCCAAGATCTAGGGAATCTGAAGTTACATGACACCAAGTAACTAAGAAATAGAGATAATGTGCTTTCTCATCCTCTTGTATAAATCAGTAAGGCTAAATAGTTGGTATTTACCACCCAGAGCAATAGACAATAAGGTAATTGCTAGTCTCAGTAATGACTGAATCCTTGAATTCAGCTAGCAATCTGTGAACACAGTAATTAATGTCTTGCATAACACAGCTGCCAAAAGCACTTTTCTTTCTGACGTGAAGTTTTATTAGTCATTTGTAAGTGATTAATGATATCTAAGATTTTGTCACTTCAAAGAATAAAGGAAACTTCTGATACAGTATGTGTATGGACCCTAATTTGATGGGTCAATGAAAGTGTTTCTACTCCTCTTCTATATTTGTTTTCTGTTTGCCTTTCTGAAGCTACATAATGAAAAGAAATTCTTGTGCTATGAGGAGATACGACCAATTTCAGTCTAAAATCACTTTGATGAGGCTTCTATTTGTCATCAGCTTTGAATTAATCTTTAAAATAAATGTCTTTAGAAGATTGTCTTATAAAGAAAGTTCTTTAAAGTCTATCTCATCCAGGCTAATATCATGCTGAGTAATTAGATTACATTTCTGTGCAACTGTACCAGTCTTCTCTATTATAAACCTTTTCCTAGATTCACAAAAATATTCACTTCTCAAAGACTAACCTGACTTTCTAAAGTTCTCCAAAAAAGTTATGTTCTATCCTTGTTTTAAAATTTCTTAGGTGCATCTTTGTCCATATTTATAGTTTGCTATTCATTAAGGAAAAGAAAAGCACCTTTTAGCATTTCTGATTATTGATGATGTTAATATATGAGAAAACCCAAACACAGTAAAAGCTGAGATAATTGCTAAAACAATTGCTAAATTCAAATCACAGAATAAAGAGGAAGAATCAGCTTTAATATTAAGGGGTTCACGTACAACAGCTGATAGTCACAAACCTTAGAGACAAGGTCCATCTGTTACTGAGTAAGCTTAACATTATGATCATATATCGTGATCCACAAAATATGTAAACTTTACTAATAGCCACAGAAACAACAGTAGCAAAAAAAATAGCTTTTCAGCAGGGATGAGAAAATATGATCTTGATTACAATACATTAATAATTGATATTGGTTGCATTTGAGTTGTGAAAATATGTTTGACAAAGTTCCATATTTTTTTGGTCATTTGTTTATTTGATTGGTTGTTTTGGTTTGGTGTTTCTGTTGTTAGGGTTATTTTTTTTCTTGGGATTTGTTTGTTTCTTTTTTTTATCTGTACAGAGATCTATTTTAATGGAGAAACTTATTTTATGTGAAACTAATTTCTCATAAGTTCTACTCAAATGATTTTGAAATTAGAAAGCCATTATTTTGAGACTGAGGCCAACTGAAATCAGTTTGTGCCTTTCGATTGATTTAAAGGAGTGATGCCCTGCAATTCTATTACCAAATTATTTGTGATATAACAAGCTTCCTTCCCTATTTGGAGGCTTTTTTTTGGCTGTATATTTTTCTGTATGTTTTAATTGACCTTACGAAGTCATAGCAGTAGCATTGTATGTAATAAATTCACTTTACTAAAAAGAAAATAAAGTTACCATTGAAAATCACTAATCTTTTAAAGGAAGTTCACAAACTGTTGTTAGTGTTTCATGACTGGTGGTATAATAGAGGTTGTGTAGCCAAGCAAGTACATTCCAAGTAAATCCTGCTAACAGCCAAAAGGGTTCTCAACTAAGCAGAGCAGGTCTGAGGACAAATAAAACAATTGCCTAAGTAACCAAGTGATACTGCTTACAGGGAAAGGACACTGACAATTTAGGTATTACTGCAAGCCAAGCAGTTTTCAGGAAAGAGTTGTTTCTTACCCTTAGTTCTATTACCTCTTCTACATGAAAAGCAATTTAATTTATCTTTTGAATTGTAGTCTCCTATAAATTTTATAGGTCATAAAAGGATAACTTTAATCTGGACCTGTGTAATAAATGTAGCATTATTTTCTGAGAAGGCCGAACTCAAAAACTTGAAAGTATAAACTACTCTTTTTTCATCACATTCTAGTGAATTTCAACACAAAAAACCAATTATAATTCCTATAGAATAGGGATAATGAGATAGATATTTTAAGGAGTTATAATGTGACTATTTTAAATAAAAATTTCATACTCAACATACTTTTTGTTAAAGTCATATTTTTTGTTCCAATACATGTAGTTTATCTTTATCATATATTCTTATGTAGGTATATATTATTTATGCTCTTCATATTTATCTCCATATTTATATGTATCCTTATATCCCTAATAAAAAAGGAATTATATTGTTTTAAACATTTTAAATATGTCTAACTTTCTCTTTCCTATTTTCTTATAATTTCAGGTTGTATTGTATATTATGCTCCTGAAAAGAGAGCACTGTGTAAACCGAAGGAGTAATAGATGAAAAAGCTCTATATCAGCAGTTTAAGTTAAATTTGATTTTTTCTGCTGGAAATATTTGTGAGATATTCTTGCATATCCAGGCTTTCCAGATGAAAATATTCTTGTAAAGATACTTTGAATCACATCTCTGCACAGTGTTCTACACTCCATTCAGCAAACCCACCAAAATCTGAAGTTTCGTTTTCCATGGTAGTGGAGTTTCTTCCCTATGGTGTCAATTTTCCAGTTATTTAAGCACTGGTCTCCCTGTAGAACCAGATGCAACTGACCAATAAGAAATAGTTGGTGTTCATTTTAAAGGTTGTATATTTCCACTTATCCTGCAATCAAGATGCTGTTCCAAGTAGCTCTTTTGAAACTAGAAATATGTATGCCAAATGGAAAAGAAAATCACGGGGTTCAGAAAGACGGAAAAGATTGAAAATCAATATCCTTCCTAAGCTTGAAACAAGAAAATAAATACCCCATGCACAACTCAGAAAACAGTTTTTCCCTCTGTACTTACCATTTCTTCTTATTTTATTGCAGTGTCCTACACAAGGGTATATAACACCTACAGCCATCATGAATTTGTCAACAACAAACTGTGTCAAACCAATCTAATATCTTCCAATGACACAGGAACAGCCTTGTGGCAAGAGACAAAAAAGATGTCATGTCTTGACTCTGGTGCAGTTTTTGATGTTCTCACATGACAATCTCTTAATGAAGTTCAGAAAATATAATCTGGTGGAAGCTGTTACACAATGCAAAAATTTTTCCAAAAATAACACAGCTGTTTTACTAGCACAAAGAAAGGATGACTGAACTGAGAAACTGTATCTGCAGCCAGAGAATATTGTCAGGGTTGACCAGATAATGCAGGAAATAGTGTATTTGTTAAATTTTCAGGTACACAAAACTGGAAAAGGTTGCCAGGGCATTGGAAGGATAAGAATTCAGAGGGCTCATAACGAACAGGGAAAAAGGTTGGAAAAACAGGATACAATTTATAAGATATGAAAAAGAGTAAACGCAGGAAAGAATTGCGTATCAATAAAAAAATGCATGTTAAGCGGGTAACATAGGTACATAACAGACCTACAGATTAAAATCTGGGGAATAAACGCAAAGTATCAGTTGACTTTTTTTTTTAATTGGAAAAAAGAAAAGAAAAAAAAGAAAGGTAAATAGCCTACCTATCCCATTCGCTTCAGATGAGTAAATTGATCAACCTGATTAGGCAGGTGAACTAGATTTTATAGAGAAAACCTAAAAACCTATTAAAAATTTCACTAATATTTGTCCACTCACATCTGCATGCTATACAATGTAATATTGACAGGACAATAAACAAGTGATAGGGTTATGTATTGTAATAAAATAATAGAGAAAAACTTCACCTGTTTATTTTGAAATTATCTAATATCTATTTTAAAAGATTTTGACTTAAAAAAAAAAAGATAAATTGTACTAGGTTTACTTCTTTCAACAGGCTTCAAGATAAATCTGTACACTGAAGCAAAAACAGGTCCAATAAGCAAGCTGAGTCACTAGACCAGTCACTATATCTGGTTTTAAGGTTATCAAAATTGCTGGAGGTTTATATTCTTTTTTTCGAGTTCAAGATATAATAAGTCCTTGTGGATAAACCTTCAAAGTGAAGGCACCCTTTACCCTCTGGTCCTCTTCAGTACCATATTCTGGACAGTGTTGTGTTCTCCAGCTCCCACAGGCTGCTAACATTCTGCCTCTGCACGTGCAATACCTGCAACCACTATGATGGGATACAGCCACAGGGTATCACAAGGAGAAGACATATGATATAACATCAATTATTATATAAAATGGATACAAACAGTCTCTGACACCTGGACTTGGGAAAAGAAAATGGTCCTACCCACTGTTCATAAAATTAGATTCCTGCTGCCTTAAAAAGGACATGTATGTCCTTTGGAAGGACACATATGAACACAGAGTGCAGTGTTATTAAACAAAGCATGATAAAACCAATTTGATTACAACCAAATGTGAATATAGTTCTATGTAACATTCATTCCTGAGGCTTGTAGGTTTTCCACTACAGGCTAAGATGAAAGGAATCTCAATAAAAAGCCTAAGAGAAAGGGAAAGTTCATGCAGGGAAAAGGAAGTTTTCCTCTTCTGGTTTTAACCCACCTATGAAAATAGATTCTGGAAAAAGGACTATATTGTTATATCACAAGCTCTTTAGGCATCATTGTTCAAATTAGCTAAATTAAACACAACAACAACAACAAAAAATCCTGAGAAGGACTGCTGCAGAAATAGCTTAAAAAGTTGACTTATATATATGTACAAGATCAACTATTTCATCTAAGAAGAATTCAAAACAAAAATAGTTTATTTCTCTGGTAGCTAATATGCCTTCAGTAATCATCTGTCTCTGTATAATAGCAGCCAGTTCTGGAGCATCAATTAAATTGATTCATGAATAAAAAAAAGGATGATGTTATGTTTTCCTCATCTTAAAAACAAACCCCATAATTCTCAGAAGAAGAAGGAAGACAAAAATAAAACAGTAGGAAATTAAAATATTAAAGGGCTTGTCATTGATACAGACATCCAGTGTCAGCCTTGCTAAATCTGAAAACAGTAGATCTGAGACAAAAATATTCTAGTGGTAAAGTAAAATGAAAAATACCATTATCAATTATGCACTTATCAATTATAAATCACATGCTGTGGTTTATGTTTTCTAAGGTTTCCTTACCCAAGACAGCATTTTTTCAATGGGATGCAAAATTACTGAGACAAAATCAAATTCTTGACATTACTCAAACATGTACAGAAATGAGATTTATTTATTGAAACACTACAAGTTAGTTGTGCCAAAAATAATAGTCTTTTAAATCCTTTGTTAATGTACTGATGGATATGCCCACCAAATATCAATCTTCTGGCTGAAAATTCACACTCTATCTAGTGGAGCTTAGTTGATTAGCATGGTGAACTTGCTGTAGAAAAGTATTCTGACACAAAGAAATCTTTGTTCAAGGAAGACAAAACAATCAGAGAAAACAGATTTAGTCAAGTAAACTTAAATTGGTTATTTAATGGTTTCCTGACTTGTTTTCAGTCTGCTAAAGAAACATTTTCTTCTTTTGTCTACCAAAGTTTTAAGTGAAATATAATGTAAAGGGATATAATTTATAGGCACCTTATAGTTGTTAATATTGAAAATTCTAGGGTTATGTGTCCTATTTATCTATTTATTTGGCTTTCTAAAAGAGAAAAATGTTTCATCCTTCGTTATACTATGAGCTTGTAGCCCAGAAAGCTAATTTTATCCTGGGCTGTATCAAAAGAAGTGTTGGCAGTAAGTCAAGGAGGTGATTGTCTCACTCCACTACCATGAAATTCCAGCTGGAGTACTATGTTTGACTCTGAGGTCCTCGACATAAGAAGAATTAGGACCTACTGGAGTGAGCCCAGAGGGTCATGAAGATGATCAGAGTTCTGGAGCACCTCTGCTATGAAGTCAGACTGATAGAGTTGGGGTTGTTCAGTCTGGAGAAGAGAAGGCTCTGGGGAGACCTTTTTACAAAGATGAGACTTTTTACAAAGGATGTAGTGATAGGACAAAGGGTATTGGCTTTTACACTGAGAGTAGGTGTGGATTAGATATTAGGGAGAAATTCTTTACTGTGAGGGTGATGAGGTACTGGAACAGGTTTCCCAGAGAAGCTGTGGATGACATCACTGGAAGTGCTCAAGGCCAGATTGGATGGGTCTTTTAGTAACTTGATCTAGTGAAAGATGTCCCTACCCATAGCTGGGATTTGGACTAGCTGATATTTTAAGGTCTCCTCCAAATCAAACCATTCTATGTTTCTATGGTTCTAAAAATATATATACTAAACATTTAGGACCTAAGGTATTCTGTAATATTTTTTTAACTCAGGATCTTCAAACTTATTGGAGAGGAGAAAAGGGGAAGCATCAGATTTTCTAATTTATCTTTGATTTACCTCTGAGACCAGCTTCTATTGAAAATATGATTATGTCAAACAGTTATTTTTCTCTCTGGGCTCAGAAATCTTTTTCTGTAACCTGATACATACCATAGATTACCTGAATTTAAATAAAACAATAGAAGAATGGGTCACACAGCAACCACTTCCAAACCTTAAAGTGCTCTTGATCTGAATCATTCTTTCATGAAAGCTTATTTCTCCTCTCTGTTTCTTGGGGTATCATGTCACTAACTTACATGTCTTTGCTTGTCTTGACACTCACTCTTCTCATATCTCCATGTAGTTGATCAGTCCTTGACAACTCCTTTATGATGTTCATGATCCCAGAATATCATCAACACTAAGACCAGAATTCAATCAAGCAGTAAATTTACAGTCTGGATCAGGCTAAGAAGATTATATCCCTGCTCCATAATAATAATGTGAAGGGTTGCCATAGGCAAACAACACCAAATTCAATGCCTGCCAATGAATTTTCATGAAGATTCAGTGGTTCCTAAACAGTAAAAGTTGACTAAACAGCACGTCTCTATTTATATTGGGTAATGGGAATTTTAGGGAAGCATCCAGTGTGTTTTATATGGGCTAAAGCACATTTTGGCTTTGTCTTCATAATCGAGGGTCAAACTGTGCAATGTAATCAGGATACAGTATAAGTTTAAAAGTGAATTCCGGAGAGGATGTAAAACCTTTTATGAGGAGCTTTGATACACTCTAATTTGGTATCATCATAATAAAAGTGTACAGTACATACTGGATTTGTGGTAAAGGTGTGATAATGTGATGGTGAAGAGGCTGGAAGGAAGTTGTTGACATTAGTAAAGGATGCAATGCTGTAAGGAAAGTTAGGGAATGAGGTTGCATGGGAATAAAAGAACAGTTTCTTGAGGCAAATACAGCTATGAACATGCTAGAATCATTTACCATCTGTGAAGATATGCCTTCTGCTCACTCATTGCAAGGTAGACAAACACTTTTGAACTAGTGTTAGTTGTTGTCCGAGGATGATGTGGTGTTACACAGCAACCACATGGATAGGGTGTTTATTACAATATCAATGTATTGCATCTTTGTTGTCATTCATAGTCTTCATTACACCTGTCCACACAAAGGAGTCTCTAAGTCTGATGAGATTTCCTGAACTGCTGCTCTAGTGTGTTCTTATAACCAGTTAGCCCACACCAATTGTGACTGCTCCAGTTCATGCATGATTTGTTTCTGTTGACTAATTTAAACTATCTGCAAACCAAATCCTAACTACTCCATATCCTAATTAACGTATTTTAAATACTGCAACAGGCTGCCCTATTTGTCCATTCCTGATTATTTACATATACTTAATCTATGAACGGTTTACTCAATTCTGCAGCAATAACAACCTCCAAAAGTACCTGTGACAACCAGATTCTCCTCCCAACATGCAAAAATAATCTATTTATGAGTCTATTCAGAGCAGGGGCTGCCTGGAGGGAATCTCCAGGGCTGACTGAAACTCCCACCTTGAGGACTCTTATAACACTAAGTCAGCACTTTTCCATGGGGATGGTTAATACTTCAGTTAAAGACTTATCTCAAGTCACTTTATTGTCCCAAAGATGTTTTTAGACTATGTAAGAAAATGTCTAAATGTGTTAGGTATGCAAGGCCAACTCTGATCCCCTGCTACCCCCCAACTGCAACCACGTAGAAAACTTCAATTCTGTGCTGATATTAGAAATATTAATTAAAATCTGTAGAGATTTTCTTAAAAAGGGCATGAGAAAGGAGAGAACAGGCTGTCAGGAGAGTCTCTCTTGCCTTTGCCCATTACCTGCCCCATGTAATGTTTCTCTTGCACATTGTTGCCTACTACCTCCATACTATGTCAACCACTTGTTTTCTATGCTGCATCACTTTACCTGAGCAATGCTCTGACCAATGTGAGATCACCTGGATGTCCCACTTAAAACTCTTTGTCATTTACACCCTATCAAATATTGCCTAAAAGACTGAGAACAACACTGTGCTTCTCCACTGTGGACCACACAAGGCACTGGTGCCTTGGCCTCTGGTCTTAATAACAAAAGTAACTGAACAAAAAAATACCACCACCCCCCAACTAAAAATCAACAACATCAACAAACACTCCACAGTCCTTTCATGCAGCTACTCCTGAAGATATTCTAGTCTCTGGTTTCTGGCTGGACAGAACATGCTGACCCAGTAAGAGCAACTGAGCTATGAAAGGAAGTGGAGTTTGAGATTTTGTGGTTAAATAATTGGAAGCACAGTCATTGCCCTATTTGAGAGGGTTTGATTTATTACTCCAAAGTTTCTAACTCCCCCATCAAGTTGTGAACCTTGATTCCATTTCAGAAAACATTTAGGAATCATCACTTACTACTGGTCCTGGTCCAAAGGCCAGCTACACTGATTTCTTTTGCTCTCTGTTTTCCTTTCGGTTTTTATGAGAATGTTTGGTAAAAACAATGGAAAGATATAAGGTTTGACACTTGGTAAAAGAAAAAACAAAACAAAACAAAAAATCAACCAATCAACCAACCAAAAATCCCCAGAAAACCCACAAAACCCAAACATATAACAAAAAAAAAAAAAAAGAGAAAGAAAAAACAATGGTTTAAAAATAAATTAATAAATAGGAGCCAACTCTCTTTTATTTTTGTTTTTATTATGAATATTTACTTTGTGGTAATCTGCAAGAAAGTAATTCCCTAATGCACTGAAATCTTTATGATCTAAAGTGTTATTGTTCATTCACTTACTGTGCTAACTGTTGAAAAGACCCTGTCTTCATTCATACTCAAAGGACAATTCTTCAACAATTATTTATGCCGACTGCATAATCTATACAGTAGTAATAAAAATAAAGTTTAACATTTTTTCTCCTTGACATAATTCCAATAAAATCATGTAAAGACCAAAAAAAAAAAAAAAAAAAAAAAAAAAATCAAGTTATTACACATCTTTTTGGCCTCTCTGTAACGTGTTAAGAGTAGAATCCAGCTGACATGATTTCAACTACAATTAGGAAAATGGTTTCCTCAATACTTCTAGAAAGTTTGTTTTTTTTTTTTTGAAAATCGTGTTTTAACTACTCAACCAGAAAGTGGTAAACCCCTGTATTACTTTAAATTATGTTAAAGTGTATTTCAAAATCATATGAAAGAATAGAAAGAACACCCAAATCTCAATGTTTGATAGAAGTAAGATTGCTTATTTTTCTTTTAAAATGTAAAATGATAAACTGCAGCTCCTTTATAATATTGCATGCTGTATTTCAAACTTTTTGTCACTGTACAAATAAAACAGGAAATACTTAGCAAAAGGAAATAAAACTAAAATCAGAGACCATAGTTTTAACCTTATAGAGGTGAATTTGAATAAATTTCTATCTATAATATTTTGAAGCTCAGTTTTGTGCTTTAAAAAACCAAAATTCTGGTCCAACTACTGCTTTCTGAATTTGATAAAACAGATTTCTGCTTCTCTTCCAAATAGAAATATTTCATTGAAGCTAATAGTAGCTTCAATGAAATAGTAGTGGTATATTAGATGGCACACTTATCATTTAATTTTATTAGAGCATCAAGACAAAAATTTTCCACTCACAAAAAAGGTCATATCTATTGAGTTAGACAATTGAGGTACAAAATATGGAAAACTAAAGATCACTGTGAATAATTTTTTTTTTTTTCAAAATCAGTGGTAAGCCTATTTAAGACAGAGTTGATATTTGTCTGATCATCTTCAAAAAAAATCAAATTCTTCTGAATTATTTCTAAAAATTAAACCCTTACTATACGCAATAATATCTTCTGATTCTGCCTCCTCAGACTATCTTAGCTTCTGGCTTGTTTTCAGTGTTTCATTCAGATTTTTATGCCACATTTCTGACAGAAAAACACAGTATTATGAATTGGTAAGCAATTGTTTTCTTTGGAAATATTCAACTGATTATGATCTTTCTAAACATACATTTTTTAAATTATTGCATTAAACATAGAAATAATAGGAGTCTTAAGCAACTTATTTGAAATATAAAAGGCAGAGCACAGTAAAAGAGCAATTTGATACAAAACACCATCAAGTCAGATTCAGAAAAATTTGAACCTTGCCTACTACTTTTTCTCTTTTAGCTTTAGTATGAGCTGCCCCTAGAACATATAATGGAAAATAACTACACTGAGCACTTCCAGTCTCTCATATATCCTTGAGACATTATCCTTGAGACAAATATTTCAGTTTATTCTGAGGGAAATTTCACCCTTTTGAGGAGTAGGTCAGATTCACAAAATAGGACTTTAGGTCTTGTTTAGCTTGGATAGGAATTAGATCAATTAATAGTTCTTGAGAGAAGTTTAGAGCAAGTAGCCTTAACTTTTCCAGTTGTTAATATAGTCTTAGTTAACTCAACATAGCTTAATCTTATTAAGTTAAAATTCTTTCTCTCTCTCCCCCTCTCTCCCTCCCTTCCTTCCTTCCTCCCTTCTTACTCCTTCCCCCTTCCCTCCTTTCCATAAAGAAAGGTGGGAAAACTTTTGTCTACTGTCTGTCTAAAAAACCTTGAGAAGCAGATAAGCTTAATGTGTTCAGTCAGAGGATCACTGTTGATATGCTTAGTTAATGTAAGAGAAATAATTAATAAATACAAAATCAAACTGAATATAAGATGACAGGGTGGTGAAGGGACATGGGGTTTTAGTATAACTGTAGCAAACATCTAGACAGATCTTGTGCTCTTACAATGAGAGAAAATGTATTTATTGCCTGCTGCTTAGTTAGGGTAATTAGGGGCAGTATAGGGTCTATTTAATGTGGGCATACAACCTGGATGTAAAATAAAGCACTTAAGAAAACAATCCACAGGAATCAAATGCCTAAACCATTGATTGTGATTGAAGAAGGCATCTGTCTTTGAGAGCCTGTAACAAGATTTTTCTCTCCTAGCCTGGGCCCTTGCCTCAATAGAGATGAAAATACAAGTTCAATTTAGTACCTAAGTGGAGCAGTCCAATTCCTGTCCTGAGTCTCTTTTAATAAATAAAGATTTCTAATGATATAGCCATTACTGAAAACCATAAGTCAATTAATTCTCCACAGCAGCAGAGAAAGTTCTTCTGCATAAAAATATAGATCTTCGTTGCACTGAGTGGATTTATAAAGTATGGTGGGATGTAATGATTTACATGTGTTACAAAAGCTAAGAAAAATGGAAGATAACCTTCCATTAAGAAAACTATGCAGAGAGTAAGGCAAAATAAGAAGACTAAAATCAACAATCATTTTACCCAACTCCTACACAGCCAGGTGTTCCTATAAACTGAAATATTAGGTAGCATTGGTCACCTTTAAATTCTCTTCTGTGGAAACCAAAATAGACTGTCACCATACCATATGCTTCCAGCAGAAGTAGTGGTAAACTGCAAGTGTAGTCTTCAGCTTCACTAGCTTTATGTTAAAAATATCAAAGATAAAATAGACTGGGTTTTTTTTTTCTCCTTATTTTCTTCCATGCCCATTGCTAGGGGATTTTTATGGTATATGTATTTTTTTGCAAAGGTAGCAAAAATCAGGAATTTTATTAAAGAAAAAAAAAGGCACTTTATACTTAAATTTCTTCCCCTATAATTCAGCATAGCTTTAAATAGAAACATTTATTGACCAAAAAGTGAAATAAAATGTATTTTTTCTCTAAACATAAGCAGTGAATGCTTTCTTTAAAGTAATAGATAGCTAGATACAATGAAAAAAACTATCCTAGATAACAGTGTTAATTAAAATTTTAATTGTATCTGTATGAATTACCAAGGGCAGAAGAAAAATCATATACAGAACATTGCCTGATGTTTTGGGTTTCTTTATTTTTTATTCTTTTTTTTTCTTTATGTTCCTCCCTCTATTCTTTTTAATTATTTCTGGAAGCTCATTCAGCTCAACTGGAGAGTGCAAGAGCATCCCCTGCAGGAATATTTCATCCCACACTGATTTTCTTGTCTACAGTGTTTTTTCTTCTGTTAATTTGTATTCATCTTGCATGGTGCACAGTAATTGTGTCTAGAGAATTAGAGAGGGATGGCTATTGCAGTGGTAATAGAATTACTATCAGTGTTCTAAGCTGGTAAAAGGATTGTGAGTTTCAGTCAGAGGATTTAAAAACACATGCTGAAATGTATACTGGGATCTCTTTTCTGCAGCACTCCCTATAGATGTATTTTTCTGTGGGGTTATAAATAAGATCGTTTAAAGTCAGTAAATGTTGTTAAAAAGATGATGCTAGAACTCTCTGAAAAAGCAGCTTTAGGTTTGTACATGATAACAACACACAAATGTGCACACATTCTGAAGTGATGGAACTGTCTCTTTAAGTGCCCTTGAATTCAAGGGAACTGCAATTCACTGACTACAACAGTAGGTACTAGTTGCTATTTTATACCACTCTCTTTTTTCTTCCAATATATTCTTTCTGTCTTGATCTCCCCTGCTTTATTTAAATAAAAGTAAAAAGAGAAAAGTTATCATCATTAAATGTCAACATATCATAGGCATGCCCAAAAACTCTGACCCATGTGCTGCTTTAATATGTGTTGATAATAGTTTTCAAGTCCTGCTAGAAGTGCTATGCATTTGATAATATTCTGAGAGTAACATTTTAATTATCACATATATAGTATTAAAAGTTTCAGTGAACTATTTATATTATAAAAATCAACAATAAAATCCAGACAAATTATGCCTTTTAACCTCTCGAGGTGGTGATATTCTACCTATAAGAACTAATACCTAAATCTGTAAACCTGGCTTCAGCATAAGATGGTATAAAGAAATTTGAACTATTTCACCTTATTTCTGCAGAAAGATCCATCTTTTCAGTCTAAGTGGAACTACAGATACTCCGAAATTTGTGCTCATAGAAACAACATGAATAAAATTAATTTGTAGAAAATTACTATGTTTTATAAGAAGAAGAAATTGATTGTTTAACTGAGTATTTTTCTCTCCTTTCCCTGAATACTGTAAAGAACCAAGGTGCCATATATAAAAGAATAATATACAATGCCTGATAATGATCTGGGACTTGAAATGGAATTCAGTGAAATCTACAAATTTTTTTAAAATGAGAAGTTGAGTAAGGACCTCAGTATGTCCTGCAGCTCTTGTTCTTCATTCTGTTGATCTGGCTTTTTCTCATTCCTCATTTGCAAAGCTAGAAGACACACATTTGTATCATTTCTTGAAGAAGTAAAGCAGCGTTCTTTCCCTCACAAACGGTTGGTAGCAGTCAGAGGCTAGTCTTTCCCTTGTCCCTTTTTGGTTCACTCACTGCACAGAGATTGCAAACCCTAGTGGAAGAGGAGCTATTTGAACACGCAGATTCCCATAATGTACAACAAATTGTGGAATACCCTACTGAAGAAAAGAGTTTCTCATGCGTTTTTTTAAAAAGAAATTATTAGTTTTCAGACCCTTTGGTAACAGTCCGTAACAAATTTCTCCTGTCTCTGATATAAAGCAAATTATTAGTGGGTCTTTGAGAAACTGAAAAGTTGAGAACAGTTCTTAAATCCCACTTTAATTTTGCCTTAGATGCTGTATCTTTCTGTAGACATTGCTCAACTATTTATAGATAAAATTTTCTTCAAAATTTGTCTTTTCATGTCCTCACTAATCAGCTGAGATTTTCCATAGAATCATACTATAAACAGTAGTTAGGAGTTAACATGAACATTTTAGTCATCAGTTTTGATCTATATGTAGGTAATAGTCTCTTGAGATCTATCCAGGTCAATAAAAAGTAGTCATTTATATACAGTTATCTGCATAATTCTCCAGACTCTATTCACTTTTTAATTGGGATATTAAAGCATTTGCCTTGAATTTGGTGTGCAGTGTCACTTCAAATGTTTCTAAACTAAGATATTCACATAAATGTAGTATATATGGCACAAAGCAGACAGAAGACCCATGCCCCCATAGCAGTACCTGAAAGCTACATGGGATAACCTAGGACACCTCATATGTAGGTGAATGTAGTCATTCCACAGGTCTGCACTAGCCCTCATGGAAGCTTGGACACGTAGTTCACTTGCTTATTTTGACCCTTAAATTTAGCCATCTACAGTCTAGGGATAAATTTCATCAAAATTGTTTTAACTATTACTCATTTACAGAAGCAGTTATAGTTTTGGGGTTTGCTTGTTTGTTTTTAATGAAACACCTATGTTTAATTCTTAGAAAGATCTTAAGGGAAGTATTCCAACCTTAAAAGTGTCACCTTAAGATTAACTTGGTTTGGATCCCCAAAGGCAATACATTTTCTGAAAGACACTTTAATGGCTCTACTTCTTCCTCCTCAAGACTGGACAAAAAATCTCTACAAAATTGTACAAAAAGACCATGTAATTCATTCTCTTGGCTCTGACAGTGACTGACAGTGAATGACTAGAATAGATAAGAAAGAAAGATTATCAGTTTCTTCCTCAGTCTACCCTCAGTACATCTTAGTGGTTTGCAAACCATAGACTTTTTGAGTAAAAAGTGAGGTCTTTTTATTCTGCAGACACTGTTAGACTTTTTCTTCTGTAGATATGATTTTTTTTATCTAGAAATAATTAACATCCACAAAAAAAGTCCCTTTAAAACTCTTAGCAGTGACTGCTGCAATGCTCATCTATAGCAGACAAGTTCAACAGGGAGATGGTATCTAAATACGACTGAAATTGGACAAGTGGATAAAGTGACAATTTATAGTCTTTTTCTAAGCAATATTTAACAAGAGGCCTGAGTGGTGGTACCATTTTGGACAGCCTCAGAGAGAGAACTGTACTACTGTTGTTTAGAAAGGTAGATTCTGGTTTGAGAGACAGGTAGTCCCAGCCATATAACAGTTACAAGTTGCTATTTCTGAAGCTCTTATGGATTACAGAGCCCTGTAGCACATTAGAAATCCTGGAGTGTACTGTTCCTAGTACTACTCCTGTTCCTAGTAGTGAATTGATGAGATCAGATACCTGTCACTGATCCAGACAATATTGTCACTTTGAGGCCTCAAACAAGCACTTCTGTTCTGCTGAAGAAGAGAAGAAACTGTTCCTTGCTGAAAAAAAAGGTCAAGCATCTTTTCTTGCAGGTTGTTTTTTACCCTGTTTTATTCTTGCTTAAAAAATGCAGAAATTTAGAACCTTTACAATGGTTTCAAGGAGGAAAAATAAACGCAGGTTGGAGGATGGATGAAATACAGTCAGTTTTCAATTTTTTCATCATTTTATTCTATAAATATCACTGTCAAACAAAAGCAAACACCACCAGTAATGGACATAATCTTTTATTGTTAACCTTCTCTTTAATTTTACAAAGTGGATAAAAACAAGCAAGCACTCAAGACAATCCCAAAACCCACCCCCCAAAACAAACACAGATACCCTCCCCATTACAGAAGCAGAGATCCAAAAAAGTATTTTAATTTATTTTTCTCAATTATGTGTTTTTAACAGCAATTACGTCCATATTTTCCTTGTTGAGTTTCAAAAATATGTCTAATGTTACCATTTTTCAATGAAAAAGATATATTTGTTGTCTTGACCATTCAGGTAGAGTGACACGACTTTTAGAAGTCTTTGTGTCAGTATAATTCAGGATAACACACTCTAAAATTCTGCGTTTGGAGGATTAGCCTAGTGCAGCATCAACTGTTTCCAAAGCATTTACCAGCTGTAAAAGTTACCAGCTAAATGTAATGAGTAACTCACTCATAGGCTAAAATGCTGATTCCTCTCAAATTCCTGATGACAGACACATTAACTGGGAAGTCACTTGGCTCCAGTGGCTTTCTTTTAAATATTAAACTGCTGGAAGGCAATATCTCCTGTAATAAGAAGAATATAGAGAAGCAGTTTTGAATTTAACTAAAAGACAGTACAAACCATTGATTTCTGTTGTTTTAGAAATAGAAAAGCTAGTATATTTTAAAATAAGTGATCAGGTCTTTTTTCCTCTCTCAGTAAAATCATACTAGTTACTGACTAGTCTTCTGAGCACACCAAAAAATTAGTAATTTAAAATGTTGCTCATTAGAAATTATCCTCCAAATTCCAGGACAATAATACCTTGGGAAAATTGGAAAATTCAGGCAGGATATCTGGTTAAAATACTACTTCAGCTCTGATATATATAAACTTACACCCAAATATAAATACAAATATATATATGTGAAATAAGGCTCTGGAATATATGTCTTTCAGTTCCTCAACTTCTTATAAGCAGCTCTCACTATGTGTAGCCTATCAAGTCATGGGCATAGAGAACCAACTTAGAGGACCATGTCAGATATTTGATATCTTTTGCACTCCTGGTGGTCTCCTGCAGCTTCCCTTCTACCCTTACACCTTTTTCTGCTGAGACCATAAATGCTTCAGGTTTCAGCAATAAGGTAAATCAGGTGTCTGAACTTCCTTCTGAGTTGGTCAGATGCACCCGTGTGCTGTTACTGCATTACAGACACCAAGACTAGCTCCAAACAAGCTGGCATATTTATATAGCACACTGAAATGCAGAGAAACGCTCACTGAAATCTTTGGGAAAAGGAGGCTCTTATATTCATATACAATTGCACCCAGGTGATCAGTCTATAGATCACATAGATGAGATCTACAACTTGTACAGTTATACATGAGTAATACACATAATAGGATTAGTTTGCATCTGGTTTCCTGATCTAGTTTATTCATATTTCCTACTTGCTGTCCATGGTAGATTAGAATTAGTATCACAGTTTTCTTTTACGGGGTTCGTTATACAAGGTCTTCATCTCATCTAGACCTTTAATTCGTAGACATAAAACAGGCTCTGAACATACTGGAGTGAAAGCTGCCATTTTTATTAAAAGGTGATTGATAGGATAGACCACCGGTACAAAAAAAACATTCATACTAAAGAATCAATGGCACAGGGTTTTTTTGTAATCTTACCTTCTTTAGTAAGTTTTAAAATGAGCTTCACAAAAGGTCATATTTAAATTATAATTTTAAAATATAATCAAAGAATAACTTGAAATATATTAATGTTGATTAAACTTATCTCTTTGATGGTTTAGATTTTTAAGTTCTTGCCATTATTATAACAGAGTGATGGGCAATATATTGTGTATTAGTAACAAAGTCTAGTACACATAGTAAAACCAGTTGTATAAATAAATTAATTGGAGGAAATACAGGTATTGTAAAGTAACTGGCAGTAAAATAGCTAAAAATTGTAAAGTATTTTAATAGGCTTTATTGACATACATTAGAAACACAAGGACATAATCATCTAGGGTATATTGAGAGATGATCAAAAAATTACAATCTTTTTTCCTTATGTTTAGTTCTTGGTGTTTCCAGGGTAAGGTCTGTATTATAATTGTCATTGATTCATATATTATTTAATTAAGTAACAAGCTTCAAGTGACTAGGAGTATTTCATGTGAGCTTGAGTACTGTAAATTAGCTACAGGTAATTGTATCCTATGTGCCTCTAACGTACGCATGTGTTATACCAAGTTTTGTGGTGGAGTAACAAGCATTTTACACAATCAAGAAAAATTGTTATGTCTTCATGAACCACCGGGTAAATTGATAATTTTTGTTCCTTGAAATATTTCTGCTCTGTAATAATCATATCATAAGAGCATTATGAGCCAAACAGCCTTTGCTTGATTAGTTTGTTCTAATCACCTTAAACCACTAGGGAAAGTACAATATAAGATGTTTAAAACATGTTGCCTTCATAGGAATGCTCTAATTGCTTCTTTTTAACTATTTAACTTTCCTTTGATCTGTTGAAGCACGATGTTGACAACTGTAATTGCCATATATAAAGAAAATTTTCAAGGATCGAAAATTGTCTCACTATCTTTCAAGTGTATGTCAGGATGTTTTTATGTTGCTGCCATGTGACTGTCCTGCTTACTTTTCAAACAATATCCACTGAATTGAAATCAAACAGGTATATAAAAACATTTTGCTTTCAGAAAAAAATAAAAATCACAGTATATCTCATTAACTACAATAAAATTCAGAGTCTGTAGCTTATTACGTAGCTGTTCAAGTCAAGCACAGTAAGCATGTAAGATGTCTTAAAAACTGGTTTTCTAAAGAAAGAGAATGATAGGTTGAAGACTTTGATTTCTGAGGCTCAAAAATAAGAATAATAGTTCACAAATAAACTTCCTCTGAATTCAACAAGTAGATGTCTCTGCAAGCAGACCTGTTTCTGTGCAGTGGCACAAGTCTTTTAATTCCATAATATCAAGCAGATCTTCAGCTTACATATTAGTTAAGACCTTTCATGCTAGAATTTGAAATATTAGCCTTAGGATAAGGTAAAAATATTTATTATTTTCAATAATGTTTTTTTGAAAATAAAATGTAGATAGGTCATGTTAATAAAACAACCATACTTGGAAATCACAGAGTCTTCAAGGGGTTAATTCTTTCCTACCAACACTTGACAACTACATATAATAATAGACAACATTTTCATGGATCCTGCTTCCCAAAATAATGGAGCTATATGTAATTAAACAGCAGTAGCTGTGATATACTTAAGTGCACTGTATATAAAATTTTACATATCAACAGGTGGAATCACTCAGAAGTGTTAAACCAACACTATGAAACTATTGAAACAAGATGGGAGTGATGAAAAACAAACTTTTCTGTACAGTTGTTTTTCCAGGGGAAGAGGGACTAACTGCAATTTGCAACAAAATCATGCCCTAAACTGGTCGTCTAGACCAGGTTTATAACAAAAGAAAAGAAATAGCCACTTTCAGGCTGTGATTTATCTAACCTTCATATTCAGGCCTAAAATGGGTTGTATAAATTGAACACTAGATATTCTTGTCTTCTTCTATTGACCACTCTCTGAGTCAGATAACATTCTCAGGTGTATGTTTATTTTATACATTTCTGAAGTCTTCTTTAAGGCAGACTATTTTCATCATAGGTATCTCTGCTAATTCTCCTCACTTCCAAAAAAATAAAAGGAATCGTTGAAAAAAAAACCACTTTCACTTTTATGTCTGTTTTTGTAGTAAAGTTAAACATTTTTCTTGACAGGTTATGGGTAGGGAATTTTTTGTAACAAGCTTATGTCTGCTTTACATATATTCACATAATGAATAAGGGACTCAAAGTACATTCTTGTAATGATGAAATATTTCTCCAATGTAGTATGAATGACATTTTTTGAAATAAATATATAGTTCCAGTGGAGAGAGATCAAATGTAGTTTAATGAAAGACTTACTTCCATTATACTTCTTTGTATTTTAGAAATTGCTGGCACACATATTGCTGTGGCTAATGTAGTAGAAAAGTACTGACTCCTCCTTCTCTCTATATACATCCAGTTGGCCCAGTTGTACAAGCCAAATAACGTCAAGTTATTCCTTATTAACCTGATTTAGAACTGGTATTCAAGTACCTGAATGTGACATGCAACTTCTGTGAGGTGCTGAAAATTAAAGGACAGGTTGGAGCTGTTCTGGTTTGTATAGTTAACAATTGAAGCCACAGCTTCCATCTGACTCATATTTTCCAAGTCTTAATCACTGGTGTATAAAGGCAATCACTCATTTGTTCTGGTCCAGTGAATATTTATTTATTTAAAATGGAACAGCTCCAACAAGAAAGGCAGAGACTGATGTAGTATGTTTTAGTGGCAGGGTAATTACATAACAGAATTTATGTTAGTCAATAAATCCCTGTAACGGGGAATCACAAGATAAAACTATTACAAACAGTCTCAGTCATACATTAAGACAGTTGGTAGTTCTGGGAAATGGTACTCTAGCTGAAACACATTTCTCTTTAAAAACCTACTCCACCAGAAATGAAAGAATTACTGATATTTTAACACAGAAGTGCTGTATTGCCTGTTTCTATAATCCCTAACCCACCAAGTGAAGACGTCGGATGGGACCTGGACAGTGGTTTTGATTGTAGTATCAATGTGGTGCCTAATCCTGAAGAAAAATAAAAAAAAATCAATCCTGTTATATCTCTTATATTCAATTTTTTTTGTTTATTACATCATTAGCTCTTGAGAAGATAAGACTATCTTTCTTTTTCTGCTGTAATTAACATGAACCAGATAAAGGGGTGTTGTTTGATGCTTTAAATACTAAGGTATCATAAATAATGTTTTTTGCCTGTCTACATTAATAAAAATAATGCACTATCATGAAACTTTATAATATTTGCAAGAATCATAGCCCTGTCCATTTAAATTGCTGACATTTATTTTAATCTAAGAACTAAGAATTTTTTTTAACAGAAAAAATGAAGAGTAAAAACAAGTTTTGATTTCTGTGTTGGTATCCTACCTAAATTTTTTTATTGAAGTTGCCTTTTCTGCAAGCAAAATATGTTTTGTATAAGAGAAAGGAAACAGAGTAATGCACTATATATCCTTTGTTTAACATACAAGTTCAATATTTTTGAAAAATAATGTATCATTTTTACAGTAAGAGGACAATTTTCTGAAAAAAGTAACAAAAAGAAACACAGTAGAATTTTCCACAGTTTAGTATTTTATAGTTATATAAATATATAAAGCAAAAATAGGAAAAAGCACATAATATTTTCAGATAAACCATGCAAATGTGAGTTGACATAAAATTTGTGAACAATAAATATTTTTATTCCCTATAACTATACTTATTGGTTATTTCACGACTTTGTTTTCAAAACATTTAGCTTTCTTTTTTCTTTTTTTTTAAACAAATTTAAATTTAAATGCATCAATTTATGATAGATATTTTCTTCTACCATGCAGAATGCCTGATATATAGAGAGAGAGGTGTCAGAAATAAAAAGTACTGAGACTCTGGAAATAATTCACATTGTATGATTTTTATAAGTGTCTCAGTTAAACACAAACAAATATTATGTAAAGGATCTTGAGCTACATGCAGAGAACTATGCAAAAACATGAGAGGAAAATGCATTAGTTTCAGTGTAAGCATGTTGGTTCTTGTAAATTACTGCAACATCTGATGGTGTCAGAACGTGAGAATGATTTAAGATGACTTAGAACTGAATTGTGTTCTGGAGAGTAAAGGACATTAAATCCATTAGCTGTGTTTCACTGAGGTTTGTTTGAAATACTGAGATATTAAAGAAAAGGTACTTGATATACACATGTTAATTTCCTCTTTCTTCCTGTCAGCAAGTTTGCCAGGTGACATAGAAGCACACAATTAATGCAGGGGGTTGTCCTAGTTAGAACAGCTGGGACCGATTCATCATTGGATGGGTGTAGCCCAAAACTGTGTATTCTATAGCCCTCCATGCCATTTCCCAGAAACTGTTGTCAGTAGAGGCCTGCAAGGTGCCCCCCCCCCATGCTCCTGTCCTCATGCCCTTTTGTGGAATTCCCTGACTGAGCACCCTCACACCCTTTTATGGAATTCCCCACTCTGAGGGAAGGACTGAACATCCTTTTATGGAATTCCCCACTCTGGGGGAGGGGCTAATCATTGCTGCCTGAGCTGGAGAATATATAAACCTGGAGTTTCAGAACCTTGCACTCTCTCCACTCGTGGGATCCAGAGGAGGACTGCAGCTCATCGCTCTCAGCTCATCGCCCTCAACCAGACTGCAGCTCATCGCTCTTGGCCAGACTGCAGCTCACCACCACTCTCGGCTGGACTACAATCACCACTTTTAGCTGGACTGCAGCAGCTCTCCCACCAGCAGGTTTTTCCCCTCTCCCTTTGCTTTGGACTCAGGGGGGGCCCAGGGAGCACTGTTTTGTTTGTGCCCTGGGGTGCCAGGTTGTACATTTGGGTTTTGTGGGTTGATACCAATTGCTTGTCTGTGTAGTTGTGTTTATTGTATTATTTTATTAAATTGTTATTCTGACTTACAATCCCTCTTTTGAGTTGAGTTCATTTCCCCTGCTGGTTAACTTTTAAACCAGCACAGGGGTTCAAGACCATAAGATGATCCAGCAATTTATTGTATAAGTGTGTAAACTGATGGTTATGAAGAAAGCATTTAGAGATATGTCAAGTAGTGATCACATCTGTCAGCTGAAGTCTAGTTAACTGAACAATAATATAGCATCAAAGGAATGATAGTACGGGTAGTACAAGGTAATATTAATGTTAGAATTGCTCTACAATTTTGCCTTCTAATTCCTCACTTATAGTTAGGTAGAATGTGTATTTATAGCTATATTAGTAGGTTTAATAACATCACCAATGGCTTATTTCTCCTTCTCAATGTCAAAGATCCAATTTTCTTGCTACATACTCTGACAATGGCCCAATATCTGCTCTTAACTTTCCATCGAACTTTGGCAATTGAGGGCACTGACCCAGTCTGAGTGCTGAGATGCACTTTACATTCCTAAAAGGAAGCTTTTAAGGAGCTTGATCATTTTAGACTATAAATCAATCCAAAAAGAGGATGGCAGCTGTTGCAGACTGGAGTATTGCAGATATGAATCACTTAACTGAGACGTTTTTTAGAAAAGTTGCCATCATTTAGGCAACAGCATTTGAGGAGCTACTAACACTCACAGGTCATTAATCCAGTGCACAGATTAATCTACTAGAGCCTGTCTACACTGCTGCAGGTAATATTATGGCAGCCAGCTGGATGCCAGCATTGCTCCGAATGACTTGCACACTTTCCTAAGATGTTAATTTCTCAGACAGCGAGCTTTTCTTTCAGTCATCTGTCTAAAGGGAATCTTGCTAGTAGGGGGTAGTTGTGACATTCATGTGCTTATGATGAGAGTAAGAATATCACCAAAATAAATACAAATTTAAAAATTTAAAGCATTAAACTGTCAAGATTTGGGATTGCTTTTAGTCAAGTTATGGGCAGCTATGCCTGGTTATACATTCTGTAACTTGAAGTAACTTTATGGGAGTTGTAATTTTAAAGACCGCTTGTAGAGACAAAGGAGATAAATGGGCAGTGTCAGCAGGTGAATTAGACCTCTAGAGTTTACTATACTCTGTTCCATTTTGAAGGAAGATGGGCAATGACAATCGTAACTGAAACACATCAATGTGATGCCTAGATATGTGATTAATCCCTGGGACTTAGTTGCCACCTTGGGTTAAGCCACAACACTGTGCCACACTGTATTTGTGTGGGGAAAAAGGTAGACCTATCTTTCTACACCTTCCCCTGCTTCTGCGAACATTTGAAAGATGGAAGGGAAAGAAAAGGCATATTAGTGACATACACCTTTTAATCTCCAGATTTGAGTATCCAGTACATTAACCTTTAAAAAGTATTTTAGTATTCCCCCAGTCTGTTTTACATCATCTGACTTTTCATGAATTTCCTCTTCCTGGTTCTGGAGTGTGTATGTGTGAATTAAAGAACGCCTTTAGAAAAAAAAAAGAATAAGTTCAGAGACAGGTAGACAAAGAAGATCACATAAGCCTGTATTAAATATCCCGATTAATGTGGAATTTGACAAACAAATGTTACCTTTACACACAACTTCCTCTTGACACATTTTATGACTATATATGACAAACAGCACATCTTAAATACGCTTAATTCCTGAAGGTGTTTCTTACCCCGGAAACACAGAAGTAAAGAAGGTATCGAATATTTCAGCTTTCATGTTATGAACCAACAAGGCCCCTTCCCCTTTCAGCAGCTGCTCTCGTTTTCCCTAGTCTTCCTTTTAATGATGCTCTATTTGTAGAAGCCTTTCTTGTTGACCCTCACATCCCTCAGCACATTTAAGTCCAGATAGGCTTTGGCTTTCCTAACCCCAACTCTCCATGTTCAGACAACATCTTTGTACTCCTCTAGGGTCATATGTCCCTTCTTGCATCTCCTGTATGCTTCCTTTTTATGTCTCAGTTTAATCAGGAGCTCCTTGTTCACCCATGCAGTCCTTCTGCCACTTTTCTTTTACTTCCTACACCTTAGGTTGGACCATTCTTGATCTTGGAAGAAGTGATCCTTGAAAATCAACCAGTTCTCCAGGACAACTCTTCACTCTCTGCTATTTTGGGTTAGAAGTCTAAAAAAATGCAAGCATTCATCAAGTCTTAATCTGTCAAGCCTATCATCAACCAGCTTCCACCATTTTAATTTATACATTTCTTTTCCTGGGAGAAATTAGTATGAAGTTGCTTTTCTTTTCTTTCCACCTCCCTCTCCTCCCCCCATGGGTTTTTTTGTTCCTTGATTCCTATTGTTAATTACATTGCATAATTAAGTGTGTTCTGTCTTCCAGTTTCCAGAAGTGCCATAATGAAAAATACTTACTTTTCGGACCTACATGTCCCAAAGTGAGAGAATAGACCATCCCCATCCAGAAAGAACAAAAGGAAACTTCAAATTGTATTTTGTGCCTCTAGATGTAAACTTGAAATCAGGATATTTATGGGTAGCTACCATTATATTAATACTCTGGAACAGATATTTTTGACAAGATAACTTGGATAAATGTACTGTGTGTTGTATCTATCCCTGAACTGCACAATGTTAAAGATTTAACCCATTTCTTCGGTACTACACATAGTTTTATCTTTATTTAAAGTGTTCATACTTTAGACTCAAACCAGTGCATTTAAAACATACTTGTCCTTGGTTTTGTCCCTTTTAATTTTCTCCTCTTTTATCGAGGTAAAGCTGAAGTTGTAAAATGAATGTGAATGATATCTCATCTCAATTTGCTTTCATTTACATCACTACATGCACCAGTTTGGAAAGCATTTAAAATCAAGAAATTATCGACTAACTGACCAGTCAAGAGAAGGACATTATCTCAGAACATGTTGACTACTCATTGCTAAAAATCAGAATGAAATTTATAGAGAGTCAGTGAATAATGAAAGCTGTCTGGAGAAAGTCTCTGGTCATATATTAGCTCCCGTTTTAGCTCTTGCTTTTTTACACCACAAATGATCAGTATATTTCGAGTATCTTTTTTATTTTCATTCCCAGTTTCAACTAACTCTTTCTTCTTTTTTAAAAAGAATCTGTTCCTTTCCTGTTTCATCTCTCTCACTCTTTTTTATTAATGCGTTGCCATATATATTAGCCACAAGGATTATTTTCCCTAACATTCAAAACACACTTTCCAATTAGCTTGCATACTACTAGGCATCTAAAATTAATATTGGATAAATTAGTTAAGTGTTTGAAATACAGGATTAAAATACTAGCAAAATATATTTAAGATGAATGTTCCAGAAAATCCCAAAGAAACATTTTAATCACCTATCTCCGTTCATGCATGGTCAATTAAAATGCTTCAAATTAACCATCTTGATTTCTTCAAAGTGAGATGAAAACTTCGTCTTCTGAATTTTCACACATGGAATAATAAGCTCAGGATCAGTTGCCTGTGGAAACAGACAGAAACCTGAGGACATCTACCACTGATTTTGGATAATGAATCTACCATCACCAGATGATTTGATGGTAGAACATTGAACCAGTAAGAACAAAAGAAACCTTTAATTTTTCTGTCTTTGGAAAACAACCAGCAGATCAAATAATTTCTTATGGCTAAGCTTAAGCTGATTTTTTTTTAAGAGAGTTTATTCATTTACAGAGAGAATGAATGGGAAAAGAAAATTAATGCAGATTTAGATTTATCCTGGGCTATCTCTAGCTGGTTGGATTTAGCCTTTACAGTTCACAGTGTTTAATATCAAAGTTCAGACTTTTTTTTTCTCCATTTCTTTTCCATGCAATTTAGGGAAAAATGAACAAAATAAAAAACTTTTTAACGTTTAACAGTGACTCCAGGTATGCAGTCATTGATGAGACACAGACATTTCTAAAGAGCTATTCAGCCCACCAGGATCTGAGTTGTTCCCTATGACCATTTATCTCTTGCCAATGTTACAGACTGAACTTTGACAAACAGACTTAATTTAGTCTTGTGCCTAATTCAGGTGGGATGAAGCAAGGCCAGTATGTTTCTTTTCAGGTTCTTTGATTCAAAATTCTTGTAAAGTCTTTCATTCTACGCAGACATAAGCAGTGAACTACAACATTAACTGTGTATGTAAAGAGGAAAATGAAGAGGGCACTCCTGAGCATGTGCCTCAATTACACCAAATGAAAAAAAAAAAAAAAGGAAAAATAAGGAAGAAAGGAAGAAAAGAGGTTCTTCTTTTAACCAAGCTCAAGTCATAAATCTGACTGCGTGACTGCTAAATCAACAGAGCTGAGTGCCTGCTCAGGCACATCTGAATGCTTGAGAACCCCAGTGCCATTTGCTGTTGTTGATCTTACAGTGAACACTGAATCTGATATTAGCATGGCTTGGTATTTCACCTGCAGTCTTTGTTGTAAATATTCATGAATATTCACAGAACTGACAATCTGAAGGTATACTCAGGATTCATTTTGGTATAACCAGCATTTCTTTGTATTGGACCACTTCATTAAGATTAATTCTCCATTTATTTTCTCTTTTTCATCACCTTGCCATTTCAATAAAGAAATTGCTCAGCAATAGGCTGAAGGAGTTAAATGACTAAGAACTTACCCTAAAATAAGTAACCTTGGAAAGAGACTGATTGCACCAAATGCATCCAGGGATAGATTAAATGACATATAAAATTGTTCTCATGCAAATTACATTATAGTCTAAATAATATTTTGTAGCTGAAGGTCTCCTGATTGATTTACACTATATGTTTAGGACAAGGTTGAGCAGGGCTACAGTGAAGATTATTTGATCTAATCTCCTTTGTAGATAGAATAAGAGAGCTATTTTTGCTTGGGTAAAATGTGAAGTGTAAAAAGTTGGAAAATTTTAATTATACCCTCCTGTTAAAAAAAAATTCACTTTTCATATAAAACTTACTTAACTACAGGTGTCTTCTGCAACCTGCTTAATATTATCTCAAAAAAATGTCAATGATTAATTGCATGAGTATTTGGCAAAATCATTAAAAGTAGAGATAGTGGTAAAAGCTGATTGAAGGCTTATGCTCAGCATAATTACCATATTGTCAATCAGGTCTCTAAAACTACAGAAACTTCATTATTTATCAGAAAAGTTTCTCTCTGCAACTACAGTATTTTGATATAGATGCACATGCACAGTGAATAAGCCTTAAATCAGAAAAAAAAGTTTAGTGGCTTTGAGCAATACTCTTTCTTTTCAGCAAACAGAACAAAGACAATGTAAGACTCTTTAGATAACTCTGCAAAATTGTAGAAAAGTCAACTTTTTATTGAAAATGAATAGATAAATTGACTGACATATGTCAGGTCTTCAATATACTGAATGAAAGATTTATGATTATAAGAACATGCAGTAATTGGTTTATTTTCTCTACCGAAAATATTCAGGGAGACATTTGTGAAAATAAAGAAACAAAGGCCTAATTCTGGAATGGTAGTAGTGTTGAAGTTATCTCTGAAATAAACTAGAGAGATGAAGAAAGACTGAATTTTCAGGCTGAGAAAGTTGAGGCTGTTCAGCCTGGAGAAAGCCTCACAGTATCTGAAGGGTACTTACAGAGCAGTCAGAGTAGAACTGTAGTGATAGAACAAGGAGCAATGGGTACAAATGAGAGGGGAAATTCAGGTGAGTTATTAGGAGGAAGTTCTTTACTGTGAGAGTGGTGAGATACTGGAACAGTTTGCCCGGGGAGGTTGTGGATGCCTCGTCCCTGTCAGTGTTCAAGGCCAGGTTGGGAAAGGCCTTGGATAATATGGTCTAGTGTGAGGTGTCCCTGCCCATAGGAGGGGAGACTGGGACTAGATGATCTTTAAGGTCCTTTCCAACCCCTTAACATTCTATGATTTTATGAAGGATTCTTAGGAATTTTTTCCACTTTCTTTTTTTTTTTTTTTTAAATGAACTACGTCTTGCCATGGACATGGTAGAAAAAACTCAAAAGTTGAAATTTTTGGACCTTTGAAATAATGTCAAAATCATCAAAGTTAGTAGAATTAAAGTAGATCCCTTAGTGGTAGAAGTGAGATTTTTTCCAAAAATTAAACGTGCACAAGATTGAAACACTAGGAAATGGAAAGTGGTTGTTAAAAGCTTGCAAGGAAAAGGCCAGGAGAGGGAACTACATTTGATAAATCAGATCATTTACACTATATCCAAGTGGAAAAGTTTTATCAGATGAAACAGAGGGTGAACTTTCAGATTTCTGTCTGAGTTAAAAGCCCTATTAAAAAAAATCGTGCAAAGAGCATAGCGATTTCTTTTCTTTGAGTTTTCAAACCATTTTGTTTTGTTCAGTAATAAGAATTATATTCTCTACTTGTTATATTGCAACCAAAATTCATATAGGTAAAAAAAATTGTTTTCTGTGTTTTATAATAAAAGACACTGAGTGAATAAAAATCTAATCCTGTTGTGCCTTATTATGTTGTTCTCCCACAGAATCATGGAGTTACTGAGGTTGGAAGGTAGCTCTGGAGATCATCCAGCTCAAACTGCCTGCTCAGACCAGTGTCAGCTAAAGCAAGTGTCTCAGGATCATGCCCAATTGGAGTTTCACTGTCTCCAGGGATGTAGACTCCACAAAAAACTTGATCACAGTAATAGAGGGGTTTTTTTCTTTTTTTTAAATAGAATTTCCTGCATTTCAGTTGTGCCCATTACCTCTTGTTCTGTGACGGGGCATCACTAAGGGTCTCAGTCCTCTCTACTCCCTCCTATCCCTGTCTATCAAGTATTTATAGACACTGATGAGATACCCCCTGAGTTTTCTCTTCTTGAAGCTGAGCAATCCTGGTTTCCTCAGTCTCCTCTCATATGAATGATATTCCCTTAGTCCCTTTGTGACCCTTAAAAAGACTCTGTCCAGAGTATCGATATCTATCTGATATTGTGAAGCCCAAATCTGGACTCCGCAGTTCAGATATGACTCACCAGGGCTGAGTAGAGAAGAAGCATCAGTTCCCTCATGTTGGCAGTGCTCTGCATAATGCAGTCCATGATAACACTGGTCACATTTGCCCCAAGGACACACCCTTGGCATCCACCAGGACCCGTGGGACTTTCTCTGCAGTTTCTTTCCAGCCGTTCAGCACCCAGCATGTATGGGTGCACGTGGTTGTTCTTCCCATCATCAACGAATTTGTGAAGGATCTGCTTGGGCCCATCATCCAAGTGACTAAGAAAGATGTTAAAAAATATTGGCTTAAGTACCAACCTCTTCTGGCCTCCAGCTAGACTTTGTGCTGTGGCAATTCTTTAAACCTGGCAGGTCAGCCAGTTTCCAGCCCAGTTCAGTGTCCTGGTGGACAACAAGCTGTCCATGAGCCAGCAGTGTGCCTTTGTGGCCAAGAAGGCCAGTGATATCCTGGGGTGTATTAGGAAGGACATTGCCAGCTGGTCGAGAGAGGTGATTCTGCCTCACTACTGAGCCCTAATGAGGCCACATCTGGAATGTTGTGTCCGGTTCTGGGCACCTTTGAGCTCCTGGATTTGGTCCAGCAAAGGGCCAAGAATATGATTAGGAGACAGGCATGCTTAGGAGGAAAGGCTGAGAGAACTGGGTCGTTCAGCCTCAAGAAAAGACTGAGAGGGGACCTCATCAATGTAAGTATCTGAAGGGAGGTTGTCAAGAGGATGGAGCCAGGCTCCATTCTCCAGCAATAGGCAGAAACTGATGCACAGAAGTTCCCCCTGAGTATGAGGAAGCACTTCTTTATTGCGTGGTTACCCAGAGAGGTTGTGGAGTTTCCCTCACTAAGATTTTCAAGAACTGTCTGGATGCAGTCCTGAGCAATGAGCTCTAAAATGACCCTACTTAGCAACAAAGGTCTCTTTCTGTGGTCTCTTTCATCCTTACCCATTTGTGTGATTCCATGATTCTCTCCCATTACTTGGGTGTTACAATGAACCAAAGTAGGGAACATGGTATTTCTTGCAGTTTTTGTGTGAATCATTTCTGATTTCTACTTACTACTTTTCAAACTATGAATATCTTTTCATAAACTGCCCTTTGCACATTTGGCAGTAATTATGCTTTATGTGTGCTGAAGTATTAAATATCCATGAGTATTCTTCAATTAACAAAGTAGTTGATATTCTGTGTGGAAAACTTCATATTTGCTCCTGATCTGTACAGATATTTTACAATTAATAGAACTAACAGAATCAGATGTAAGGAGATTGGCTTTTGCCTACTGTATGGGTGAGGCAGTTTATATGACAACATGTATTGGATCTGGATAGTGTCGTGTATTCAAGAATCAAAATCTGAGGTTTCAACCTCTATTCTCAAACACTTGTTCTCCTTTCACCTGCGCACTCAACCACAACAGTACGTTCTCTAGGGCTTGAATTCCATTTTCTCCTTGAATTCTCTCTTTTCAGCAGGGAGATAGCTGCCAGACTGAGGAGACTGGGAAGAAAGTTATTAATAACATAGAGCTGCTCACAGCTATCAGTCTTGGGGATTACTGATCAAGGTCTCTGGCCTTTTCCTGGCCTTTTTTCCAGTGCTCCTCCCTGATCTCCAAACTTTTCTCCACTTACATGATCTTCCCTCCAGCCTGGACGTTTCTTTCTGGATCCCAATCTTACTGAGACTACTCTTACTGAGAATGGCTTTTTCAGCCCAAGCTCTTCTTTATGGATCCCCAAATCCCTGGTTTTCCTGATTTAAATGGCTCATGTGCAGAAGCAAAATATATGATCAGCCTCTTGTGGTTTTCTCTCATACCTGCTTTCTAGTTCCTGCTTTCAGGACATTTTCATTTTGTTTAACCCAAGTGTTATTAAAACATGCAACGTAGCCAATACCAATGGCAGCTAGCAAGTACCAGATTTATGTCTGAGAGTTCAAAAGTTCAGTCTGGAGTATTTGTCCTCACCTTCACATACTGTCCATTTTCTGCTGCTTCTTTTCACTAATGAAACATAGATCTTTTCATCTATGGCACTGTGATACAGGGTAATCAACTCAGATGTAGATATCTACATTTCATCATCTCACCCATTCATATGTATGACGATATTTGAAACAGAGTGAGAGCTTTCAATTTTTTCTGTAAAACAAAGAGAAAGAAACATCAGAGGTAATATGGAAGCATAATCAGTTAAATATTGCAAAAAAAAAAAAGGTGAAAATTGAATTTTATTTAATTCCTAGAAAAGTCTATGCAAACTCTTTAAATTTTTATAAGGATATAATACCAGAAAAAACATGAGAGAATTTTGTGCCTTGGTCTGTAATAGGTACAGATTTCAATAGTCAATAACTATATTTATTAATGTGTTTCAGTAATGATAATGGTATGAGTATTCAGTGGCTACTTCACTGAGTTACCAGTTCAAGAAATCTCTCAAGAGATAAATACATTACACAGATACTGAGTTAGCATGTTTTATAGTATAATATACTGATTATTAAAACCATACATGCATAGCCTAAATGAATGGGTAAATATCTTTATGACTGATAACAGAACCATTTGTAAAACTATGCAACATTTGCGAAAGATAAAACAAATTAATTCTGATCATTTTTTTGAGAAATATCTTGAGAATTCTGTTCCATTTTATGAAGACATGAATGAAATCTAGAACATTTATTCCATTCTTTGATTAAATACAACAAACAGATTAAATGTTTTATGACAGTCCAAAAGATATGCCTACATACCTACTGCATGCAAATAATACAGTAGTTCTGCAAGATGACCCCATCCACCTGGAGGTCTTTCCCATATGTAGGGAGAAGATGGAGAAAGATGGCTAAGAGGAAGATGAAAGAGCACCTTCAGGAAGAATACTCAAACTTGCATGTAAAAAGAGAAATGATGAATGAGTGGAGTAGCGTAGAAACTGGAAATGCATTCAGATTCCTCCTTATAGACCATTTAGTGAATCTGATTCAGAGCAAAATAAAGAATATGCAAAATGCCTGATGAAAGAGAAACACAAGAATTATGGAGGGCCAAGTTAAGCTATGTATGGAATATTCCTAACCAGAATTCTTGACATAGAGAAGAAACTGAAAGGAGGAAGGCACTAAGTATCCAAATCTTTGTGGAAACAGGCTGGACTTTTCAGGGTATCTCTGAAATAGAAACGGATGGGGACACTTGTAAAAAAGACTTTACATCTTTACTTTAGAGATGTAAGATCTAGAAATGCAAGATCCATGGCTGCATGAAATGGCTGAGCCATCTAAAATAATAATATACAATATTACACACTAATCTTAGGGTATTCTACTTATCTCTTTTTAATGACATAAAGCCATACTGATGTTCAGCCTGCTAAAAAAGTCAGAGTTCTAAAAAAGCCAAAATGAACCTCAAAAAAAGACCCAACCCAAAGAAGAGTAACAAGTAAAAACTAATAAACTAACTTATTTAGAAATATATGATACATAACTGTAAATGGAGATAGCGATTAAAATGTAACACAATTGCAATTAAGTCATGCATTTGGAAGGAAAATAAAAGGCAGTACATAAATAAAACAAAGGTTAAGAAATACAAGGGCTCTAAAGATGCAGTAGAGGACGAATCCAATGAAATTATATCCTATTCTGTGTAAAATTTTTATTTACCTATCAAGAAAGATAAATCCAAATGTTCTTTGTAATGAAATTTTTTAATAGCAGATAAGTAGTAAGTATCCACTACTATCCAATGACTACTTTCATTATTTTTGTTTTAAGGGCTGAAAAGTATGTCTAGACAAAGAATCAAACTGTTAAGTTGTTTTATTTACAACTTCTCCCTAGTTTCATAGGGTTTAGGAGCAATCCTCTTAAAGGAGACTATTTTTATTGTTTGCCTACTCCTTCTGATGATTTGATGAATACAACCATATCATGCTCAGCCTCAGGAGGCAATTACAACTCAGATTCAAGACCCTGTTAACTCTGCTGTCTTCTTGCTCCAGCATCAGGAAATTAACCCTGTCCTAAACTAGAATTCAATGCCATTGCTGTTCATGACCAGCTCTGTAATTGTCTGAGTCTCTGCTTCCATTAGTTTAAAAAAATAATAGTATCAAAAGTGGATGCAACACTGACAACTATGAAAACAGCTGGGCAGCTGTGGGTTTTGTGTAAATGTACTAATCTATTTACATGTGATCATATCCGTAACTCTACGCTATAAATGTGAACTTGGAGAGGGCTTCTTTGATGTTTTTCTTCAAAATATTAAGTAGAAGTTAAGAAACATATATGTTTCTCTAGTTATTCAAATTCATAAGAATAGAGAAAGTTAATTTTTAGAAAACATTTTCTTCCCTGGATATTATTTTAAAGGGTCATGTTACTTATTTAATAATACTATGCCACCACCACCTCACCATTAAGTTTGACTTATTTTCTTCATATAGTCATGGCAGAACATGTTTTGTTTTCTTTCTTCATAATGCAGCTTTTTACCTTTAAGGCATTCAGTGGTTAATGCTCAAATAATGAATTTCTGGATGTTTCTACTCTTCGTAAGTGACATCACCAGACTTTTTATTGTCTGCTCAAAAAACAAATCACACCTTCATCCAGTGTTCATGAGTTCTGAAACAGGATGCACTCTCTCTGTGTCTGTAGGTTGGAGCTGTAATTCAGATTCAGTTTGACAAATGTGTCAGAAAACGTTTTATTAGCACATATAACAGCATAATGTTAAAGCCAGTGCAAACTGCTATTCAGCAAGTCAGAAGTAGTCAGATTTTTGGCTTGAGAAGGGAGTAAACATTTAATATTTAATTTAAGACAATGGCACACTTTTGCAGAAAACAAAGAAACAAACCCAAAAAGAACTGCCAAAAAACACCCCAAACAAACCCCCAAAGCAAAATCAACCATTAACAAGAACCTAAAACCCACTAAAATTGTTATAATTTTATAATTCTATTTGGAAAAAAAGCTACTAAAACAATTACATATTCTTACTTATTCTACTTGTTTATAACAGAGATCATAACACAAATTAACAAAGGACCAGTTCTTCAAAGAAAAAAAGCATGAAGCAGGAAAAAATACAAAATCTGAAAAAGTAGGAAGGTCTGCTTCAAATGTTTCTTCATTTTCTGTTTACCCAGCACAGCTTAATTGCTGGATTCAGTACAATGAGACCCCACATCAGATAACCAGTCCCAAAGCTAGAAAGTACACCAGAGCATGGCAGTTAAAGCTAATATCAGTAAAAAAAAATCTCAGTCCTCCCACCATGCAGTTATGTATGCTATTTTTGTGATTCCAACCCCCGGCCTTCTGTCCCCCTTCCCAATTCAGACACCTGAACACAACAATACATTATTATAGTTTAAAAAGAAACACTTAATTTCATATTTTTTCTATGCCAACGGTGTCCTGGGGGGAATCAGGCAAAACATCTCCAGACGGTCGAGGGAGGGGATTGTTCTGCTCTGCTCTGCACTGGTGCAGTCTCACCTTGAATATTGTATGCAGTTTTGGGCACCATATTATAAGATATTAAGCTCTTAGAGAGTGTCCAAAGGAGGGCAACGAAGGTGATGAAGGGCCTTGAGGGGAAGCCGTATGAGGAGCAGCTGAGGTCACTTGGTCTGTTCAGTCTGGAGAAGAGGAGACTGAGGGGAGACCTTACCACAGTCTACAACTTCCCTGTGAGGGCAAGAGGTCACTCTCATGACCAGTGACAGGACCCAAGCAAATGGCCTGAAGTTGTGTCAGAGGAGGCTTAGGTTGGATATCAGAAAAATGTTCTTCACCCAGAGGGTGTTTGGGCACTGGAACAGGCTCCTCAGGGAAGTGGTCACAGCACCAACCTGACGGAGTTCAAGAAGCGTTTGGATGAGGCACATGATGTGACTGTTGGGGATGGTCTTGTGCCTTTCTTCCTGGAGGCTGGGTTTATCCAGGGGAACCTGTTCCGGTAATCCATGGTGTGCTTGACACTTGACAGTTCAGAGCTGTGGAACTGCAGCCACAGGACCTGCATAGATACAAATAGTATCCTTCTCCTGTGCAGCCAGGACAAGCTCCCCTGAATAAGCAATGAATAGATAAATACAGAAATACATTACGTCTGACCTATGAATTAAACCACAAGTCCTAAATGCAAAAGGATTTGTCATGAAATCAGAGTTTTGTGATGATAACATTTTTGTTTCAAGTCAAAGTGGAGAAAAAGATGTTGGCACAAAGCCAAAAGCTTGAAGGAAGGAGAACTGGAGGAATGAGGGCAGTCAGCATCAACTAACTGTCAGTACCTAAGCAACTCCTCCTCCTTATATCAAATATGTTGCTCTGGAACTCAAAACTTCGGATTCAAGTCCTGCTCTGATGTTGACTGTTAAGGTATAGAAAGGTACAGATGATTAGGAGGAAGTAGGGATTTTATTTGCTTGTTTAGTTTTTTTTGCCTGTTAATTTGCTTATTTGTCTAGGAGGGGTATGATTTTAATAAAAATACAAATGAAAGTTTCATACAAACACACTACTTTGACAAAACTTCTAACAACAGAATTTCAGGGTTTTGGCAGCTATTGGTGTGATTTCTCAAGGTCACCGGAGATCTTTCTTGTTCCAAAACTAGCAGTTGCTAGGAGCACACAATTTGAAAGTTCTCATTTGCACACAGCTTGCTGTGTGCAACACTTGGAGGAGGCAAGGGGAGGCAACAGCAGTCCTGCAGAGCAGGGTAAGCACAGGATTGAGTACAAGGTTGGGTCTGAGGTGCCACAGGCATACAAAGCTCTGTACAGTCAGGTTAGGACCCACGGCCAGGAGGTGTCATGTTGCAGAAGAAAGCTACAGAATCCCACAGTAGTCAATTTTGGAGCTGTTTTGTTCCTTTCTAAGACAGACAGCTGCTTAGATACAGAGATCCCAGCTCACCAGTGACTCTCACAGGTGCTTCTTCCTGATTTCCTGTTGACAAAACACTTGGAAAGCAGGCAGGGAGGGAGGGAGGAAGGGAGGAAGGGAGGAAGGGAGGAAGGGAGGGAGGGAGGGAGGGAGGAAGGAAGGAAGGAAGGAAGGAAGGAAGGAAAATATAAATAGTTAACAAATGAAAAGCAGTTCGCAGAATTTTTGAATTTCCTGAAAGATCTGAAACCTTATTACCCATGGGGTTTCATCGAGCTGCTAAGTATTTAATTTGAAAAATGAAAAATGCTTTCTTATGATAATGATTTCCTTCTCTCATTATTGGCCTATCTATTCTGATTATAAATTACTTGATACAAGTGTGAATTCTTCCTGCAAGTACACTTCCTAGATCCTAGAAAGCTGTTTCCCCTTGGGAACCTTAAAATTATATCCTTTTATGTAGGGAGAGTTAGTGTATCTAATAAAGAACTTTAACAAACTTAAGAATTTTTTTTCATAAAAAGAAGGTTTTTAAGAAGTCTTGGTAAGAATATATTCCTTGTTATGAAAATATCCTTTTTACAGTTCATTGATGTACTAAGCTACCATAGGACATTTAAATATTTTCCCTTCTAAAAGGTAATATTCAGCCAGAAAAGTGTTAATATTTTGATTAATGAAAGAAATAAAGTAATTTGTTTCAGGTCATGTAGTCTCTGCTGAAAATTTAATACACATGCACAAAATCTCCCCGTCAGAAAATATCAAAATTTAACAAATAGTGACTCTATTCTTATGTTGAAATAAATTTTCATTAGGAAAGATGAGAATAACCAGCAGCTGAGTTCCAAAATAAAATGATTTACCTTGAATATCCTTCTAAAGCTCTCCTACAGCAACTGAGAATTTAATAAGACGTTATTAGATTAAACTTTATTCTTTGAAAACAGATACTGAATTACATGGGATTCTGATTGTAACCATCTGTTAAAAAGACACGTCAAGACAATCAACTCCCTCCAGGAAATGTAGAGCTGTTTTTTATGAAAGAGTCAGATCATAGTATTGCAGAGAAGAAATAATTTTTGTGAAGAAGTAAGTTGTCATTTTTCACTTTTATAAAATTGGTTGCAATGTCTTCATTATGTAAGCTATAGTTTTTCTTAGTTTGGACATACATTTTTCAGCAGGATTTTCTACTGTAAATGTGTGCCTATTTTCAATGAGACTTATTACAATGCTATTAAAAATGAGAGAAGCATACATATGCACCTTATATTCTCCTGGACAAAACAGTGGATCTCCTGCAACAAGCTTACAGAAAACAGGAATTAGTACTTCAGTAGGTGGACTTTCTTAAAAAAAGGTGTTTTTTTCTGGATGTTAATATGAATGTGCCCCTAAAGTTCCCAATATGTTCATTGAATAAACAATTAATTTTTTTATTGATAATATTGCTAAAATTTCTAGGATAGTTCAATTTCATTCTGCTAGTCTATCTAAATCATATAACTATATAACTCTGCTGTGAATAAGGAGTGAGGAAGGAAGATACATTTCTAAAACTACCTTAGGACACACTACATCGTGTCTTATCCATTCTGTCTTGTCCCTATGGATGACTCCAGTCCCTATTCATTATAATCTGGGATGACTAAACTATGAAAATTAAGTTTATATTGTTAAACCTCTGTTATTTTATAAATGTGAATTATTGAATCAATCAGATACATTTATGGAATCTTATTTAAAGTAATGAGTTGCTAGAAAACTATTTGCACCACCAAGTATTATTGCTACTCTTTTTTTCGTCTCTCCCATGAATTCTTAATATTCTTCTGTCTCCCATGAATCAAAGAGACAAAGCTGAGGATTTGCTTGATTACTGCAACTGCCAAAGGTCTTTGATTGAATTCACATAAAATTTTAGTATATTTTAAGGAGAAATATATACACAATAGAAGATATAGATAACATGGCATTTGTTGCAATAGTTTTGTTTAGTTGGCTGGTTTTTTTTGTTTAATCATAGCTGCTGTATAACATTTATGAGAGAAGGGAAGTCTTCATCAAAAGAACGGACAAAGGTCATTCTTATACTTTTCTGAATGGTCACCAAAATATGAATAGGTCATTATACATGACATACCTACAAAGAAGAAAAATTGTCTTTGTAGTAGAATTGGAAATTCAGACACCAGAAGTTTTATTTTAAAAATTACCTCCCTCTCATTCCTCAGAGGTATCCTATGAAGATTGACTTTTTAAATGAGGCAAAAACTTTCCTACATCAGAGTTAGTTAGGCACTGAAATTCACTTATTGGGGATCTTTATGAAATTTGCATTAATGAAAAAAATTGTTGTAAATGTTGAAGTGCAGATCGCCACTTCTAAGGATAGCCTATCAGTACTGTTTCCTATGATTGCAAGAGAATTGTCTGAAGAATAAAGATTTTGCCTATATGATATGCTTAAATACATTTCAGCAAAACATACACCTAAAATTATCTTAAATACAGGGATCAAGAAATTTAGTTTTCTTAAATCTCAGTTATTAATTCATTCTCTTTTCTATCAGAAATATTACCTTGTCTGCCTATACTTCACAGCTAATTGCCTAACTTCCCTCATTGAGATAAAGGCTTCAAAAAGATTTGATTTAGGTTTGGGAATTTTCTCAAGAGTGTTGGTGCCTTGATAATTCATGCAGGAAAACTGCTGGAAACAAAGACTCTTCCTTCAAAGTTTTCACATTTCTGAGTTTTTCAATAACTTGTTTTATTTATTTCATCTCATGATCTTCTGTCTTAGAGTGTAAAACAATGTAATGAGTCATAGTCACTCATGCAGAAGTGTTTCCATTATCAAATTCACTTGACTGCCAAATTTATTATCTGGAATAAATCTAACATCATGGATTTAAACAGTGCTAAATTATGGTTTATGTTGGAACTATCCTGCAAGCACAAACTGGTTTGTTTACTAGTAAGATGTTATTTACTCCCTGTGTAATCTGAGAAATTACAAATATAGCCTAAGTATACATTGATTTTGAACACAAATTATTCTAGCACATGTATTACCAGAGAGTCTGCTTGTGAAAACATGGTCCAGTGTGGACAGCTGGAAGAATCTGTTGGATCAAGGCCTATTTTGCAGTATTATTAAGTAAATGTTTTAGTGTTTCATTAATATAAATCGCCTAGTAATACACTGAATATTGACTCTGTGACAAATATGCATACTTTATAGCAAGGACCTTTTTTTTACATTTTTATTTTTTCAAATAACGAGTTATACTTCCTCTAATTTCTAAGTTATAATAAATCAATAAATATGGGTGAAAATATGGATAATTTATATATGTACACACTTTAATTAAAAAAAAATCTTAGACGCTGTGAAACTCATGTAATTAATATGTAGAGAATGATTGTAAAATAATTCTGTGAATGCACTAAATAAACATGCCATTGAACAGAACCTGTGAAAAGAAGGTTTAACAGTGCATTTGAATTGCTCATGTTAGCTGACATCTAGACCAGTATGTGACACAAAATTTTTTAAATGTTGTAATTAACTTCATATTTAGAATGGTTATACATGATTTGTAGTTATCAGCAGTCTATTAATGATCTTTTCATTTGATGGTTAACCAACAGGTTCTACTTCATAAATGCCAGAACTAATAATGCAATATCAACAAAGTGTGGAAGCTCAGCCAGAGTTATCTTTTTAAAGTGAGCTTTTATATTGCCTTGTACCAGATTCTGGGCTGATGTGATGTAGTTGATTCATCAGGAAAAATGAGATCCAAAGTGCTACAGACATTTATAAATCCATGGTGCTTGAAAGGAGACATACTTCCCTTGAGCTGTCTGGAGAGTATGGGGAAGCTCTGAACAAGAAGACAGAATGGCAGACTTTTTACACCATTTCTTGCATGTATCTTTAACTTAGGCCAAACCTCTTTAGGTCTTTACTTCTGTCTTTGCTAATTCTTCAAGGACCAGCCTTTGCTGTCCAATCCCGTACCTAGAACTCTCATCCTGGCTCTTGTCAACTTGTCAATTACTAAACCATCCTTTCCTTTTTGTGAAAATTGCTGTCTAACACAGCTTTTGCCCGTTCCAAATCAGATTGCAGTGATTTTCTCTACCTTGTCACTTTGATAGTTTCACTCTTCTTGACAGTCTGCTTGTTTCCACTTCTCCATGGGGTCAAACACAGCACTTCAATTAGAAATGTATCATGGATTATCTCCAAACAACTCTTTCACCTTCAGCATTTGAAATTACCCTCTGATAAGGTACTTTCTATCATCTTGTACTTGCTTACCTTTAGCACCTTATGCTGCCCCTCTCCCTGGGAATGCCACAACACCATCACACACAATTTTTCCACTCTACTTACTTTTTCTGTATAAATTTCTTCCTGTATAATTTTTTCCCTTCCCTTTTCTGTAAAACTTACATAATCCCTAACACTGTTTCAGAGTTGCTGTGTTCAAACAATTACCAGTCATGCTCACCTGTTTTTCTGCAGATCACTTATAATACGGACTTATTTTCCATGACTTTGTTCTTGTACATTAATGTGTTAATTAAGACCTTGACCCCTAGGTCCTATGGTGATACAAAATCTAAGATGGTGAAAAGAATTATTTTACTTTTCCACTTCTAGTAGCCATGTGGTTTTTAGAAGTCTTCAGTTAAATCTAGAACTTAAGGGTAAATAATATGTTATCTACTTTTTTTACAAAGACTTTTTTTCTAAGGGATACTTTAATAGGATATATACTTGGGAACTTGCATTTCCCCTGGAACTTCTGACAAAAATCTCATATGTGGAGACCTGAGTTGAGGGTCTTCCTAATTCACTAATGTAGTGCATAAACCAGCCATGTGCTGGAAATAAAGGTGATGGTAAACTGTTGGTCACGTATAGTTTCCTTCACTTTTTGTTTTCTTGCTGTACTGTTCCCCCTTGAGGTCTCATTCTTGTACACAGGATATCAGGGTCATGAATGGCACAAGTACAGTATGTGAAGCTCTCAAATGCCAGAAGTATTGCCAGATGAATCATCTGTTCACAATACAGTTTTCTGGTTTCTTCTGTGATGAAAAACCACAAATGACCATCTGTGTAGGCGTTGGAGATTGATAGGATGACTTAAGTAGGTCAGTACTAACTCTGAACTCTATGACACTATGAATAGAGACATAGATATAGTTATGTTCTCATTTATAGACACATACACAGCATCAATGATCATTTTTTTCTGTTGCATTTCCTAAGTTGTATTCAATAAACTCCAGCATTTCTTTTCCAAGAGAACTAGAAAAATTCCAATATTCACCAAAGTCCCAGGTGTTAATATTTATTAGACACCAGCATTAAGCCCTATGCCACTGGAGCCAGAATTGAGTTCCTACTCCTTACTGCAGGGAGTGTTCCATCAAGCATACATCATTGGAACAAGCAAAAAAAAACCTGGGAAAAATTGTGACTTTTTAAAATGATTTTAGTATATAAAGCAGACAGCATATACATGGACAATACATGTTACCTATCTAAGATACATGGGTACAAGCACATCTACTTTCTCTATAAGAAATAGCTATAAGTAACAGATATTAAAGTTAAGGAGAAATTAAAAAGATAATTGTTTGATGTATTATATCTCTTGATTGGTGAAGAGACTTTCCTTTTGACAGTAACATAACAGTCTAAGTTATGAAAGTGCAGCAGGGAAAAAAAGGATTTATACTTTACAGTTTACTGAGGACCCTTATGAGTCTTAGAACAGCCTGGAGTCAACCTAGAAACTTCTGCATAAAAAATGGACAGACTACTAATGAGCATATACATTAAAAAAGACAAACTTAGATTGCTTCTAAGGATTTTCTGTCAATCTTTATGCTATTCCATCATCTATTCTGTAATTACCCATATAGCCCAAAGAAATAATCAGGAGTGGTTTCATATATTAGTGTCTTTGCTCTGCAGCACTCAAAGAGAAAATGAAAGGATACGCAACTTTTCTATAATTGCCCCAACTTCTGAATTTTATTACTTTCAGTAATGAAAATGAAAGCAGAGTACATCAACAGCAGGGTAAGAATCCTCTTGGCACATAGTATAAACCTGTACTTTTCAGCTCAGAAGATCAAAACCAGTCACTGGGTAAGAAATCTATATACAATATATATTCTTGAGGGAGAACTAAATGTACAAGCTCTGAAAGTGATATTTAAGAGACTTACTACAGAACATGTCCTCTGAATTCAGCAGGATCATTTGGAATCTGATGAGTGTTCACTGAATTAGCTTTGCAAAAGTTGTGGATTCAGCTTATACAGAACACATCAACAAAATTTTCCTGTGCTGTTTGTCTATGCAATGGACAAGTACATGCACTTCAGTAGCACATGTTCTTTACAGCATATAAGCACCTATCCAGAAGATTTCACAGATAGAGATACAAAAGCTCTGACACAGTACTATACTTGTCCTGCATCAAGCAGTGTTTTTTTCCTATGATATAAATACACAGACATCTTATGTTTAAAATATGTAAATTCGTGTCCTAAGGATAGGGTAAGAAAATAGCTAAATTTTGTCAAAACGCACATGTCTTTTCTACAAAATCATGACAAATTGATCAGCGACAAATTGATCAGCTACCCTTTGACCTCAGTTATAGTATATCATATACGATGCAGAATGTTCTCTAGTGTTATAAGACAAAAGAAAGCTGAAAGAAAAGATTCAGAAAAACAGAGAGCATTTCTTTTTTCTTCTATATGTTACTGTCTATTTCTTTTATATAATGCTAATTTACTCTAATTAAGCGTATAATGGGGTTATAATAGATGTAAAGAACAAAATGGCATATTTTATGATAAAACTGTTTTTCAGCTTACAAGGAGAAAGCCTAACAGACTCTTAAAATGCATTTCTTTTTTTTTATTGAAAGCTTGTATTTCAAACAGTCATGAAGGAGTGTCCTGGTTTTCACTGGGCTAGAGTTAGTTTTCTTCCTAGCCAGTACAGTGTTGTGTTTTGCCTTTAGTACAAGAATAATGTTGATAACACACTGATAGTTTAGTTGTTGCTGAACAATTCTTACCCTAAACAAAGCACTTTTCAGTTTCCCATCATCTGCCAGTGAAAAGCTGCACAAGAAGCTGTGAGGGAGCATGGCCAGGACAGCTGACCCAAACTGGCTAAAGGAATATTCCATATCATAGAATGTCATGTCCAATATATAAACCGGAGGGATTTGGTCAGGAACTTCCAATTCCTGTTTGGAAACAGGCTGGGCATCAGTCAGTGGGTGGTGAGTAGCTGTATTGTGCATCATTTTTTTGTCTTGGGGTTTATTTCTCTCTCTCTTTTTGTTAATAGTCAAATCATAATCATATTATTTTCGGATTTTATATTATTTAAATTATAAAATTATTCCTGTCTCAACCCACACATTTCACCTTTCTCTTATTCTTCTCCCCATTGCACCAGAGTGGCTCCGTAGTACTTACCAGATGGGGTTAAATCATGTCAAGGGTCCAAATGGTCACTCTTCTCACTTAGAATTCCATTTGATATGTACATTTCAAGGTAGAGTTCAGTTTTTACAGGTGTCTAGGGTGACTATTTAGTACTGGAAATTAGGTTTCCAGTTTTGAGAATTGTAATTGACTTTTTCTTACACTAAACTGTATGAAGTTAATAAAAAATGTCATAGGAGGTGAAGAAATAGATATGTTTTCATGAATAAAACATTTTGATTACCTATCCTTCACTTGTTATGAACATTGATGTGACATTAAAATATTCCAGAAATACGCAACCACGATTGAGTTATTTTTTACTTCAAATGCATTATATGTTAGTAGACCTTGTTCTGTGTTTGTTTTATTTAATGAAATTAAGAGATTCTATAAGCAATGACCAGATTTTGATAAATCTGTGTTCATTTCCCAGATCAGACAGAATGCAGTTATCTATAAATGAATCAGAGGACTTTCCTTTTATAAGCAGATATCACTTTTTTTTCTCTCTCAATATATGTGACATTGGTTTCCATCAACAGGAAATTTTTCAGCACAAGGAAATTTATTGAGTAAATATCCATTTTAAGATTTCAGTTTATTTTAAATCATCAAAAAAAAAAAGAAACATTAATACATGAAACATTTCATAAACTGAAAGTAATTTTACAAGTCAGGCTTGTAAGGGGAAAGCAGGAGTCAGAGAAATAAATCTGGTGTATTAGTTTTTTGCTAATAGTTATATTTAAGTCAGCTTCTCAGGCTAAAATATATCATTCACATGGGTCACCAAGGGGATAATTCAGATTGATATTTTTATTTCTTCCACTCAAGATTTTTCTTCACATTTAACCTAATCTTACAGAATTCACTGAGTTTTGCCATTAGCTTCAACAAAATCTTTCATGTCATTTCACCTTTAAAGTTATATTTGAATCTTTTTAAACTTAGTCTGATATTAAAAAACCTCCTAGAAATAATTACTTGCTTTGATTTTAATGTGAGCTTTTCTTTTTTTCTTTTCAGTTTGAAACAACTATTCAGTTTGGAAATATGATTTGTATCCAGAGCTGATCCCTGTTGTCCTACAGACCTGTATCATCTCATCTGATTTAGATTGGTTCATTGCTGCTGTACTCCAGAGAACAGAGAATCCTGAAATGGCAAAGATATTGATAGATTGATACAATACTTTTTTCCTTAACTTCTCTCATATTTGTACTTTGATCAGGGAAACAAACAAAATTTGCTATTATGCTTCTGAAACTTTTGTTCTGGTTACCTACGATTATTCTATTAAATCAGATCCTAAAAATCATTAGACAAAAAAGTCTATTAGCATTCAAAGTCTATGTTAATGTAAATGTTACAAGGCAAAAAATGAAGACTATTAAAGACCTACAACTTCTACCATGTGGATTCAAATTTGGTTTAATGTTTAAAAATGTTCACAATTCACTACCTAATGGCAAGCCAGCTTGCAGAAATAATATTTTAGAGTTTCTTTTTCATTATAATTCTATTATAAACAATGAAAGAAAGGAAAATGTGGGATCCTCCAGGGGTGTCTGTTTATTTTACCTTGCATTCACCCACTACATAAAGTGTGACACCCAGTGCTAACTGAAATTACAGTATTCTCAAATTGCTAACAACCTAAAATACACAACTTGGTAAAAATGAAGGGAAGGAAGAGAAAAGCACAGACCACATGTCAATATCAAACATGCAGGACACCATTCTCCTGTGCTGTTCCTCTCTTTCCTCAGACACTTCAGGAAACTTAAGATAAAGCTGCAGTAATAAAGGCTAGTTACTGTATAGTGCTAAAATAAATAAATTAAAGAAAGAGAGGAAGAAAGAGACAGGAAAAATGGGGGGAAGAGGGAGGACGGAAGGGAAACAGTTTTATTCTTGTATATCTATTTCACTCAGGGTCATTAGCGGATATACGAAAAAGTGCTAAAACCAGATTAACACATTCTTTTTAACATCTTTCAGGTGCAATTTTTGTTTTCCATAGTGCAGAACTCCAAAGACATAGAGACCCATATCTCTATTGACTTAAATAATACTGTATGTTGAAATTACCTCATTAACTCTAATTCATCATTTGTGAAGTAATAAAAGACATGGACAGAGAAAGAAGTATTTAAACAGAATGAATGAAACTTTAGGTGGCATAGCTTACCGTCTTGCTTTATATAAAGAAAACAAAACCCAGCAATGAACATGAGATTGCAGGCTCAAAAAAGATTATTCCAGTTTGTTCATGAAGATGTTCTTCTGAAGAAAAATAAATTTATATGACTTTGTATACATGATGAGAAAGCACTTCAATACAGTGACAGATTACACTTGAGGTTGAAAGTATGGTTGAGACCAAGTAGCACACCTAACAAATGAATGGAAAGGGCTGAAAACCTGTACATTCTCAGTAAAAAGATATTTAGAATACTTTATCCATGGTTTTCTATCCCATCTGTTTATTCACATTTGCAATTGAAATGCCCAAGTTGCAAAAAATAGATTTTAAGACCTAGAGAACTAAAAATATGTATGAAAGGAATGAATCTGCTGAATTACAAAAACATATCAACCCACAGATGCAATCAGTTTGAAGCTGTGGAGAAATGTTGATGATGTTAGCTTCCAAAATCTATGTATTTTATGTCCTATGGCCCATCCAGCTACATATAGAGGTTTCTTAGATTCACCACAGAAATCATACATGACATTCTCAGCTTCTACAATGACATTAAGAATGTTAAGCATCATTTTTCTTTCAATAACGTCAAAGATTACCCTTTAAAAAAGTTATATATACTTGTTATCAGTCTGCAAAGTTGAAACTGATTCAAAGGAGCAGAACCAGTAATCCAAACAGAAATCATTGAATATAAAATATTCACTATTTTGTTGCAAAGGGCTAAACAGTCAGCTCCCCCCATCCTAACAATATAGTATTTTTAATTCCACTGAATGAGCTTCTACAAACAAGCAAACAACCCAAACAAAAAGTACTTGATAGGGGAAGATATTTTTTCTCAAATATTGTGTAGGTTGTGAACAGGGAGCAACATGAATTGTGAGCCAGCAGAACATCCTTAGTGCTAGTGAAATGATATACTACTGTAAAAATAAGTACTGATAACTGCAGTGAGCTCTAGCAACACTTCACCTAAAACAAAAAAATGTACTAAGTACAGATGTATCTAGGAGTGACTCAACATGTGTATGAACAACAATAAACTGCCACTGTGACAAACTGAGGCCCACACTACGAAATGAGAAAGAATTCTGGTAATCTGATTTCTGCTAATGTTCACATCATCATATCAAATTAAAACAATGACAATTCCCCAAGTAACCAGCAATTCAGTTGCTTCTAGTAGTAAATGGAGAATAAAATAATTAATACAATTACTGCATTATAACTCTTAGTTGCCAGACAACATTTAAAACCAGAACACAAATGGACTTTAATTAATTTAAAAAGAAAAAGTACTTGGAAGATGGACTAAATGAATTCTTACTTTAAAAAGAGATATGATGTGCTCCTAATATATTCCTGTTTTACAAGTCTAAAGAAGTATTATTTGTATTTTAAACATGTATATTTTCATCAAAGAAGTGGCAGCAACTAGAATATTACTGACTGCACAGACTTCTTGTCAGGAACAGTTACTCTCATTGCCTAACGTAATGGAGATTGGTAGGAATAGGACAGCCATGTTTAAAGGAAGAAGGATTTGATAGATTTTGACTGTTTGTATGTGTGTAGCATACCTCAGTGGAGACCAGGAAGTTGTAATTATGAAAAGTTAATCTTCTTGTCAATTACAGGATAAATTCTTCTAAGTATGTAATATTTACTATTATTTGTGGAGGAGCTTTTTTCTTTTTGTTTTGAATAAATTTTCTATCTTTAAAAAGATTTTTTGTTTTCATTCACTGATGCTCATTTTCCAAATACATTTTCTACATAAAAAATTAACACAAATACATGTTTGTTTTCAGATGCAGTCCATTTCTGTAACTTCTTTCACTTTCATATAGTCTTTGTTGTTTTGGTTTTATTCTGTTTCTTTGAACCAGAAGAAAACAAGCATTCATTCATTGTTTTGCTTTTTTTTTTTCAGCAAACCACAGATTTTTAATATTTGCAAGTGGATATTATCACTGATTATTTCTGCTCTACAAGCGCTGTTCCAGAGTCAGTTTCTCACTAATTCCATGAACACAAATGTTTTAACAAAATAAAATAATCTGAGATCCTGCAGTCCTATCATAAGGGAACTCCTTTTGGAAGAACTAAACTCAGTCTCCGCTCTCATTCCGATAAAACATGAACTTGTCAGAAACTATGAGGATAACTAATCCTTTGAGCACAGTATATTATCTATGGCATTTAAGAAATATTTGCTTTACTGTTCATAGATCTGTGTTTATGAAGAGGCCTTGCCACTACTTTCTGGTGAACTTTGCTTCAGAGAAAAAAAATGGAAGAGTTCATTAGCTGACATGTCTCATGTAGGAAGGATCAGTGATAGCAATATGACACATAAGCATTAGAATCTTCCTTCTTCCATGTTACCTACCATTTATGTAAAATCCAATTTGAATAATACAACATTGTAAAGAAGTCATATCAACCTATAATCCTCTATATTCGATACTGGCAGTTCAAATACAGAATAAACCAATATGGTATTACGAAGTTTGTTTAATATGTAGTAAAACTGAAAATGTTTTTTCACCATGTACTGAGGGGATTACTATGTGTAAAACAGCAAAAACATAAAGCAAATACTGATATGAAGACATCAACAGCTCTGTTAATATTTCTCAGCTTTTTACTGCTCGTGGATAATAACTTCACGCACCAATGATATGATCTGCTACTTGCCCATGTAAATTTTCAGTACCTTGCAGGGAGGGGGGGGAAGAGGAGGAGTAAAAAAAAAAAAAAAGAGAAAGGAAAAGAGAAAACCCCACAACCTACTAAATGCATTCACTCCCAAATGAAAAATTATTTTGATGAAGAATTTCTGGGAGGTGCCAGAACAAAAAAATTTTGAAAGGGCTAGGACACTGATGTGGTCAGATGTTGTCTCCAGCGACAGACATTCTGCACAAGCCAAAATGAAACACTGCATAATGTTCTGAGCTAAGGAAATGGACAGTTAAAAATCAATCTCTATCTCACATTCTCAGCTCTGAACCTGAAAATGACAGCTATTATCCAGATTTACATTTTATCTCAGCTAGAATAAAGCCAATAAATCACTGGGCTTTTGGCTGCTCAGATAATTACAATGTGAGTGGCTGGTATGAGTTGCACTGGAGGGAGAGGCTTTTAGAGGGTTAGAGCACAAAGTGGAAAGACTGACAGTGAAAAATGGGCTTGATTTCCTTGTGTAGATGAGAGCTTGTGACATGCAAATCACTGAACACAGTAACCTATGCTGAGACCCCTCAGCCCCCCTCATCAAATACCCAGACAAGGTAAGTCTGTGTGGTGAAACATCTTTACAGAGCTGTTTTCTCGGTGAACAACCTTTTGGTTTAAGGGGATAGGGGATTTCTAAATGGTATATTAAAAAATATTCTTATATGTCTTTGCAGGAAGTGATTTCATCATTGTCACTGTCTTCAATATAGCTTACTGGTTTGTTTCTGTGCAAACAGAAACACTTTGAAATCTAAATTCTCTGTTATAATTAGTTTAATATACATTCCTAATCACATCTAGGTATGAGATTGCTAAGCAGCAAGAAATTTGGTTATACACATTTCTCAAGTGTATTTGAACGAAGACATGATCCAAATGTTTCTAAGTCTGTACAGCATAACTGCTCATTTCACTCTGCAACAAATTCTTTCCTTCCTCAAACATTAATCACGGTTCTGTTTAACAACAAATGAAAGGTGTGTTTCACAGCTCGTCTCCATAATTGTCCTGGCTCCCAATCTGAACTGCATCTTCCACGCTGTTTTCCTGCAGGATAAAAATGTTAAAATAGAAGAATTAGATTTATTGTTCTGTAGGATTATCTAGTTCATACTTTAAAATTCCAAGAAATGTTCCCAAATAAAAAAGGAAAAGTAAATAGATGTAAATATCAGAGTACTATTTTTCAACACCTCTACTCCTAAGCTTTCATTAACTGCCTTAATTTTATGCAACCAAACCTGAAAATAAGTATATTTTTATTACCACCAATTTGAGAAAACCATTTTAAGTACAGCTGATAATTCACCTACCTCAGCTTGTCTTGGGCAGCCACAACAGTGGGATGTCCCTATTGTCACAATAGAGATATGCTGTTATTCAGATACAATGATTCATTACTATTATATATTTATATATTGCTGATTACATATTTCATTAAGTTGCTTTCTCTTTATTTTTTTTGTTGTTATTATTCTTGCTGTTCTTTACTGTATTATATAAGGCCAACTTTTACTCTTTTTGTAACAAAAAAACCACCTCTGGCAGTCACTGCAGATAAAGCTGTTTATTCCAACCTTATTTCCTTCTGCTTTAGAGAGACTATGGGAAACACCAAGAATCCTTCAAGAAATGTAGCAGGCATACATTCAACTGCAAAAATTGTAGCAAATTTCTGTTTAGTGTTGAGCACAATATGACATCAATATCAATTTGTTGTATGAAAAAGACAATAAATACTTGCAGAGTACGTCAGATAAAAATCTGCACTAAGGTAAAGAATAAGTGTGTAGATCTCTCCAGTCTACTTGAAAAGATCACTAGTAAATTAAAAAAACGTATTTAGCTTCTATTGTGGTATTAAAATATCTTTATAAAAAAAAGGGGGAAAGCATCAAATGTGAATGTTCTGCAGCTTCACCAAGATTATACACGAAAAATCTCTGCAGTAGTTAGAACTGGATGAGATCATATCAACTGTAATAGAAGATAATAAAACAGCTACGTTGGAGGAACCTAAGAGAAAGCCACTACAAGAACATGAAATAATGCCATTACAGAACTACTTTAATATCAGGGAATGATAAAACTGAGAAGAGGAAGAGCCCTTAGCTAGGATGGAAAGGGGAAAAGGTTGAAACGTAGCAGAAGATGAGAGGAAGACAAAACAGGCTGGATAGAAAGTGAGGATTAATTGTGCTGAAACAGGAAATAATGTTAGACTTAAATATCAAGGTAAAGAGCATCTGGGAGCCAGAGCAGAGTAGGTAAAGGAAAAATTGTCCTTGATCCTTCTGAGATCTTTATTTGCTTGAGTACAGTCATGATGTATTCAGTGCTGAGGCACATAAAAGACTATAAACATTGGAGCAAAATACAGAGAAAACACCTCCATTCTTCGTCTCTTTGAACTTTATGCAGAAGAAATAAAATAGACAACAGAAAAACATCTGCAGGTATTTGTATACACTACTGCCTGAATGAATAGCTTCCTTCTCCTTTGTTAGATCCTTTTCTGAAGGACAGATATAAGAATAATAGTATTAAACTTGGGTTTTTCTTCATTTCTTGGAATTATAGAATAGACTCATAAAAATAATCTAGGCTGGAGGTGATTTTAAACGTTGTGTGTTCCAAATCTCCTCTTAATATCTGGTCATATTACATCAGATTGCTCAGGGTCTTATACAGGTTTTTAATATGGTAAAAGGTGCAGATCCCATAGCCTCTCTGGACAGTTGTTTCCAATATTTGATTATTGTCTTTGTTTTCCTATTAATTTAGAATTTCCATAGTTTCAACATGTGTCTACTGCCTATCGTCCTTTCACACACACCTCTAAAAAGCAAGTGCCTTCATCTCTGCTACACTTTATTATTAGGTCGTTATAAACAGTGGTAAATTCTTGCTTTCACTATGCTTTTTCAAGGGTTGAATGGTCCCAGCTCTCTTGGCTTCTTCTTGTATGTCAGGCACTCCAGGAATCTTGTTGGTCTTTTGTTACGACCCGCCCCAGAAAAAGGGACGGGGGTAAGCCAGGTTTTTATCAATAATTCCCCTGGGGTGGATTAGAGTGAAACAACACTGAATAATCGGTGTCTGAAAACATATACTGGCAAGGTTTATTTTAACCATTCTGTATCAACAAGCATACTAACAGTCTGGGTGTTGTCATAAAACAATGTAACATAAAGATAACTTTTGGGGAGGGGAAGAAACTGTTTAGGGGAGAGGAAAACTAGGATGAGAGTAAGGGAAAAGAGAAGCTGAAAGTACAAAAGAAATGGACATGGTCACCGCCCACTGGATCCAGCAATGCTTGAGAGCGATGGTCTTCATTCACAGGCGGTGGGGGAGAAGGAGAACCCCAAATTCTCAAAGTCACCAGTCAGTTTATATACCCTCAGCGTGCTTTTGCACCTCCCTGGTATGAGGAGTTGTTTGCCTTTTAGGGCTTAGCACTGGAGGGAGGGATAGGCCCAATTGGCCACCTGAGGTATCTTCTTGCCTTTTAGGGCTTAGCCCCTCTGAGGCAACTTCTTGTCTTTTTAGGGCTTAGTCCACCTGAGGCATCTTCTTGCCTTTTTAGGGCTTAGCACTGAGGGGATGGGCTCAACTGTCCATCTGGGGTATCCCGTTGCGTTTTTGGGTCAAAACGTCAAAGCCTGTAAACTCCTGGAGTGCATAAATCATTAACTATTTCAGTCTCTGACACCTTTCAGTATGTCAAACGCATTTCTTGAACTGCGCAGTCCACAGTTAGATGAATGTGTACACAATAGGTAATATGATATGGAATCATATTCCCCAGAAAGATTTCCAAAACCAATGCAAAGTAGAAATAGCAGCACTAATGGCAAAGCAAATATATTCTCTATTCTGTATTAATTGATGAATTTTGCATTTAATTTTCTAATTTAATAAGACATTTCTTTTCCTTTCTCTTCCTACCTTCTTAATTAACCTACTTTTGAATAGAATAAAGAATTTTGGTTTATACATTAGCTCCACTGATATGAATATTCTGGGGCTACAAATGCAATATATTCATTATTGGGAATATACATACCAATAAATATGATGAAATTATTAAGAATATTCATAGTATTACAATGGGGCATAAAGACACCCCCTGAGAAGTGATATTATTACTCCAAATTCGGAACCTGATAAATCTTAAAAGTCAATTTTCTAGAACACAACAAAAATCAACAATGTTATACATTTTCTCACTTCAATTATATTTGAAATTTTTCTTCAGTTTTTCCCAAACTTTACTAGTCAATTTGAAGTAATAAATACCTATGTACTCCATGGCTGAAAATTATATCGTATTTTGAACTAAGCAGTGTACGTTTCTTTTAAGCAACTAAGACTCTATTTTGTTCAGGAATTGAACATTTAACATGTATGTAGGTTTTTAAGTAAGTATTGCCCACTAAATTATGCTACTGTTTACAGTTTCTGAACGTTTGGATTAAAAGAGTGGTGTTTCATGAACCTATGCTTACTTGATGTACCAGGCATAATAATGGATCCTCTAAAATCTCTCACATCTAATATTTACTTTACCAGTGTATTTTTTCATTAACTTATTTCATTATTGTCGAGGTCTTAGTAGGGTTAAAACCAACAACTTGACCTTCCTTCAATAATTGTTGAAATTAATAAAGTTTGGTAGACAACTGTAAATAACTCAAGAATGTTATCCTAAGCTAAAAACAGAGAGGCTTGAGAAAAATGACAACTTTATTAGTGGTGTAATGTATGCTAATGTATAGGCTAGAAGTACAACAAAATATTTAATCTTATCTTGTTCATCAGCAATATCTGATTAAAACAAAATTGTGTTATTTTATTTTTGTCTGAACTCAGGCTGTTTGCTACTTGTTTTAAAACTCTTTATTAGCAAAAATCACTTTCAAATAATGTGATATTAGCATACTATTTAATTCATTGGTTGTCTTTTTTTTTTTTTTTTGATAAAGTTGAAGTGCAATTTTTTTTTGTTTTGTTTTTTTTTCTCATCAACCTTTTCCGGTAGGAAATAGGTTTTGTGACCAAGAATTTTCTGTCTCATGCTGATAAAATGACAAGACAAGTTCAGAGACATTAGAAATCACAGAACTCCAAAACCTAAAGCAAGTCAGTTTATACCTCTCATAACTGAGATGTCATAGCCAAGGAGGACAAGGTAATGATGCGGTATCAACATCTTGTGACCTTGAATGCGCAAAAAAATCATTTTATATAGAATTTAGAAGAACTCCTCTGATTATTTCAGTCACGCTTTTATGCAGAAAACATGCAATTTCATGATTATTTTTATATTTTTCTTTCTTCTGAAATCACTATCAATTTTAAACACAACTGCACTCTATTTCTGATAAATAACTTGAAAAATGGAAGTATGGTTAAAGAAAATTTTTAAGAATTACAAAATTATTCTTTTTCTTCTTTGTATTGAATTTAAAGAAAAATAAAAAAATAAATAAAAATATAAAGGTTTCTATTTAGGAATTTCAAAATTATTATTTTCTTCAAATGTTCCTTTTTTAATATTAAGATGAATTTCCTCACCTCTTTCATCATGGTGCATGTGCAAGCATCAGAAAAATCCTGTTATTGCTACTTGTCAGATTTTTCTATTGTACCCTTAGGAGCACATAAATACCAGAATTTCCTGCTGCATCCAAATAAAGACATTCTGAACAACACTACTCTAAGGTATATATTTTTCTCACACTGAATAAGCAAGAAAAAATTAATGGAATTATAATCAATTATTTTGACTACCAATTTCCTTGAGTGTGGTTGAGCTGAATGAGTAATTTGCAGTGAATTATTCATGGTAATTATTTCCCTTCTTTTCTACTTATGGAAAATCCATGGGCCATTCCTAGTTTATTTGAATTTATTTCTACCTAGAATCCTTTCTAGAAGAACAACAGAATTTCTGTTGTTCTTCTGTGGAAGAACAACAGAATTTCTGTCTGTGGAAATGTATGTTACAAATATACTCAAAAGAATTCTAAATCTATATGGATTGATAACACTCATCTAAAATTCAATGTCAGATATTTTAAGCTTACCGGTAATTTTATGTACATGAATAGCAATATGTAAAATACAATTGCAATACTCATATGCAAAAAGCTGAATATGAATATTCATATGAATATGAATACAAAAACATACAGGACTAGCATACACACTGTGGACCTTGTATCATAATACAGGGAGCACTATAAGCTATAAATACTAGGAGCACTATAAACCAGGGGAGCATTATTTCTCCCCTACTCCTTTGCAATCCACTTTCCATCAGGAAAACCACCTTCAGTTACTGAAAATACCCTGCTGTGCATCATTAGATAAATGCTTTTTTAATAAAGAGAATCCAGGTGCACCAGTAAAATACTATGATTGAATACCTTTAATGTCTCAGCTTCATTAGGCAATGACAGGTTGTCATGCTCTTTTCTTATTTATTTTGGTAGAGTTGCCATCCCTTTCCTGTGGCTGTTATTGATGACAAGTCATTTATTACTTTATGAGAATACAAATATGTTTCCATCATTGTCTTATACATTTTCCCAACCCCACAGATTGTTAACTTAGAATTCGACATGCTCTCTTGAATAATAAAATAAATAATGATAATAAAAAATACATATACCTCATTCTTCTAACTGAAACCAACTTAAACAAATGCAAATGCAGAATTAAGGATTAAGTTCCTAACCATGTTTAAGCTATATTCCCTTTCAAAATTATTTTAATATTTGATACTTTCTCAATTGATAGCAGTAAGCTAAGGCTTCACTTTTTTGTTCACGTTAAGCTGTTTGACTTTTCTACTGAAATTAAAAATGTGAATGTGAGAATAAGAATTCCTATTCAGAAGAAGATTAGTGAAGGACAAAAGAACTATAGATCCTTTGTAAAGAAAAGAAATTTTCCCCACAGTGTCTGCAATGTTATTCATTAATCTCCATAGATACTACTCCAGTAATGAGTGGCAAATTTAGCATATGAAAAAGATAATTTTAATTATATTTTTTGTTTATATTAAAGATAATTGTAGCTTAGAATATAAAAATCTAAATGATCATGACAGAGGAATTGCTAACCCATAAATCTAAGCTCTTGGTTAAGTACTGACAGATAACACTGACTACTTTAGAAGGTAAGGAACTTTCATCCCAGTGTTCAAGAGTAATGAATGTAACAACTGGCCACTCATTCTACAGTGTCCTCCAAACAGTTCTACACAGAGAGCTGGGTTAAACGCATGATTCCTAAAGTTAATGTTTCTAACCTTCTCTGAGTTTTCTCACTCAGAAGAACTGTTATTTTTTTATGACATAGACTATGAAATGCAATAAAGGAAGGTACCTTATTTTATATAAATCTAGAGTGCATCCAGTAGGAACCTTACATTTTCTACAACCCTGTGGAGAAGAAGGTAAAATGTGACCTAATCTGATGACTAAATTTGATTTGGTATGCTCTTTCTGTTCAGTTGTGGGATTTAGCATCCAGGAATCAGAATGGGGCATTTGCTTGTTGTGAGTCTAAACGTGATATGTGCCTAGAAACAATTCAGTGAGAGGCTACGTTGATTAGGCTGATGAACTGTGTTTTGTTTACTCTTAATGTCATCAAATTACACTCAGGTGTCATGCTGACAGCAACTCCTTTCTCTTCTTCACCTATACAAGAAAAGAAAAACAGAGTGTGATGAACTCTGTTTTGAATAACCAGGTACTACTTGAAAATGAATACTTATGTCTCCTCCACGTAGCGAAGGGGGCTGCGTGAAAAAAAAACACTCTTCTGCCATTTATGGTCACATGTATTAATACCAAAACTCCTAATGCGTGAAGAGTAAACCAATCCAGCCCAAAACTTAATGCATCTGCCTAGATGGATTAATTCAATCTGTGAGGTTGAATATCACTGCAATCAATTATTAGGATGAGGTTTCTTCTTCTAGAAAATATCCTCCAAGTCTCTAAACTCTTCAGGTTTTATTGTAAGCATTCTACCTCATTGAATTTCACCAAAATAAAAATTAATTCACTCCACTTGTACACAACTATCCTGAAGTCACCTTCAGAGAAATTCTGCAGTGACCAAAGAGGAAAGTCCTGATACCCTGAACATCAGTATTATAACAGTCTAGTTATGTTGTAGCTGGCACTATTTTACTACTAATTAATGAAGCACAACGACTTAATCTCTATGACACAATTGCAAAGCAAATTACATACTCTTAAATTCAGCACCTGATGAAATAATTGTTCTCTTGTCTTGTGAAAATAACTAATTTACCTAGTGGAGATAGTTGGAAACATTAAGAGACTAATTCATTGTCATGTATGCAGATGCAGTACTCCCATGAAATGTACCAGGAATACTACAGATCAGCAAAATCTACCTTAAAGAATTAGAAACAAAATCCAACAAAGCAGGGACAGAGTAATATATGTCCACAGTTTTTATATTTTTCATTAAATGAATAGACAGCAATGTACTTTTCATGTTCTGAACTTATATGTTGTAAGTGCCTGGTAAGAAATATTTTTCAGCAGCAAATTTAATTGCCATTTTGAACCAATGTTATTTTCAGAGCATAATTTCTGTAATTTCCATTTATTTGGAAAGTCATCTTTCTGCTGAATCTGTACAATGAAAATTGCAAGTCTTCATAAGGTATCTTGCTATTCCATTTCACAAAAATAGAATTCTTTAATTCATTTTCCTTGAACACATAAACATAAAAAGTGAAATATAAAAGTTATTTACAAACACTAAGAAATAACCTGGAAAAACCTCATTTCCCTACGAAAGCCTGATAAAAACACTGAGTTTGAGTGTTCAGTGTATTTTAGTAAAACTTCTTGAAGAATTCTACTGTTTAGTGCAGAAAAATCTCTTGTTGTTCTTCTTCTGCAAAGTCAACAGCTCCGAAGAACGAGTGTCCTTACTTCCTAGTATAATTATTTGAATGTTCAATTTATTTAAAACTGAAGGAAAAAAACTATCTCCTCAGTCCTTATTAATACAATTTTTTTTCACTGAGAATCATAATGATAAAACATTTCCTGAGAACATTTTCAATGCCATTGATTTGGTTTTACCACTCCTTCTTTGAAAAATGACAGAGTAAAATATTGTCCTTGTAAGGTAAACATACGCAGGTATTCTTCCCAAGAATGCCAAGGCAGTGAAAGGATTTTAAAAAAAAAGGTTTATTTCAGATGCAAGGACCACTTTATAACAATGCAGTTTACATTGGACCTTCAGGAGCAAAGGGTGAGTTCCCGCCCCCTCAGAGTCCCCTTTATCCTCTCTGGTTCTCCTCCTCCACCCTCTCTTGCCCGAGGAGGCCTTGTACATGTCTGCAAACATGTTATCTCTCTGTATATGACAGAGAGAGAGAGAGCTTGCTCACAACTTTTCCTCAAGCCTTCTCTGAAATGCAAAAGGAAGGGAGAAAAAAAATATAACCCATTTGAAATGGTATTTTGCAGTTTTTCCAAGAGAAAAAAATTCTAGCTTTCTGTTACAAACTCTTGCACGATTGCACCTATCCCTACAGTCCTTGTCATCTAGACTTTGTGCCAAAACACATCTAGCTAAAACCTCTGAGTAATCATTACAGGCACTTCCATTTCATAAGAGAAACCAAGCTCAGTATTCACTTCTCCTTGATTTTTTTCATTTGCTTAATACTTCCTCTAAGTTTGTAATAATTTTCTCAAGCCCAGGTACTCATGATCTTCTCTTTATTCACTTAATTTCCCCCTAAAAACACAATTTAGTAATAAAAAATTGGGAAAAGTAAAGGGGACTACTCATGTGCTTAAAGCAAGAAAATAAGCTCTATGATAAAATAATCCGTTCTTTTGACTTATTCTACTAAGTAAGAAAACCATCATTTTTTAATTGTAATACTCACTTAGGCTTTCAGCTCCCCCAAGTGCGCTTTAGAACAACAGACCTGATTGTGAAATGAGTTGTTTTTGAAATGAAATGTTTCGTGGGGCTTTGCTTAAGGCTGGGTTATGTCTGCCTTCCCCTGTAATCTACTTTTTAGAGTCATTTACCATACATTTGTTCTTGCTAAACCTCTGTACAGCTAAGATAAAGGAGTGCTGTTGTTCTTGAAGAGTTACTCACATCCTTCTCACTTTATTTCCTTAATTCTGAATGAGTAATATTTTTTTTTACTGTCCATTATCTTACTGTTTATATTCTGTAGGCTTAAAAAAAAATCAGTAGAGGTATAATATATATTCAGACAAGAATTCAAGCTGTGTTTTATTAATTACGATAGCTCTGACTGACTCCAGAATCAAACCTGAAGTGTGCTTTCAAATACACTCCTTTGCCTTATTAGGTCAACCTGATTCCAGCACACAATGGTTATGAATTATCAGGACACTGAGGGTAAGAGTAAATGAATAATTTATCACTAGGTACACAACAACAGTTCTTTATGTGCTATCATGTTTCTCACATATTTTTAATTAATTGCAAAAATAAGGAACTAAATAATTTTACTGACACTTCTCAGTTATGCTGACATCCCTGGTATTGAGATAATAGTTTGTCAAGGGGTGCCGTCATATTTCAATTTACCTCAAAACTTTTTCATGTCTTCACACATTATGTAAGGAACACAGCTGTTTAACACTGGCTGATTATGGAATTAGAGATCAGAATACATCACCTGTAAATGCGTAAAGTCATTTAAGGTGCCTGCTCTTCAGTGACATTTCTGATACTACTTATGAGCCATTATGAAATGGGTATTCTTAAGCCTGCAGACATTGCCATGCATGACAGAGCTTGGACTTTTATAATTTTTCTAATTTCATAGGTTTCTACACATTAATGAAGTGATAAAATGAACACTTTTCTGCTTCAAGACTCTTCTGACTAGAGTTCTGCGTGGCCTTTTTTATTACTTTGCCTTTAGTGATAGGTTGCACCAGGCAATAAATAGGCACTGAAAGCTCATCTTTGTCTGCAGTTACACATCAAACATGCATACATGCAGAAAAAGAACCCAACAAAACTAAATATGACAAATCAAACACACCACAAACAAACAAACAAAAAGAAAAACCAAAACCAACAACAAAACCCCACTGAAATCAGTGTAATCATCGTGGTACAATAGATACATGGATTAATGGGAGAGAATAACACACTATGAACCAGCTGAAGCCTGAGGACTGTACTTATGGTAAGGGCTATTTCCTGTGACCCTTTGGTACTTACTAATTTATAAATGTACACCTATATGTGGTGATCAGACGTGACAATGTTCCACAACTTCTTTACGTTCTATTGTCAACAGGAAGTGTTTTTGTTGGGAAGAATAATTAAGTTATAGCTAAGCAGATTTTGGACATAATGCCTGTGTGAAAATAAATAAGAACTTTGCTTATTCTCTCTTTGAACAGTTTCATGTTTCAGGTAATATTTCCTTATTTTTAGCCAGTATTTTCTAAAATATATGTGATTTTAAAATTTAATTTTAGAAACAATATAGTTAGAGGTCCATAATCCATGAAGAAGTATTGAAATTCTGTTAGATAATTCAAAATATAAGATAACCTTCAGAGTATATGAGCTGGGTGCATATAATTAATATCTCAGAAACAAAGTACTTAATTTTATTCATTAATTATAACAGTGAAACATTGTAGCTACTCCTGGCAGTCTAATTTCAGGGATGTTTTGTTCACCAGTATATAATTCCTATTGTTGAATATACATAATATTCCCCAGAGAAAACAGCTGATCTTCTCTAATTGAAATGAGCTTCTAGAAGGAAAGCATAAAAGATTAAGTCAAATAAGCGCTAAACTATGTTTCAAACACTAGTGTGTTTGATGTTTGAAAAGTAAGGAAAAGTTATTTTGTTCTAAACTAATACTAATAAGCAAAGACTTATATTTCATGCAATATGATTTCAAATGTAAAACAGAAGTAAATCTACTGCCATAGCTCAGGAGATATATGCAGAAGGGACAACAGCATAAGAAAAAACATGTGCTGTGAACATGAATACATAAGATATACAGTAATTCTATTTCCAGATTCTGTATTGTGCAAATTAAATACTCATATTTTTCTGTGTTGTTAAACAAATAAGTAACGTACATTGGTCTTTCTCATTTCCTAGTATCATGATGCTAATTCAGATATTGAAACAGCAAATTAATTGCATAATGTTTTATTTCTAAATGTAGGCTTTATTTCAGAGGATGGAGGAATTTAAAGAATACAGTTAAAAATACTTAGATGCCCCATCCTGCTTGGGCAAATGTGGTTTCTGGGAGATGCTGAACATCTTTGCTGGAATCAACTGGTCTTTAGATGATACAATATCTGAAAGATCAGAATATGACATCTTGAATAATTAAAGTCTAACCTGGGCAGGGGGAAAAATATCATCTTTTCTGTGTCCTAACTCTTCTTTTTTTTTCTGAAATATTTATTAAGTGTCTAAAATTATTTTCCAGTGTCTGATTTTTTTTCCTAAAAATAATTTCTTTTATGATATAGAAATATTGTTTTATATGTTTTTTTTTTCAGGTTGTCACAGCAAGTGTCTACAATATCTAAAAGTACAATAAGACTGTCTAGATCAAAGTGAGGTAAAATTTAAGGCCCAACTTCATCCTACTTACCATTTGATTATCTTTACATCAGAAGTCTAAGCCTTTAACTGAAAAGTTTCCTAGATGTCTCAATTCTACCTCAAAAGATACAGATTTTCCCCAGCTTGAGGTAAGAAACATTTAATAAGCCATGATTTAAAGGCAAGAGAGAAATATCTAAAGAGACCCAGTCCCTGTGTAAGTTAAAATATGTTCCTCATCTTCCACTAATGGAGAGAATTAGAACCTAAAACTTTCCAAGAAGAAGGTTCTAGCTGCGGGGCATTAAGGGACCATTTTTGGCCATACTTCTTGTCATCATCGTAGCTATACAAAACAACAAACAAAAAGAGTCCAAGATCTCTTCTTCCATATTATTCATTTACTAGATGGTGCTACGTGCCTCATCAAATAAGAGAAAAGGGCCAAAACGAAGCGTCACAGTCTAGATGCCAGCAGGAAATACAGAAAAAAATACAGGCCAGAAAACTGCCTAAAGGGATAATGGCAATTATAGAATCATAGAATTTAAAGAGGTTGGAATGGATCTTAAAGGTCATCTAGTCCCAACCATGCCTGCCATGGGCAGAGACACCTCCCACTAGACCAGTATATTAGTATATTCCTATTTCCCAGTGTATCCAGAATATTTGTTGGGAAATCTTTCATAATGAATATCTGGAGAGGGTACAACAGCAAGTAGATTACAAATTTAAGCTTTGGGGTTATGACAGAAATGGTCAGTGAATCTCAGCTTAGTAGAAACTCATCCCTATGACCATCATTTCATGCACATTAATATAATTAAGTTTTGGTCTGTATATGTGAGGGAAGATCTGGGGGGCAGCTTTTGGAAATATATGTTGTTTTTCCACTTACTTCTGACATCCAGTTTCCTGGAATATAAAATTTGTGCTTACAACAAAATTTGGCAATTTTTCCAGAAAAAAAAACAAATCAAAAATCAATGGGTGCCTTGGAATTTTGTGGCAGATATTTTTGCTCTTTTCTGTTACTCATTCCTCTTTCTGCTTCTAATGTCCTTTCTTTATCCTCTGTGATTAGTGACATTTTGACATTAATTTCAATCTACATTATGCAAAATGACCGTGTCAGAGGTATGTATGGTTTGATCTGTGTTAATGAATGCTTGGTAAGTAACATCAAACTGCTTTAAAGTGTTGAATCACTTCTATTTCATAAGTGTCCCAAAACTCTCTGTTTACAAAGATGTAAAGTTCGCATTGCTGACTTTCTTTTTCCAGACAGAGCAGATGCTTCTTGCAGTAGGCAAGAAAACAACTGCAGTGCTATAGTGAATGCAAGAATTTCTTTTTCCTGGTGAAATCTCTCAGAACTCCCATACCTCAGCATAATAAAAATCCACCTGGTGTACAGTATACCAAAAGCGTTCAGAATATAGTTTCAGATTGAAGATATATTAATGGCTATATAGTTAGATTCATTTGTACGTCCCAGGTAGCCATTCCTAAATAGTCTTTCTTATAATTCCAACGAAACTGATGGGCTTTGAGCATCAAAAATAAATAACAGTGTCTCCAGGGATGGAATTCAATCCCTATAATTTCTGACTCAGCTGTTTTTCCTTTATTTACACTATTTCTAAGTAGTACTGCACATTACATAACTCTTTCCTAAGAAGATGTTGCCCCGCCAGGAAAGGAACAAGTTTACGCCCCTGAACAGCATATGCTGAAAGAATGCATAGACTTTTCAACCAAGTTGAAATAAGAATTGAAACAATGATACTCAGTGTCATGATTTTGAGCAACCGTGACTGCATTTTCTTGGACTCTTTTTTTTTTCTCTTTGAAACCACAGCATTTTGTGCCTACTGTTAGCTCCACTTGACTTACTTTAAAGTTGTAAAGTTGTTGTCCAGCTGAGAGCACACACTGAGTAGTTTAATGAGGATGAAAGCCAGTAAGAGTGCTTAAGAGATTCTGGGGGTGTATGGTATATATGTGTTAAGGTTTAACTCCAATTGGGAACCAAGTATCATCCAGCTACTCTCACTCCCCCCTGATGGGATGGGGAGAGTATTGGAAGAGTAAGGGTGAGAAAACTCATGGGTTGAGAGAAAGATAATTAATGAGTAAAGTAAAAGACATATATGCAATCAGAGCAAAAGAATACATTCACCACTTTCCATGGGCAGGAAAGGATTCAACCATCTCCAGGAAAGCTACACTTCATCACATGTAATGGAAAAGTGGGAAGGCAAATGCCATCACTCCAAATACCCCTCCCCTTCCTTCTCCTTCCCCCAGCTTTATGTGCTAAGTATGAGGCTACATGATGTGGGATATCCCTTCAGTCAGCTGGGATCAGCAGCCTCAGCTGTGAACCCTCCCAACTCCTCGTGCAACCCCCTCTCTGGTGGGGTGAGGAGCAGAAAAGGCCTTGGCTCTGTGTGGGTGTTGCTCAGCAATAATTAAAACACCCCTATGTTATCAATGCTGTTTCTAGCACAAGTCCAAAACGTAGTGCCAAACTTAGCTATCGTGAAGAAAATTGACTCTACCCCAGACAAAACCAGCAAAATATCGTATCTTTCCTTCTCTCTAGGTTGTAGGTTCTCACTTCATATATTAGCAAGATTGTTCAAAGGGCTGGTGTTAGTCTGATAGACAGAAGTCATAAAAAATAGCTCTCTTTCTTTGTAAACCATCTGGGTAGTATCCCTGCTGTAGTACAGAGCATGATATTCTGCATGTCCAGATAGTATTATCTAAATTACTATTTGACACTCACAGAATCCAAAGAATATTCTTTCCTCTTGGATATGTCTCTCATAGTCCCAGAAACTAAATCAGAAAGTTTTGCAATAAGAATATTTTTATGCTTTCACCCTACTGGCTAATGAGTGGAAAGGAGAAAAAAAGATGAAGATTTTTTCTTATTTCTTACCCACAATTAGAAGAAAGTCAATAAGTCACAGCGTATCTTTAAAGAAATGAATGCTTCCCCTTCCACTATCTAAATTTATCTTTCACTGGAAATAGATTTACTCCGTGTCATCAAAGTTTTCTTTCCCATTTCAGATGCTTCTGGTATGGATGAATACAACAGTCATAGTTCTTTTCTCTTTTTCCAAAAAAAAAAAAAATATAAAGTCAACTTAGTGCTTGGAAATAAGTTCCTGCTTCACTCTAGAGCTGTATATAGAGAAACTGGCCAGAGAACTGATTGTTACTGTTTACTGTTTTGGTTTGAGTTATTTTAATTATTTTTATTTGACAGAAATAATCAGCTAGTTAATAGTTAATAAGAACATGACTGTGAATGTTTCACACAAGTGTTGTTTCAAGTTTCCTTTCCACAGGGCAATGGAAGTCATCAATGCAGTCATGTCCCCATCTTTGCAAATGTAAAGACCTTAGCATAGTAGACAAAGTAAAAGATTGAACTGAACAGGAAAATGGAAGGTAAGTCCTGGGAAGATTTCAAAGTCCAAGTGAGGTTGCATGATAAAAGTAAATGATTTTTTGTTTCTTTCAGGCTGTGATGCCTAATCTTACTTTTTGGGAAACAAGACAGTGATGGCAAGAAACCAAATTTAAATAACAAAAAATATATTCCTTGAGCAACATAATTGCCAGAGGAAATTACGCTGACAAACAGTGTTTTTGCAGCATTTCAATTTCTTTAAGAGGTGAAAATGTAATTCCTTTCTATTTTGGGTTTTTGGAAGGAAACCGATGGCCTAAATGTGATTCATTTCACTTGACACTGACCTTTCACTGGACAATATCGGACATACATCTGCAATATGTTCTTAAATCCCTGTATAACAGCTGGAACGTACAGATATAATCCCATATATATTTCATCACTCTTTGCAAATGTAACAGGGAAGGGTGGAAAAACCAGGGGAAAAACAGGTTCGAGGGATCCTGGTACGTGAATAAACCAAACACCGTTGCTAGTTGGCAAACAATAGCTATTTATTAGGAAAAAGGTGGCAAACAGGGAAAAAAGGTGAATAAAAACAGGCACCTGAGGGCAAGGAATTAGGGCCAAGGAGGAAAAAGTGCACGAAAACCCAAATAAGATACCTCTATACCCCATACTCACCCAGGTGTCACCTATAATATAATCTTACCCATCCTAACCAGTAATGAAGCCTCTCTACGGCAGCTGCGTGTTCCGGAGGGGTGGTAGGCTCCCATGTGCAGCAGGCATCCCCACTAAAAGCATCTTGATCCATTGTGAAGAGCCAAAGCTTCCCCTCCTAGACACGAGTCTGCCTTTTTAAAGTTTATTGAGAGCACCTGCCCCGGGAAGGCATGGTCAGTACCGCCCCGTCAGGGGCTCTCAATCCCACCCCTTCCGTTATGTAAGTGCCCCCCTCCTGCGCATGCGTGAGCACTTTGGAAATCCCCTGACGCAGGCGTAGTGAATTGGGGGGGGTCTTTCCAATTCAGTCTGGGGGATGGCCTTCAGCACCATCATCATCACTTTGTCCTCCAACTGCCCTTGAAGAGAAATGGGCCAATCACAACAGACCAATTAAAATAGTTTACAGAGAAACTCTCTCTCCAAGGCCAAGTTCACTGCTTTATCAGCAGACTTGGCAGGAGAAAACATAAACTTTTGCAGGTGGCTAGGGCCAAACACAGACCAAAAATAACATCCCAACTTCGCCCCGATACAGCAAGGAAGAAATATCAAGTTTGAATTAAAATGCATTCACATAACACCAGCAAGTATTATGACATGGAAGAAGTATCATCGACTACAATATGACAAAAACTATATCAATAGTTTTGTTATTCCCAAAAACAGGGTGTCACCAAGGCTTTTTTTTTCTTTTTTTCCTAACTGCGTGCAGGAAGCTTATTTCCATTCCTGACCTTTTTCTGAACTCTCTGCTCATGATAGCAAGAGACTTTCTAGACTTATAGAATAACAGTACATATCTAAATTAGTTTCATCTTATTTCTCTAAGTGTTTCCATGAAGCACATGGAATGTTTTTGATTTTATTCTATCATGTTGTAGGGTTGTATTAAAGGATGGACCAAAAAGAACTTCTTCAAAATCTCCCTCTACTGTCTTTACTGCCACTTTCAAATGACCACTACTCTGCAGTCACTTCTCCCTGTTTGCTCTTGTGAGTTTTCCTTCTCTTGGATCTATTTTGATATTCCTGAGTTGGAAGGAAGCTAGTAGGAAGAAGGATTTCCTCTTTTGATGCAAAGAACTTCTAAAGCACTTCTACATAAACAGATGTTTGCAATTGCATGTTATCTTTATCAGAACTGTGACAGCAGTTATAACCCAGTCCCAGGCTATCTCTCAGGCACAGAAGCACAAATAATTACAACTATATGTTTTCTCACTGAAACTGGTGAATATCTCTCAGCTTGAGCTATATGCAGACTTAGTGTGCAACTATGTACACATACTACTCCTTAGTCCTCTTATTTAAGCTTTTCTTCACTTGTTTTACGTAGAGGTCTTTTTTTTTTCTTGATTATGGAAAGTCCAGATGTGACAAAATCAGTGTGTTGAAAACTGACTACTAATGTTTAACATCTTCCAGAAACCTTGTGTTCTGTGATCAAAATTTATTTTTCTGTAGCTTCATTACTTGATGTCTTATGTGGGTTTTATTTTGTGACAGATTTGTCCAGTTCGACCCTACTCTTCCTCAGTCATTTTCAGCAGGTGAACTCTCAGGTTAAAACAAAACAAAACAAAATAAAACAGTATTAGATATGTGCTATCTTGTGCTTTTAATGGCTGCATTTATTCCCAGCTATAGAATTCCAGTCATCAAGGTCACCCAGTTATTTTTGATCTTCCTTAGTTAATAATCCTCCTTGACTTTCTCATCAATATACTTTATTAGGGTAGACTCTTCAAGTCATGGTAATTTTTGAAAATATAATAGGAATTAAGAAAACAGAATAATCCTTGAGTAACCTATCCTTTCATAGATATTTCATATCCTTTCATAGATATTTCTCCTTTCCCTTTGATCAATTCCTATATTAGTTTGCTGGTTCTGTACTAATTCCTTTTTTTATATACTCAGTCAGTTTCTCTAATAGCACCACATTAAATAGTTGAATGAAACATTTTAATGAAATTCAAGTAGATTTTCTAGAAAATCATTTGCTTCGTCAAAGGAAGAAGTTAATTTCAGTGTAATCTAAGTCCATGTTGCATTTAAGCTCCTTTTACATATAGACAAATGTCTTTTACTATTCTTTACTCTGATTACAGACTCTTATTTCATGTTTATGTAGCCTTAAGATCACGTTTCTGTGTTTTTTCTCAATCTCTCCCTTCCCTCTCTTTCCCCTCCTTCTTTATTCAAAAGAAATGCTGCACTGGCTGCTTCCAGTTGTGAAGTATCATCCTACAGTCAATACATTTATTAAAAACAACTGCTATCAAGCTCGAGCTTTCCTTTGTCAGCTCTGGTGCAGAGCTCATGGAGTGTACTGAGTGTACTAAGCAATGTAGGCTTCATTACCACCTCTGTTATTTCTGTTTCCTTGCCCCTGTTCTCATGAGCCTTCCTGCTTTTTGTCCACATTCAGTATCATCACCTCTATCAGAAAATGAGGCAAAGTATGAATTCCTCTTGTGAGCCACCTTATCTTCTTTCCATTCCATCCTTTTTGGTTTTTATATGATTGAAGAAACTTCTGGGGTTTTTTTGCTTCGGTAATATTCTTTGGATACCATGACAATAAAAGTATAAGAGGTAAGGTGGATTAGAAAGACACATTTCTTGGTATCTGAACTATGTTAATGTTCATTTCTTCTCCTTGGTGGTAGCAAAAATGATCAGGCTCTCAGAGAGGACAGAAAGGCCTTTTCTCCAGCCTTAATTTAGCACTGAATGAAAACACAGGATGTGATTAAATAAAACTGCGCAAAATACAAAACTTCAGGCTCATGTGAATTGAACAGTCAGCTCACCACAAACATAGCATGAGTTTGAGGATAATTACTTCTCTGCAGAGAAGCATCTGCTCATTTTGAAGCAAGTGGGGGTGATGCTGAAAACAATGTTAAGTATTAGAAGCTGTTATCAGTTGAAGTTTTGTAATGTAGCCTTCTACCTCAGGCAGCTTTCCTTTCCTTCATGCCAGCATTTCTTTTCTTCCACAAAAGAGCTTGTCAAGGCATTTCTCATTTAAATTAATCTTTAATTAGTGCCCATATTATTCCCTTTCTTCTCATCTATTCCTAGAGGAACTTAGAATGTACTGAATGCCCTTGAGTTATATTCCTTCATCCCAAATATTTCTTGACCCAACAGCCTTGAAAGTATTGATACGTCTCAGTTCTTAAAAAAAAAAATAAAAAATTAAAATACTTATGTGTTTTTGGGCTAACAATTTTTTAGGAGATTTTGAAATATTTTTACCAAAAGTCATCCATTCCAGTAATGAGAATACGCTAGCAAGGAAAGAACAATCACTAATCATAGACAGGGTGTGTACTGCAGAGGGTAAAAACTGGGTTCTGTATTCTCAGGTGAGTTTTAACACTGTTGTGTTTTTTAAGGTGAAGAAAAATGCCAAATACAAAACAAAAATGCTGAATACAAAAATTATGACAAGGCAACTGTTGATGTCTGTGCTATTTTACTTTCTGTGTAAAATATACCAAAAAAACCCCCAAATATCACATTATAAACCATTTTCAAGCACCATGCTTGCATTACTACATGCAAATACGTTTCTTTTGTTCATTGATTATCATTCAGGCTTCATTTCTCAAAATGAGGTCATACCAGGAACTAACTGACCTTTTCTATTATAACAGCTAGAAAAACATTTCACTAAACTACAGGGTGTAATAGAAGACACCCAGACATGATAACTCAGAATTAATCTAGGTGCAGGTTTTTTTGGACAGTAAATAGCCAGTACACGGTTTCAAGGACGACAGGAAAAAAAAAAAAAAAAAAGAGACATTCTAAGACATATTTTTAAATACTCTTGGTTTTTTGGTTTTTTTTTTAAATGAAGAAGTATGGAAAACATTCTCCCATTAATCCAATACGGTAGATTAGAGAAGATAGCTGAGTTTCACATGTAATTCCTGTTTACTCTCTTTGAATCATCTTACTGTTGATGCTACCTCATCATCTTGGACATTATGCTCTTCAGATAACCTCCAGACATGAAACCCATGTGATCTTGCAGGAACTGTAGAAGATAACAGAACACAACTCTGTAAGTGGGAAACTGAAGCTTTTCCAAACAGAAGTCTCCCTTTAAATATTTTAACTTGTCCTCATAAGGACGATAAAACAATTAAAAATTAAACAAAGTCCTAAAAGTCATAAGGACGTAACCTAAATTAGTGGTTATATAGCATATTTACAGTAGTAGCTCCGAAGTCAAAAATCTAGAGTAGGAGCCCAGATCTTTGTATAATACCTACAAGGTGAATAAATATGACTATGATGGTCTTTTACTAGTTTCTTTGTCATGATCAATATAAAAGAAGAACAATTAAGTTTTATATCAAGGAAGTATTTCAATGTTGTTTAAGGATTCATTTTGACAATGGGAAAACCCTTATTACATGTCTGCATTTATGCTTAAGGCTGCAGTTATGAATATACTGTAAATCTAATGCTTTAGTGTCCGTATATTTTAGAACATTTCAAAGTCAAGAAGTTTTTATATATAACTGCAGAAGTATTTTCATCGATTAGAGGGTTGCACAATATCTGTTCATTGAAAAGTATTATAGTAGCTGACGTACTTCGGTAAAGTGTTTGAGTGTTTATTCTAAGAAGAAAAAGGTAAAAAAAATTAGTGTCTCTCTAGTAGTAACTCCCTAAATAGCCCTGAAGGGCTGTTATAAGCAGTGAAATTTACTGAAGAACTCAATACTAGAATTAATCTGTAAAGTCATCCTTACAAAGTTATTTGAGGAAAGTTGATAAACCAAGCATTTCAACTCATTAATTAGCAGTACCATTGTCACAATGAACATTATACAGGTTCCTCTTTAGTATGCTGGTAATAATCACCTGTTTTTCTTACAGTACTAAAAGATTCTATAATCTCAAATAGTGAGTTTGTGCGGCTGCTGAGTTATAGAGTAATCTACCTTTCAAAACCCAAAATTAATTACCTCTGAGTTGTTATTATTTTTCAGTGCCGAGATCATATTCACAGATGCCAAACCTGAATCCGTGGGTTTGGAGCTTACTTCCATTTTGGATGTCCAAAATAAATATCCAGCAGGAACTCTTTTATGAATTTGGTGTTCATCAAACGGCATAAAGAGTGCTTCACATTCAAATCACCTTCTGTGGACCTCTCCATTGAGTCCCCTACATTAATAACCACTGCCTTGGAACAGCGTCCCTTTTTCTTAGGCAGTGTGCAGAGTAGCCCAGAGAAGCATTCTTACCCCAAGGCTTTTGCAACCTGCTTCCTAAAAAAAAAAGTTTTTCAGCTTGTATGTGACTGAGCAGACATGCTCTCACTCTCAATCATTAAAACAAAAATTAGGTTTTGACTTTGAAAGTTTTTATATGATATGTAGTCGGATAAAAATTTGTGAGCAAGGCCAATGCTGGGCACAAATATTACATAACTGTTCATATTCATACTGTGATCTCTCTTAAGTGAGTGGATGTGCTAAACCAGAAACACCATAGTGGCCTAATCTCTAACATCATTTGACTACACTCAGTATGGTGACCCAATATCTTGTTGATAGCTCTATTCTTTAACATCAAAAATACTAATTAGAAGCGCTGAGCAAAATTTCACTGAAGAAAACTACAGCTACTAAACCAGTATCATCACAAGATCTTGGGTTTTCACCAGCCCAGGATAACCAAAAGTTCTCAGTCAGTGATCTGAAAGAGGTTTGTACTTGTACAGCTAGCCAGTACAATCTCAGAATCATCAAATGAACAATTCTGCTGCCTCAAAACTGGCATGAATAACATGGACCTCATTAATGTGTCTGAGAAACTGAGCAGTTTACCACAAATGTTTGTCTTTCTCCCTAATTCTTCTTCATCTGGATAAATAATGAAAATGTACAACTCAAAATAGGCTGAAGACAACCATAAGATTCTGCCAGGCCTCTATCATCTTGGAAAGAGCCAAATAGTCCTCTGTACATGTTCTGCTTTTACTAAACAATATAAGAAACAAACCTAAACCAGTAACTATTTATATTTTTCATCCCTAAGTCAGATGGACCCCAAAAGTGTCACAAGAATGTACTTTTCTTTTCAAACCCTGTGGATTTATATGAGGTTGCATAAGAAAGCTTTCTAAGCAAGTCTACATTTGAGAGAATAAATTGATAGCTGAGACTCAGACATCTGTAAGTCTTCTCCAGGTGTTCTGGGACTGGGTGTGTCTGGACTCAAATGTTCTTCAATGGCTGCAAGAAAAGTATATCTTCCATATCAGAGCTGAGTAAGTCCAGGGCCAGGCAGCTGAAGACAGGAAGCCTGGACCAGCAGTATATCAGAAGTAGTGTGGCTCTTGGTACAGGGAAAGAAATAGTATTCCTGATCCAAGCTATGTTTTCTGTTTTCTCCCACCTATGTCACATTTGCAGCTTTGTGCCAGGCCACTTCAACTCTTTCCATGATCTTTTCACTTCATAACATGACACTGTCCTCAGAATGAGTAAAAATACCCCTGGAGGGGGTAAACAAATAGTTAGTATGTGGTACTGAAAGTTTAACCTGTAAAACACAAAATTATACATACTGGAAGCTCTTCCTTGCTCACCTGTTCTTTGAAGACTATGGCTAACAAAATTTTTGCTAAAAAAATATTTTCACTGTTAGGGTGGTCAGGTATTGGAATAGGTTGCCCAGGAAGGTGGGGGAGTGGCCATCCTTAGAGGTGTTTAAGAGGCATCTAGGCCTCTTAAACACGGTGATATGGTAGGTAGGTGATATGGTTGAGTGGTTTAGGGGTTACAGTGATGGTGTTAGGCAGACAGTTAGACTTGATGATCTTAAAGGTCTCTTCCAACCTTGATAATTCTGTGGCTCTATCACTCTGACAGCAGAGGAAAAGCTCAACATGTCTAACAGTGGAGAAAAGAAATGAGAAAACATCCATAATTAAATGTAAGACAAAGAAACTTTAAGAAGATTCAGTCTGTTTTCTGATTTCCAGCATTAACCAAAGCCCTGACATCAAGGCAGAAAGTTGTGCATAGAGGAACACTGAAAATCCCATAAGATATCCCAAGACTTGTGGTCATGAGCGTTCTGTCAGAATATTATTAAACCATTCATCAATATGGTTGAATGACAAGAATGTCTCAAATAGCAAATTCATTGTGTTGTCCAGGTATAGGGTTCACATGGACATGGTGGAGTCACCATCCCTCTTGGTGTTCAAGAAACGACTGGACATGGCACTTAGCGCTATGGACTAGTTAACAAGGTGGTGAGCAGTCAAAGGTTGGACTCAATGATCTTGGAGGTCTTTTCTAACTTAAATGTTTCTATGATTCTATGCACAGGGGAGACCAAGGACTTCCAAGTCCAAGCCTGAAAGTAGTGTTGGGAAGAAGAGTTGTCCTTTGCTTAGTTACACACCTCAGTCTGGGCTGAGAGCAATCAGAAGACTGAATTTGCTGGTAGCAATTTTTTGTATCATTCTAATTCCATAAAATTGAAGTTTACTATTTAGTTCAAGTACACTGAAGTATCCCCCGTCTCCAGGGACGCATCTCCTGTCTCTTCACGCTGTAGAAAAACTGCCTTCAGCTTTATCTGAACCCAGACCTGTAGGTCCATGATGGTTTAACTGTAAACATAATAATTCCCTATAAATCAAAGGAAAGTCAGATGTAACCAAAAAGTCTACCAACTACAGAGAAGAGATCTCCAAAGAAACTAGAATTAGAAATGTTTATCCACCGTAACATATGAGAGTCCTTTTCTGTCTTCATATCTGAAGCCAATTTGTGAATGACTAAAACTATTCTTTATAAGTTATTAATACTAGACAATGCACTCCCTCTTTTGTTTTGCATTAAAAATTTACACAACTACCACACTGTACAAGCAAAATCTTATCTCCCTTTATTACAGAGACTATTGTTTACATGCTTGTTTGAAAGGTAGGTATTAAAAGATATACAAATCACCTTCTGTCCAATGTTTTTCAGTGTATGGACTTTGGTATGGGCACTAAGGTCTTTCTTACAAACTGTGATAGATAGTGATAAATATATCTTATTAGAATAAAAATTAATTAAAATTCAATTAAATCAGAGCCCTAATGCAGAAACATAGGCATAAACAAGACTATCCATTATACTACCACAAATTCACACCCATAAAACATTCTTGACAAGTCTGCAATTTAGGCCAATTTTCTGTCAACGATTTGTAAATCATTAGCCTATTTGGTAGCTCATTTATTAACTTTAGCAAACCTAAAAAGGTTTAAATATACTTTCAGCAAACTTTATTGGGCACTGTATTCTTCCTTTGCAAGGACTTTTTAAAGGTAGTATTTATTTTTAATTTGTACATTAATCTTTCATTTTACTTTCTATTTTTTACTTACCTACACTATTTTTATATGGGTTAAAGTTCTAGGGGATTGATTTATTTATCTTGCTATAATGTTCATAAAGAAAGATTATGGTATACTTTTTCATTATTGTTGGATTTTAATTTACACATCAGATATTCAATATTTAACAGTCTTTGCCATATTCTAATCTCACTTGATATAAGTGAAAAATTTAACAACATCTGTGTTTTTCTTTAGTTATCTATTTAAGTATTAGTTTGATCTTCCCACTCACACTGGGGAGCCAGGTGTAGAAGGGACTTATGTTACTATGAGATTATCTGTGTAAAAAAACCCAGACTTGACACAGGAATAAAATACTCACAGTCTGACCCGTATTCAGGATGCAGAGTTGCTGAAATTAATTAGGACAATTCAAGGCACAGAGTAGCACTTAACAGGACTTATTCTCAGCAACATAAATTGGCAGAGCTCCACTGACTTCAATGGAGCTATTCCCACATTATATCTTTCATCAAAAGATGAAAAAAGACATCAGTATAGATGTAGCCTTGGAAATATAACGTTTTTCAAGTTTTCCAGAACGTTTCTGTGCAAAGGTTTCTGGAACAACATATTACAGGCTCTCCTATGCTACGTTAGGTCTGTTTGAAAGCTAAACATTTCCAGTTAGTCATAACCCTTTTGCATATACCCCGTTGTGGTAGTTTACTTTGGCTGAATGCCAGGTGAAACAAAGCCAGTTTGGCATGCTGGGAGAGTAGTAGTAAGGAAAATTCAGGCTTTCCACAAATGGGGAAAAGAACCATTTAGCCAACAGCAACTGAAATTAAATCTTCCTGAAAGGTCTTTGAATCTTGAGGTGAAGCCAGGCTTACCTTTATAAGACTGTGCTGGAAACCTGCTAGCAAACTGACTGGGAGTAGGAGGAGGTTTCCCTCTTTCGGTCTAACGGACTGAGATAAGTCTTTGAAATTTATACTCATGGAGTCTTGGTACTAAACTAATATTCATGACCTACACGACCTACCTACATACTCGTTCTCTCTCCCCTCTTTTCCACTCTTCCCAGAAGTTTAGTCATCTTGGGATAAACAAAATAACTAATTAATGTCTCACAAAAAGTGAGTGATGAAAGCTAGAGGTTTTCTGCAGTGATGGTGGAAATGATAGGAGTCCACATAACACTGGGTGACAGTTTTGAACACAGTAACTATGTGGTCAAGTCTTCAAGAGTTCACAGCTATCTCAGAACGTTTTTCATTTCAGAAAACTGGGAATTAGACAGAAAGTATAAATTGTATTTTATGTGGAGCTTCTTTTTCTCTGAAAAGAACTAATCTAATTACTGTGAACCACTTTCTTCATACCTTTAAGCTACTTCCAGTCTACTAATCCATACATTGACAGGACAATAAAGAAGAAGAAATTATGTCTTAAAATATAGCCATACTACCAGTAGGACTATGAAAAGGGAGGACTTGCAAATATTTCAAGGACAGTTTCCTGGGCACACGTGGGTTGGTTTTGTTTGGTTTTTCTGTGTGTGTCCATGTTTCCTGATGGGAAATATTAGAATTATGCAGTTTAAGCTAACAGTCAAAATCATTGCTATTTTCTTTCAAACTTAGCAATATTTCTGGATCAATGCAACCTCATGTTTTGAAATAAATCAAAGTTCTGAAACTTGAAGCCTGATGTATGTGAACCTAAGTATGATAATAAATGCTAAATTGTCATTAAAGATCATATCATGAGCAAACAGCAAACGATGACATAGAGGAAAACCATTCTATTTTATTATGTCAATTTTTAATCTCTTAACCAAGATAGAACTGATTTTCTACAGAAAATTGCTTTACTGGGCATAAAATGGATGACTTTTTCCATCAAGCAAGCTTTCATTTTCACTAGAAGACTTCTTTTCAAAATGCTTGCCTCATTAATTTTATTTAGTTTATTTATTTTTTGTTTTTACTTTGCTTTTCTTTAGCCTTTAAGATTCAACTGTTTTATTTAGCAAGCACCAGATTTAAATTATGCAGTCCTATGAAAATGCCAGTAGTTATCAATGCTTTTAATACACTTTACCATTTTGTTCCAATAATAATATGTTAGAGAGCAGTAGTGTAATCATAGAACTTTCTATAGCCTCCTGAAAACATTTTGGGTTCTACCCTCTATTGGAAATTTAATGTTAATTAACAGATGAAAATGTTTTAGCATTAATAGAACATTGCTTTATGAAGCCATCAGTAGCTCAGCAATTTGTGTGATTGATGTACCAATGCCAAAGCTCTGTGCACTCTGGCAGGAAAACCACTGCATTTACACTGGAATACCATTTTCTTTCCAAACTACAAAAAAACAAACCAAACCAAAACAAACCAATTCAGGGCTTTTTGTTCAAGTTGCATTTCCACAATAACATGAAGGTGTCTATGGGCACAGATGGGGCCAAATAATTAAATTTCAAAAAAAACCCTCAAACGTTCCAAGCTTTACCCATATAGACAATCTGAATTATTTGTGTTAAAATAGAACATACCATAAGCTCTTCCACAGACTTTTTCAAGCACTACTGCTCAGTTCTGAGAAGTCAGAAAGCACAGTTTTTGGTTAGTGAGTTCATTTTTTCTAAATTCTGCTAGTTAGAAGGTATTTGTATTATGTTAAAAAAATTATTTCTTGGGTTTTGTCTTATGAAATTGTTTTCTTGGGTCTCATGTTTTTAACATACATCAGTGATAATAATATGCAGGGAAATCCAATAGATACAGCTGTTGTCACATATCTTCCTCAAGCCAGAAATTTTGGTTCCCTAGAAAAGGAACATAGAGGAGCTCGTTTCCAGAGCACTATTACAGCACTTGAAAGCAACTAGGCTTTCTATAAAACTTATGAATAACCTGTGGTAGCAGATAAAAACTGAGTAAGAAACACATGAGCACTTGATTACGTATCTAAACTGTTCCTCAAACATGATTTTTAAAAATTCCTAAAAAAAATCCTAAAAATTACTACAGCTAGATAGTATGAGTAGTACCTTAACTTAAAAGGCCATTCAAATCTGGTAATCTAAGGCTTGGTTAAGGGATCACATCTCCAGAAAGTTCACTAGAATTTGAACCATCTTATCACGTGTTATTCACCTTTACTATTCTGTAAAACGCAGCCTCGTTCCTTTCATTTCCTTTCACAATATTGCTTTGCAGATCTTCCTCTTTGCTTATCTTTAATTGTTTCAGCTCTCTGTGTCTCTCAGAGCAACCATTATTTAAATGTTTTCAGTTTCACAGTTTACTGCTACTCTACCATCTTTCATTCATCACTGAGAGATTAACTTTCCCCTCAATCATCCCAGATTCCTGTCTCCTTTCACCTCCTCAACATCTTCCTTCCTTTGTTCGTGCTCTCCATCATATGTATATTAGAAAACAATTACATTGATACCCTATAGAAAATACTGTTCATCATGCTGCTACATATTATGCATTGCTTATCATCTCTTTCAGTTCTTCTGGGTTTATACCCAGGTTAAAAGCTCCCTGAAGCAGTTACCATCAAAAATGTAACATAAGAGAGAAGTCTACTGCTTTTAATATTTATGATCTAGCCAGTCCTGTTAAAATATGAGTAATCTTTGATTGGCATCTACTAGAAATCCTTTTTTGACTTTTGTCTGCCTACTTGAGGAGCATGGTGATTCGGTTACTCAAGTCTCAATCGGCTATAAAACGGATTGATCATACACTGCAATGCAACATAATTAAATTCATTCAAAATCCAGGACTTTTATTGTTATAAGGTCCCAATTTTCACTCACTGAAAACACCTAGCTTTCAGCTGAGCTCTTTGGTTTACTTCTTTCTACTTAGAAAAAAATTATTGAAAAAATCTGTTTTCACAAAGGATAAACAAATCAGGTGAGAGGTCATTGTTCAGTACATCTTTAAACAACTCCAATGTGTTATTCAACTGTGATACAAGACTGGGGTTTTAAGTTGACATTACACATTACTTTGGTGAAATCTACATTAGAAATCTACATTACATTTGAAAACTGTTTATGGAATTAAATTTGGAAAACACATGGAGGGAGAGCTTTGGAGAGTATTTTTGGTTGGTTGGTTGGTTAGTTAGTTTGTGGGGGGTTTTTTGGGCTGTTTAGTTGGTAGGGCTTTTCCTGAGTTAGTTTCTTTCTGTAGGTTGAAACATCATTCCATATGATGAAAGTTTGACTCACTAATAAGCTAACTTGTAAGTCCTTAGTAAGAGATACACTTAGTGATGTTCTATTTATTATTATCAGTGAAAATTCTTGTATAACAATATCTTAGGTGGCTGGCAGTAGTCATTATTGCCCAACTGTAAACTTGATGTCCCATCAGCAAAATGTATTGCTTTCCTAAAGTCATGCCCAGTAATCTTGGGAAAACAAAATTGCATAAGTCATTTGTTCACACAGCTTTAGAGGTTTAAGTGTACCTTCAGATCCTCTGTCAATTAGCTATGTTAAGATACATCGAAACGTGGTCACAAGAAGGAAGACAGAGGATCTCACACAAGGTACTACAACTGCAGCTTATTGAGGTACAGTGGAGCATATCTGCACTGTGCTGTAGCACTGCAGAAGAAATCTCTGCCTTTAAGGCCATAAATGCTTCCAGGAAGACATTGCCATGTGTGTGCTCTATTTAGCAAGTCCAATTTCAGCGGGTGTTTTGAAGTACTGGGCATGGAGCTCTGTCTATTTAAAGCAATGCAGCACAGAGATTTTTGAGCTAATTCTGATTAAACCTGTATATTGTCGAAGAGAAGTGCAGCTACACAGAAAAAAACTAACTTGTGTTCTGGAAACATGAGATACACTAAGACAGGGCTTAAACGAAGGTACAAGGCCTAGCTTCTGAGCAACAACATTGAGATGACCCAGTTACACACTTTTTTGGTATTACAGCAGTAATACCAAAAAAGTTTTCCCTATCAGTTTGGGAAAATCTGCATATGCCCTCCCTTCTTGTTGAAGTCAGACATACCTGTGTCTTTTGTTGCTTCTTTTGGGATGCTGTACTCTAATAGATATGTCACAAAACTTTGCCTAGGATGATACTATTTAGCTGAATCTCTTATGAAATAACATATTCCATTGACTACCATTGAAGTGGGAACTTTTGTTCTTGCATGACCTTTTTATACTAGAATATATGAACCCTGCTAAAACAATGGATACATACATACAGACAGGTGGAAAAGCTGAATCTCATAACAAAATTTTTTTGCTTCAGGAGGCACTGAATTTTCCTTCACTGAATTGCTGCCTTGGTCAAGCTCTCCACTCTCCACAATTCCTCTATCTTTCTGAACTGCATTTCACTGGATGCTATTTGTCAAAGACTAAGGAAACTTCCTCTGAATTGCATGCAATTCAGAATCTTTATCAGATGGCATGATATAATATTGGCAAATGTAAACAAGCTACTCGACAGAATTCGCTTCTTCACTTGAAAAAGATACACAATTACTGTAATGTCAAAGCTCTTGTTACATAGGTAAACCTTGGCATAAACTCATATTGTTGGAGGAAATATCTCGAATTCCTCACCAGACATTCATCAACATTGTATTTAACTAAAATATTTCTGTGATGGCTTTTTTACACTCAAGACTATGTCCATGTTGATTCTGATGATCTGAATTATTCATAAAGGTACAGATCTCATCTTCATTGTATTGTAGTGTAAAGGATGTAATTTTATTTGAATGGAATAATTCATTCAACTAAACAAAAAATAATGAATCTTAGGGGTCACTTGACCTTCTGATGTCTTACATTCGAGGATAAAGTTATTTTAAGAATGCTTAGCTGAGAGGAGTTTCTTCCTCAGGGAGACTTCCCCCTTGAATCCAAACCTTGAGAACAATCTAGATAAAATTTAATAAATACTATAAGGCATCTGATAGCAGTTTTTAGAAGCTTTTTGATGTCATTTTAAACATGATGTTTGGGGGCGTGTGGGTGTGTGTTTATGTGTATGCTTTGCATGGTCTAACATAACACATAATTATATGTGTATATGTTTGTCTGTGTGTAAATACTGGGTCTAATTAACTACTCCTTTAATACAAACTGTACATTTTTTTCTTAATATACTGTTAATTTTCTTATGACAGAGGGAGGCATTTCTCTTTTTGCAACAATTGCCAAGTTTTCATACATAATTCAAATGTATCATGGAAAGGTAAAGATAGTGATATGAAAAAAAAAATAAAACCAAACCAGAAAACATTAACATCTACAGTGCTAATCAACATATATTGAATAACTGTAAAGTAGTTATAGGTGCAGAAAGTTAATGTACATGTCTTTATTGACCTAATACACTCTAAAGGTTCTTAAGTTAAAAGTCAGTTCTTAGATGTTGAGATATTCCTCTTCTGTTTTAGCTGACTTTGCTACTGCAGAGACTATTGCAGAAATGACATACTAAAATGAGTTTCTTCAAATAATAACAACAACAAAAGCTGAAAGCTGCTATCTTTCATACCTTTGCTCTAATTGCTAACTACCTGAAAAAAAAAAGTATAAGAAATATAAGACAAGACATGAAAACAGTGAATTGCATCAGTGTTGTAAAATGTGTGAAGGTAAAATATGCAATCAGAATAGCTGAGATTCCTGCTTCTTCTTGACGTATACAACGAAAGTTCTTTGCCTTTTAAAAGATAAGGAATCTTTTGGTTTTAAAACAATGTTATTTATTATTAAGGTGGCAGGCACAAACACCATAAAAAATTTAGTCAGGGCATAATTTTTTTGTTGCAAAAGACTGAATGGTGATGGACTTATGATTCAGGAATCTTCTGAAACTCCAGGAATATCAGTTTCATAGTCACCCTACTGTCAGATATTACAAATGCATCTTTAAAATAATATCAAAGAATATCAAACCCAAAGAATCTGAAAAAGCAACTATCTATTATCTGACAGCTTAATGTACCAACAAAACTTAATCTTCAGCATGAAGAAGTTTGGAAAAATGCTTTCACATTTTATTGAGATGTGTTATTTTTTATGCAGTATTAAAGTAGAACTCACTGTCGCACTGATGTAACAGAAAATATTTCAAATTCTTTCTCTAAATAAGCCTGGTAAGAATGTTTCTATGACATTTCTATAGTGTTAAAATGATATTTTATTGTATTGTTCTACACATCTGGCCTAAATGAGAAATTTTATACTTGGGAAATGGTAAGATTATTTTGTCAAGTAATCAGGAAAAAAAGGTGTTTTTTTTCAAACTGTGGGCAGTTTAGTGTTGTAATGAAGTGGTTTTTTCCAATTGTTTGAAGATGATAGAAGATAAGAGAGTCTCAAAGAAAAAGTTGAGTTAAAGTGAAAAAAAAAAAATCAAATTTCGGTATATGATTTGAAGAAAAAATACTGAACAGTATTTTAAATTATTCACTCATGAACTAAATCCTGTAAATGTACTGCTGATGTTATCAGACAGTGAATTAGAGATGTCTACTGTGTCAGAATTTGTTTTCTTTTCTGTCACATGGTGGGAGAATAAGTACTTCAGGATGGTGTTAGTGATCAGGAGAGTAAAGACATGGTTTCTCTGTAGCCACTTACTAAGGACACCTCTGAAAATCACCAGCTTTAGTGCTAAGGAAAATTGGAAATCATATTCATTTAACTGTTTTTTTTCTGTGGTACATAACAGACATTAAAGGTTTCTTCCATGTGGATCCCAATTAATTGATGGTGACCTGTGCCATAACAATTATGAATATGATAAGAAATTACTAGAAGACTGACATATTTCTGAAAACAAACCATTTTGTAGACAGTAATCTTGTCACTCTCTAGAGCCATGGTTTGCTGGGGTTTATTGTTTTGTTTGTTTTGTTTGTTCTGTTTTTTTTTTTAATATGAGGGCTTTGAAAAATTCTATATAATAGAACTAGTTTTCTCTATTTACTTTTACTTATGTATCAACACATAGAATAAGGAATATTTACAGTTCAAAAACAATAGAGGTCCACTTCTGCAGCTCAAGAGCACTTTTCCTCCTTGTAATTTTAAAAGCTATTGAACTCTTTCCAGTAGTCATGAAATGGATTTAGAACCAGTGCCATAGTCAAAGTTAGGAAATGGTATTGATTTGATAAAGAAAACAGTAGAAAGCAATAAAAGTGTACAACAACTCGTCTTTCCTGGTAAAGGCTCATTTAATGAAGCCAAAATAAGAATAACATTCATGCCAGACACATCCATCCCACTGATAATCCCCAGCAGTGCTCTATCTACAATTTGGGATTTAAGTTTCTGGGAAAAAAATCACAGTCGTCAGTCTGTAATGCTTTACTGTAAGACATAAACGGTCCCTGCATAAGAAAGGCATCACTATGTGAATGCAAATGATTCTGTTTCTTTTGTCCTCAGTAGTCAGATAATTTTAGAAAAACTTTGAATTTCTTTAAAAAATAATCCCTGAAACAGAATATTTTAAATACATTGACAATGTCTTATGGCTACCACAAAGACCCATTCTCTCTTACTCTCTGTAATACAGATTGACATTAGTACAGGAATATGTGAGAAAGCTGTTTATATATTTAATAAGCATTCTTTCAATAATCTACCCTGCTACTGTACAGTTAAAATCTAAAAATAAATATTGTATATTTCCAAAACCTGTCCTGATCTCACCCACTGAAAAAAAAGGTTTATGTTTAACATTAACATGCTTTAAAACACATGTGGCTTACTCTCTCTCATGGCTCAGTTCTGCTTTTGCAGAATCTTTAGTGATGAACCTACACCAACTATAGTGTATGTCCTTCATTCTTTCCTGTCAGGAGAGAGGTAACTTCACCCAAACTAACAGACATTAAGTACTTGTACCACTTGTGTGTGAATTAGTCCCAAAGAAAAATCAAAATGAAATATGCACTGGCACACCTAACCCTCTAGGGAAACAATTCCACTTGAAAGTAGCTCACTCAATGCCTATTGTGCAAAGTCATTATTTAAAAAAACTTTAGTTTTCTGGCTCTCAAACAGAGGGCTCTTTGAGGGGACACACACACACACACACACAAGGTCTTTTCAAAGTCTCCTTGAAAGGCTATGTTTTTTCACGTATTTGATAGTGACAGTAATCTATGTTGTGTATCATCTTTTGCAGAAGATTCAGAATGCTGCATAGGAAAGAAAAGGTCATTATCAAAAGGGAGGTAAACTGTATATGTATGGGAACAGATGAACCTCTTCATGAACAATGAGTATTTGAACCCTTAGCATTCAACCTGCTTATTTAGGAACATAGACCACCCTCTCCTAGTCCAGTACTGTGTTTGTGTAAGCGGGTAAACATCTCATATTGCATCCTGAAGAAATAAAGAACATCTGAAGACTTTTTTAAAGACAACAAGGCCATTGAAAAATAATTTAAAAAGTACCACAAGGCAGAGGTACTTACAGGGCTACATAAGACATGGAAGAACTATCTTATTAGGGTCATCACATATTTCACCTTTTGGAGGTACACAGCTTGAATAGATGCACATTATTTTGACAGCAACACACTTTCACAGAAATATTCATGTTTAAGAACTTCTCATTTTTTGATTGAAAATTATACAAAAGTTCCTTATCAGCTGCAAATGGATCATCTGTTTGATCCTCATGACAGATTGCAGAGTTACTAAATGTCAGCTTTGCTAGGTACACCTGACCGCTGTGCAAGATGTAGAGGTATTGTTTTTATAACATGTATATATTTACATTATTTCCTGTGGTCTGGAAAATGATTTATGAACTACTTTCATTTATCAGCAATATGTTATTCTGGACTTCATGCATAAATATACACTGATATATTTATTCATTTGTTGATGCACATCTAAGTGTATGCACACATGCAGAGCCTGTGTTTTCCTTATTATTTTGAAGTAGTAAAGTTAGTTGAGTTTAGTTTTAGTTAACTCAGTTTAATTTGGTAAAGTTTTTCATTAAAATAATTAACTATGCTTCATCTGCAATGATCCTTCCAAAAACTTTGATTGTGAAGAATTATAACCATTTTTCATTTTAAAATATTTTATTAAATAGCCTTTCAGATTATACCCAAGACCTAGTCCACAGGTTTTTCAGATATTCTTCTTGATTTAAAAGCAAATCTTCATACTTAGTCTTTTTTTCAGAAGTAGGCTTCTACAAAAGAGAGCAAAGGTAAGGCATACAGGAAAGAGAGACAAAGAAAGAATGAAAGTAGTGAAAGTGGCACCAACAAAATATAAAAATATATCCAGACCATGGAAGGTAATACAGGAGACTTAAATAATATGAGGAATAGATAAATTAAATATTTTCTAAATGTTTTGTTTTCAGAAGAGTACTCACCCTTTGAGAATTAATTTTCTTAACACTGAGTGTCCACCAGATGGGTTTGAGTACTCTGTCCTATACCCTGACAAGATTCATGTCTGCGCAAAGATGGTTGAGAAGGACTTTTAGAAAATTGCATTTGCAAATCACACTAATCATATTTTTACGGAAGGCAATCTAGGTCTACCACAGAGCTAGGGAGAACTGCAAAGGCATCTCTTAATTTTCTCCCCAAAAACATGTTCTACCATTTGTAAAATCTTCCTAGTTACAAAATAAGCTGCAAACTGCATATTCATGGCAACGGTATAATAAATTAGAAATAAGATAATATTATATTTCCTTTTTCTTTGAGGCTTTACTTGAAAGGCTTAGTGATACATTGATGGTGAGTGTGTAACAGGGTCTTCTAGCCAACATCAAACATAACAATAAGATCTCGTACCTTAGTACTAACCTTGAAATACTGAAAACTCCTAGAAAAGGAAAAGCTTTTATTTGAAACAAATATATTACTTTCTATAAATGTACATTAATTCTAAAATTGTATTTCAACATCTGTATTTTAGTGTTTAGTGTAACTAATGAGGAAAAATCATCACACACACACACAAAAAAAACAAAAAGGAAAAAACAAAAGGGAATAAAGGGGACATAATGAAAAAGGAAAAGAAAAGGAAATTACTTGTTATTTAGACTGGAATGAAATACTGAACAAAATCTTTTTAACTTCAAAGGAAATATTTGTGGATCTACAAGGAAAAACTGTGCTTTTGTAGCTCACAGGCTGCGCAAAGCTAACAGCAGGAGTTCTGCGTGCCATTTTCTGCTCCTTTGACTCTTCATGCATTGAGGTGATTTGGAAAGAAAATAAATTCAAGATGGGGGTATCCAATGAGAAGCAGTCTCATTCCTCTCTTCTTGTCCTATGTCTACTAACCTCAGATTCTTGGCTGTAGAGTGACCCCAGGTCAGTCTGATGGACACAAGACACCTCCTGGACTCTCACCAAGACTATTCTGTAGATGGGTGTCTTGGAAAGACTCTTAGAGGGTAGAAGAGAGAAGTATTTGGATCTTTCCAGGGTCAGTGAGGCTTGGATCCTCGTATCTTCCCTTTCTTCAGCTACTCCAATAAAGGAAATTGTTTTATTCTTGGAATGGCAGCAGTCTGCCTACCAACTCAGTACCATGCCTTTCTTAAGGAGATTTCAGAGTGGATGAAAACCCTTCCCTGGAAACCTTCACTCGACTCTGCTTTTCTTTGGGATGGACTGAGAGAGGAATCTTTGGACCAGTTTTAGTTTTCAGATTCAACTAAAGAGTTGCCCACAACCTAGGATGCCTTGGTATTTGCCACAAGTTCCAGATTCTGGTGAGGATCAAGTGTGGGAGCTCTTGTCTGGGAACAGTAGACAGTTACATTTCTCCCAGTTTTGGTGTTTCACCTATACTCCTTAATAGATAATAGTGAGAAGGAGAACTTCCAGAGTGCAGTTTATCTCATTCTCATGTATACTAGCAAAATAGTTACGATAAATTAAGAATGCCCATTGCTTACTATAGATAGCAAAGGGAGCCTAGAGTGACAAGCTAAGATTTAGACACCTAATATTAGGATGGATGAACTCTTTAGGCTCTAAAATTTTCCTGTTGCTGTGGATGGCTTTTAAGATGTGTGGAATTTTACTTGAGCTAAACCACAATTTTTAAACCTTTTGTGACCTGCTGGCTTTGTGTTCCAGTTCTACAGCATTTGTCAGTATTATTAAAACTGATTAGATCCTTTTGAAAACCCATTTGCTTTTCTTTGCCTTTTTTTCTTAGTATAGTTCACAACAAAACTCTGTTTTTAGTGGTAAAAAATATATTTTAATATATTTTATATAGTCATAGAGTGCAATCAAACCCTTCAGGGAACATTTACAAACTAAATAAGATAAATATTTTATTAGATAAATCCTGAACAACTAATTCCTTTGAGTTATATCCTTCACACAAAACATTCTGATCCAAATTAAACTTTTATTTTTTATCGGTATGAAGTAGGTAGTAACTGCATTTAAGAATACACTATAAGATCAAAAGGGTTATTGGTATTTCTGACAGCACTGAGAGATTAAAGCTGCTGGCAATCTAAAGTGTGAAGTTACATTTAAGCAGTTAGGGAAGCTTTCTTTAGTCTGCCCATTTGTGATTTTTCTACACTCCTTCTTACCTCATTACCAAGGTATCAGACTGTTTCAGATCCCCCATACATTTATTCAGTCTGCATGTTTGAGAGGTAGGCAACTCAGTGGACCAATTAAAAGAGGTTTAAACTGCTGTATTAAAGGTTTGTAGGCAGCTAAAGATAAATATAAGTGCCTGGTGGGATTTTGAAAACCACTTATGTGTTAGGATTACAGGAGGACCCTGTGTGTGAGAGACTAGATGTCTAGCTGTTACGTTAGGTTCTGCTAGACAAAAGAAACTTGAAAGCACTCTGTTTATTCAAGTTTTTAAAAGTGGATAGAACTTCTCTTTCTCTACTCTTCCCTTCTGCTCTTTAGCCTTGCTTTGCCTCTCATCATCTTGCCTTCCCTTTCAGAAATAGGCTCACTGGTCCTCTCTCTGTTTCCTACTCTGACCATTACTTCAGAGAGAGTAGTCCAATCGCTTATTCCTTGACACCAGCAGTTCCATACATTGTCTTCCCAGTTCTCTTTTGAGGGTCAAATATGGTATGAGGGCCACAGCTGTGGTGCTGACTCCATACAAGTTGCTTACCCTGTGTAAACGTAATCTAGATCTCATCCTGTGTGGCTCAGAACAACCTCATCCTTAACCCTCCTGAGGTTTCACATACTAAGTACTTGGTGTCAGGCATCAGTAGCATTCCTCAAATTGTTTGAACTTCGGTTAGTTCGTTCAACTTTCTAGTTATATTTTCCATTTACAGTTGTATGCTTGCCTCAGGAAAACACTGCTGTGCATAATCATACAAGTATGAATTAAGAGTAAAAATAATGTAAATATTCAAACAGCATCAAACTATGAGAAGTTATCTTGTGGATTACTTAACCTGTTTCATTGTAATATTTCTACGAACTGATTTTTCCTGTTACATGCAATTTTCTTTTTTCACTGCTTATTTGAAATGAAAATATCTTCTTTTTATCCATGTCTAGTTGCTTGGAAATGGATGGTATTTGATAATGGCTCAATTTAGGTGATAGTCAAATTGGTAATGCTATTGTGAATTCTCTGAACAGCTCATGGTGCTTGTGAATCAAATATGTGATCACAGTCATGAAATTAGTTTTAATTTAAGAAAATTAAAGGCAGATTCTGAAAGTTCAAATGCAGTTTTAAATCCTACGGGTAAGGTACTGATTAACCAGTATGTCTGGCTGACAATTCTCTAAGAGAAACCTGTGCAAACCTAGTATTACAAATATTGTACTATAAAATTATTATTTCTGGAATTGAAATCAGTGGAAATAAAATTAAAAGTATTCACTTCTTTATGCAGTATTACTGAGATATATATATGACCCCTCTAAGATTCTCACAGAGAGAAAAAATTTGTCATTAATTATAAATTATACACAAAAAAACAGCCTTACTTACAGAAACTCTAACAAGGATAAAAAGCAGATGCTCGAATTTAAGGAAAAGCTTAATCAAGTTTACTGTGAAACATTTTTTTTTTAAATAATCTAGATATATCAGAATGCATTAGAGAATTCTATTCCATGATAACTCTTAAATTTTTTGAAGTTGGGCAATAATAATAATAATTAACAACAACAACAACAACAATAATATTACACTGGTAAGAATTTATACAATTAGATCGAAAATTCCGCTGTAAAGAATTATTTCTTTGTGGTCAGACGCTATTTTTTTGGTTTTTTTCTAATGTTTGTTCCTTACCCTAAAAAAATTTCTTCTAATATTTAATATCTAAACAAAACCAAATGTTAAAGAATTGTTCTGTGAAAAATTCAGGCACCATTTAGGATTGAAAGATGCCATTAATAAAAACAGTCTCTGAAGGAGAAATTATCTTTAAGATCTTTCTTTTTGTACATATATCTAAATTATATTTGTATTGCCATGGACGAATATATCCTTTACATGACTGTCAGTTTGATAAATATTTTTTCTCACAACCTTCCTCTAAAAAAAAATCTTAAAAAAGAAAAATTAAGAACATGAGGACATGGAATAGGTTTCAAAAGTAATCAGAAGGGGAAAAACAAAGTTTTCTCCCTGCAAATAGTTTCTCTTCTTGCCTTTGAAAAACATACAAGTATTATCTTGGAAGAGTAAAGGTTTAGTTGTATGAAATATGCCTTCAGTTAGGTAAAAGGGCTGTTAAATTTATTATTAGGAATTTTACATCTTGTCATATTACCATTGTGTTGCATTGGTGTTTGTTACAGTAAAAGAAAAGTCTCATCCCATTACTGGCTATCCAATCATATGAAACAATACCAGCTAACTCAACATGGTGTAAGACTAATAAGATATGATAGAAAATTGCTGTTATGACAAGACTTTCAAATCACATTAGCCAAGGAATGCCATTGCTTCATGTTCTGTTTGCACTCAGAACTGCCACTCAGTATTCATTTTTGCTACATTTATCTACTAGACATGAAACAATCTTAAAAAGCTAGGAATAATTTGGCTGGCAAACAAGCGTTCCCTTAGGCTATCATGATCTATATACCCACAAACAGATGAGTTTAAGGTAAAGGAACTCGATTATTTAGAAGTCCACCCTCTATCAACTTGTTCTTTAATATTTTATACTCAAAACTGTGCTTTGGAGCCAAAGTTTCCTTTTCTCAGCAGGGTCAAAGTTGATGTCTCAGAAGCAATTTTTCAAAATTGATGTGACATAGAAAATTAAGAGAAAACATGCCTTCATATTCTGTCCCACCTTCTGAGGCGTGTACCAAGGCAAAATGCACAAATTCAAATGCATCCTCAAATTTCAGCACAGAGGTATTATAAACATATTATTTTTGACACTGCATAGTTGTTGAAAAAACTCAGTAAGTGTGAACTGGATGAGTGGACAGTGAGGTGAATTGAGAACTGGCTGAAGGGCAGATCCCAGAGGGTCGTATGTAGTGACACAGAGTCTAGTTGGAGGTCTGTCACTAGTGGTGTCCCCAGTATTGTTTAACTTGTTCATCAGTCATTTGGATGAAGGGGCAGATGCCTCCTCAGCAAATTTACTGATGACACAAAGCTGGGCCAAGTGGCCAATACCCCAGAGGGCCATGCAGCCCTTCAGAAGGACCTCAACAAGTTGGAGAAATGGGCAGAGAAGAACTGTACGAAATTCAACAAGAGCAAAAGTGGGGTCCTTCATCTGGGGAGGAATATTCTATGCACCAGGATAGGCTGGAGACAACCTGCTGGAAAACAGCTCTGTGGAGAAGGACCTGGGGGTCCTGGTGGACTACAAGCTGTCCATGAGGCAGAAGGGTACTGTTGTCCAAGAAGGCTGACAGTATCCTGGGGTGCATTGGGAAGACCATTGCCAGCAGGTCAAGGGAGGTGATCCGGTCCCTCTACTCAGCCCTGGTAAGGCCACATCTGGAGTGCTGTGTCCATTTCTGGGCTCTTTGGTAAAAGAGAGACATGGAACTCCTAGAGCAGATCCAGCAGAGGGCTACAAACTTGATTAAGGGACTGGAGCATCTCTCTAATGAGGAAAGTCTGAGGGAATCAGGCCTGTTCAGCCTCAAGAAGAGACAACTGAGAGCAGACCTCAACAAGAGGAGACTGAAGGGAGATGTCATCACAGTCTACAATTTCCTCATTGTAGAGGAAGAGGGGAAGAAGAAGGGGAGACACTGATCTCTTCTCTCTGGTTACCAGCGACAGGACCCAAGGCAATGGCATGAAGTTGTGACAGGGAAGACTTCGGTTTGGTATTAAAGATTCTTCACCCAGAGGGTGGTTGGGCACTGGAACAGGGTCCCCAGGGAAGTGGTCACACACTGACAGAGTTCAAGAAGCATTAGAATGACACTCTCAGGCACATGATGTGACTCTTGGGGATGTTCCTGTCCAGGGCTTAGGGCTGGACTCTATGATCCTTGTGGGTCCCTTCTAAATTAGTATATTCTGTGATTCTATGAATTTCTACAAGTATCTTTAGGGAGGGTGCCAAGAAGATCAAGCCAGACTCTTCTCGGTGGTACCAAGGATTAGGACAAGGGCAAATGGGCAGAAACTGATGCACAGAGAATGCATATCCTGAATATCAGGAAGAACTTCTTTACTACATGTGAAGTAAGATAATGTGTAGATACCCCCAAAATGCCAGGCAGAGGAAGGATTGTAGTAAAATTTGTTTCCAAAGTTGATAACACTAGACTTAAAGAACGTTTACCTTAATGGCATTTCAAGCACCAGGCCTGGAGAAAGACACACTCCTTGTTCTTCTCAGGGCTTTCATCATCCCTGCCCCCCCCCCCCACTGTGAGGGACTTCACACATGTCTGCAAGTACTTATCTTTTTTGCATGCCAGGGAGAGTTTCTCTGGAATCCGGAAGGAGAAAACGTCTAAAAGTGTCTCTGGGAAAGATGCCTCTACCAAGCAGCAAAGTCTCCCTAAGCAAAATAAACCCTCATCTCCTCTCAATAAATCTTCTGGAAGGATCTTTTACCCTTATACGGTAGGTGACTGTGCACTGGAACAGATTGCCCAGAGAGGTTGTGGAGTCTCTCTCACTGAAGATATTGAAAAACTGTCTGTGTGCAATCCTGTTCAATGTGTTCAGGGATGACCCTGCTTGAGTAGGGAGGTTGGACCAGATGACTCACTGTCCACCAAATGTCCCTTCCATCCTTACCTCTCTGTTACTCTCTGAGTAATCTGAGAACTCACATGGCGATGCCAATATTATTTTTTAAGTGATAATTTCAGTATAAGACCCATTCATGTGTCCACAAGGAGATGTGTTCCACAGTCTGTTATGTTCAACGTGTTCTTATGGGCAAAAAGGAAACATATCTTACAGATATTACTGTTAGTGTAATTGAAAGCCTAACAGTGTAGTCAAAGAATCGTTATTAATTCAGATGTAATTATGCAGTCTGAACAGTAATGGAGTCTGACACACGTTATAAAAGAAAGCTTTATTGAGGCAGTAGGAAAGATGAGCAACAACATGCTCATACAGCGAATAACCTAATCACCAATAGCGAATGTGACATCTTAAGAGATGCTATGCCTTCAGTGGACAGCCAAGGAGACTTGGTGTCCAGGGCACCTGTCAGCAACAGCCAGTCGTACAAAAGCCTCTTGGAGGTGGGCAAGAGTTGGGGCACCCTTTGGCTCCAGCAAAGACAGTATGATTAGAGAGGATCATATCTTGCATGAATACTATGGGCAGCGCCCTGCCTGCAGTGCCAATATTGGTGAGGGGGAACGGTGTTGTCTGTTTGTGCTGCTAGTGCTGGTAAAAAGCAGGCTGTCAGCAGTCTGTGCTGCTGATAGTGGTCGAGGGACAGGGTAGCAGGAGGTAAGATGCCAAATTATTAAAAAAGAAACAAAGCAGAAATCCCCCACCTACTACAGAAAAAAAATAAGAAAAAAATGGAACTGAGGAATGTTAGCAGTCAGTTATAACACAGTCAGAGGGGAATTTCTTGTATGAAACTTGCTTAATATGTCAGTAGCAATACCTTCTGCCTGTCCTTACCAGTTTACTTGAAGCAGAATGGGCATGCTCCAAGAAATATGTTTGCAGCAAAAATTTTGTCAGCTAAATGGTCTAATTCCTCCTGGGAACTGGGTTTTGAGTAGAAAGAAAAATGTTCAGGGCAAGTGGGTTGTGTAGCCTACAGAGGAGAACAGGAGGGGAGGGTGGTTGACATGTCTAACTGAAGTTTTTGCCTCTGTAGCCGAGTGATACATTGACATTGCTACCAATAAGACGCAAGTGACTCTGCAAGGCCTCAGGATTGAAACTTCTCAGGTTTACTTTGTCTAAACTTCTCTTGATCTGCCTGGAATTTTGCTTTTTAATGGTGTTTCTTTCTTTCTTTCATTGTTTTTTTCTAGTTAATAGGTTGCTATAAGGGCCACATTTTTATAGGAGTCAAATAAAAAAAAAAAGAACAAATAAAGTAGATGTAGCATGGAATTTCAAATCAGTGAAAAAAGAGAAAGGCTTAAAAGTACTTTGGAAAACACATACAAATAGACTCTGGTAAAAAAAAGAAGAAAGACAAGGAGGAAAAAGAAATCAATTAAGAACCTAGAAAATTCACTATCTTATTCAACCATCCCTATGCTTTCCAGGGAAAACTGTCGCTGTCAGCTTCCCGACTGAAAAGGGTATCAGAAAGGTAAGCATGAGACCTGAAAAAGCAGTAGATAATAAGAATGTACATGTAATAATCTCAATGGTGTTACTTTTAGTATTTTTTTCTTTAATAGCATTATCTTCTTTAGATTATTTATTCTAATAATTAGATCTGGAGAAATAATTATTCTTTGACTAGATTCCTGAGATTTCAATTATACTAATAGTAAATTCTTGGCTCTACATTTAAAGTGTGTACCTTTTACCCTTTTGAAGATTTTTAATATATCAGGTTAAATATTCAGCCTAAGCTCTACAGCTTGTGAAGAATTATGTCATGGGTGAAAGATGGAGAAGTTAGACATTCCTTCTTCCAAACTCAACTATGTGCTGATAGTATGGTGATCTATTGGATCATACAAAGTGCTTGAAGCTACTTTTTTCCTCTAGCATTTTAACAGGGGCTAATTCATGATACTATATGTATTGTAGAACCAAGATATCATGAAGTGTAAATGAACAGTGTCTCAAAGACTTCATTACAAGAAAGTCTAGATATGGTTCTACTTACTAGTCGGCTGATACTTTTTTAACATAAATTGAAATCAATATCATAATTATCATTAAGTATGTATATTCTTCTTTGTTATTGTTTGGATACTTCCTTTGCTCATTCCTTCTTCAACAGAAGAAATCAATCATTCCTACAAATAAAATTGAATTGAACATTTTCAGTCTCATTTAAGTCTGCAAGCATTTGCAGCACTCTCTCTCATGACTATTAGATATTTATCCTGTACACAAAATGTTTTGCATCTTCAAATTTGCAGTTATACTATTAAAAGCTATTCTGGTCATGTTGTGCATATGTAATCCAGAGGCTCATCGGAAAATCACAGAGCAAAATGAATGCATTTCCTACTGATTTCCTTGAGAATCGTTAAATGCCATATGCATTTCCAAATGATGACAAGAGATGACACAACTGAATGTATTTGAATAATTAACTAAATGTTTTGAAAAACTATGACAGATAATAATTTTATGCGTATTAACTGTGCAGTGTTGTAGCTTTTGGATTCAAGATGTTTGCCACTTCATAGCCTTGCCATTACAGGGCTAAGAAATGTAAGGTTTTTTCCATAGTTAAAGGCTCATAAAACCGTGTAACTTATTGTTTGATTTCTTGCCATGTTCCTTCCTGAGTGATCACCTCATTAAGATTATTTCTGCAATTTATAATCATAAAGTCATTCCTAATTCTAAATTTTCCTTTAAAGCTGCCATGGAGAAGCTGCCACTCCAATATCTTTGAAACATTTCTCATCTATCAAATTGTACAGAGGTACAATGATGGAACTGAGATACATAGTTTTGCTATTTCCTTGTTGGGTTTAGGTTTTTTCTTCTGCTTATTTTAATTTTGGCAGCTGCTTATTTCATGTTTTTAAAGCTCATTTATCATGCATTTGCTGCCTACTAGAGTGTGAACCAGTTCTGGGATCGCCTATCACAATTTGGCTATACTAAATGGATGATGATGAATAAACAGATTGAAAGAAACGTCATTTAACTTCAGACTATATCTGTTAGTACTTTTTTTTGCTGCTATTTACGTATTGGTATAGAAAGGAAGCAAGTAACCAACAATAAAAAAAAATGGAAATAAAAAGAAATTGTATTTCTTGCTGATTTTTCTCAAGTACTCAATGTTGGCACCAACTCTGATGAATTGTTTGAGTTTTACTGTAAATTATATATATTAATTAATAGTCAAATTAAAAAAATACTCACTGTCCTTTACATACAAAAATTCAGGATCTGCCTTGCAATTAAAGGGGTTACTTGCTTAAGATCTAACTGTAAAGTCCTGTTTTGTACAGTCTAAACTGCATCTACACCTTGTCTGTTGCTGATAAATTCCCTGAAACAGCTGCTTGTCTGCATGTAAGCAATCAGGCATGTTTTTCCAGTACAGAAAGTGCTTACGGGATTCTGCTTTATTACTCATTAATGCTCAGACAAACATTATAGTCTTCCTGGTCAATCTAACCAAATAACTTCTGCTACTGAGCTGAATATCTACAAAATTAGATTCAAAAATTTGTTTTCTTTCTGCAGTATTAGATTGAAGCTCTCAGATATTTGTAGCACCCACCCACCCAACCAGATCTCTTATTTGAGGAGGTCAAGATGGCAAAAAACTCATTAGATTTCAGGAATACTATCTTCCCTATTAAGTGAAGGAAGGGTATTTATACTTAAGACAACTTGACCTTGATCAATGAAAAATGTGGGTCCTGAGTGCTGCGAAAGGGGGATAATATTTTTCCTCAGTATTCTGACTTCACTCTTGTAGCCCAATATGAAGACTGGTGTGCAGTTAACCCTCATTAATCTTGGCTCAGTTCAAACATTCTGGGAACTCCAGGCCCTTTAGTACAGAGCTACATTTTTATCCATGCAGTCCCTAGCTTGTATTGAAGCACAGTTCCTGATATCTCAGTTGCAGAACACGGAATTTCTCTTTCCCGACTTTCATGAAAATTTTGTAGGCCCATTTGTACAGCCCATTTAAATATCTCCCGTCCTTTTTCTTCAGCTTGTAGAGTGTACATTCTGGTCCATCACCCTGATCATTAATGAGGCCTTTAAATAGTATCAACCACTTAGTGTCACTTGAGGAACTCTTTTTGTAGCAAGTGGCCAACTGGACTTTTTGCTATTGACCTCTACCTTTTCAGCCTCACGATCCAGTCTTTCACTAAGCAGTCTACATCTCTCTAACTTCGTGACAAGGATGTTATGGACAGAACACATCAAAACCCTGGCTAAAATCAAAGTAAAAATAAATCCACTCTCTCTTCTCATCCATAGAGCCAGTTACTCCAGATGCCTAGGAGAAGCCATAGTGGGGCTGCTCCTGAGAGGAGGATGAGCTGGGAGCTGCAGGCACCCACTGTGGTGGCAGGGTAGTGCCACCACTGACAGAATACCCTCCCGTAGTATGCCAGTGGGGTCAGGGCAGGGACAGAACCCTGCCATGTTCCAGCAACTATCAGTCCAGGCAAAGTGAGAAGCCAGGTCTGGAGCCCAGTGATCATCTGGCAACCAGGGGAGGTCTGAGGTCCAGATAGGGAGTCAAGGAAGGAGGTCAGGGTAAGGATCAACGAGGTACCTCATAGGAAAATTGTACCTGCACTGTAGCCTAGGAAAGGAACAAGAGAGAGGATCTAAGCTTAAGTACAGCTCCAAAGAAAAGTGGGAAGCATCAACTTGTGATGCTATTTCCCAGCTCTTTCTGCCCAAGAGCTTTCCAAGCTGTATGATCCCATGACACCCACCTAGGCTGTCATGGAGTTGTCCTGAGCATGGGTAGCCAGGCCCCAAGGAGGATGGACAGACAGAGCCTATGGGTTCACTCAGGGCTCTGATGCACAGGATCATAGGTTTCTTGAACAAGGTAGGTCTTCTGAAAGCTAAGAATGTCATGTACAATATATAAAACTGGGGTAAGTTTGTAAGAAGGGGTCATTTCTTTCTGTTGGATTTTATTCTTCTCTTCCTCTCTCCTTTTACTTAAAATAGTAGTAGTAGTAGTAGTAAAATATTATTAGTAGAATATTTTATTTTTTTTCAACTATTAAACTGTTTTTAGCTCATGTGGTTTACCTTTTCTTTCATATTCTTCTCCCCACAGGGGGAAAATATCTGACATTGTTTGAAAAATTATGTGGAAGTGCTCTTAGACATCTAATTAAACAAGGCTGCTGATAACAGTAAAGAATTGCAGCAACAATGAAATTAAAAGCTCAGTGAAAGCAAACTATTCCTATAGCATTTCCTGAGGGCAGAAATTAATGTTGGTTGGTTCTTCTGTTACTGTAGTTTCAAAGTCTTGTCAAGTATGTTTCTTTAGAGATCAGTGTGGAAAACCAGAAATAAACAAAAGTTATTGTATCTCTATTTCAACTGAGTAGGCAACTCCAGGATAAGATTGGACATTGCACTCTAGAAGAGAGAGTGTAAAAATTCAGGTGCAGTGGACAATCTGTGTTTTTATAAAACCATAAGAATTGCTGAGTGATTCAAATTACAGTCAAGCTGAAGCTATTGTTGTGGATGATTATGGAGAGATGTTTATCAAATCTGAATGTTGTAAGGCATTTCAGGTCTGGAATAGTACTTTGGAGATATAACCATTTTGGCTTGGGAACAAGTGGAGTACAAGCTGAACTGTAGAGAAATAATCCATTTTAGTTTTATACCATAATAATATTCTTGAGAATTAATTACTGAATTCCAAGATAAGCTTCATTTCATGCTGTGTTTAGGGCAGCCCATGCTAGCAAGACAGTATCTAAAACCTGATGTCTTTTTGATAAGAAATAAAAATATTTTCTGTCTTTTGTTTTCTAGGAATAAAACCTTATCTTAAAGCTTTAAGTCAAAGTCTATTCCAAGAAAATTTGAAATATATTAGATATTTAACTCACAGTCTTCATCACTCTTAATGGTTAAATTACTAAAATGTAATAGTTTTATATAATTGTTGCCACATGTAATTATAAAAGAAATTGGATCAGTTCTAGGCATCTGATTCTCACAGCTTCTTGATCCTGCATGTGTGATTTGCAAGAAACTGAAGTGTGAAAATCGTGAAAGAACTGATAGCTGACTTTCAAAGTTCACACAATTATATCTGGTTGGTTCTGCAAATCCTTACATCTGACTAATAAAATATATCAGTGTAAAGCAGAAGTAGTATATATCGCATTGTTTGTGGACTGTCGAATAATCTAGGTCATGCAGAAATAAACATCAATGTCTTAAATATATAAAACAGACCACTAAGATGCAACTGTTGGTTTTTATCAAGATTCAGGTAACCAAGGGCAAAAATCTTGTTGCATTTAAATTGATTTTAGAGTAATACACTTCACTGACTCCATTGTAGAATTATTTTTACACTTCTGTAAACTTCTAGGAGAGAGGATACTTATGCCTCTTAAATTTATTCTGTGTTTTAATTATTTTCAAATGTAAAAAAGGGTTGAAAATTGATCCTTTCTGTTAATATTACTGTCTCATAATGTAAAAAGTCTTGTCAGTATAAAGCCTCCAGGCAGTAGGATACTATGGAAAAGCTCTTTTAAACTCTGAAAATTGAAAGAATCAAGGTGAAATCCAACTTCATAATTTCCTAATGCTTAAAAAAAATTTTGAAACACAATCAGTGGGGAAAAAAAAAAGTAGGACAAACAAAAAAACCCAAAGAGCCTACTAGTCACTTTATTCATAGTTTCAACACGTAACTTTTCTATTAGTTTGATAGTGGATGTTTATGTGTGTTGACTTAAATTCAGATGGGAGAAAATATCCATGTATTTCCATTAATGAGGCTATTGGTATGCACCAGGGTGATGTGGACAAAATATTGATTTGGTAGGTTTTGTGGAGAGTGTTTGGCAGAAAAAGTCATCATCAGCCTAAGTGTATAGGCTGTGGCTATCAAACAAGTTGGTTAAAAGAGTACTTCCAAAATAAGTTGCTAATTATTATTAAAATTATTTTATTATTTGTTTGAGCTACACTGACAATTATCAAAATTAAGGGCTGTCATCTTCAACTAGTTAGTTTGAGTGAGGTTCTATTTCATTGGTAAGAAGGAGTTAAATCCATGTGTCTGGCAATTAACTGATTGAGATACCTCCATTTATTTTCTAGTCAAAAATTCCACTTCAGAATTCTTTCTGAAAAAAAAGGAGAAAGAATTTATTGTTGTCTGAAAATGGTTTTTGTCAACATAATAATTTTTCTCAAAGAAAATGGAAAATTCTGTTTAAATGTCAATACCACTGTAATTTAAAATATCAATCTTTCTTATAAATAAATACTTAATTAAATGCCTCATAGATTTGCAGAGAAAGACTCAAAAGGGGTACCCTTGAAGTTGTCTAACTTTGAGGTGCCTTTGCATGAGCCTGTATGAGCAGACCCAAAAATCTGGGAGGAAGATATATGAAGATCATCAGTAAGGACTTTGTGCTAGAAAAGGCTGTTCAAGTTATTCAGCGGTGCCCACAGTTCCAGTAATATTGATGTGCTTCTTTTCTTCTGCTGTAACTGCTTTAGGGTTAGGTCTCAGTTCACTGTTTCTTTTAATTCGGTCTCAATAACATTTTGTTCAGAAGTCCTTCTGGAAGAAGAAAGTTTGTCTAGGACTCAGTTTCAAGCAATCTTTGGAGAAAAAAGAAATAAAGTGTTAAGAGTCTAATCATTCAGCAACACATCGTCTGAAAATTCAGTAAGACACAGAGACAAGTGGGTTCACAGAATCACAGAATCATCAAGGTTGGCAGAGATCTTCAAAATCATCCAGTCCAACTGTGAACATAGCATAACCATAATCAACCCTAAACCATATTCCCAACTTCCTTATCTAGACGTTGCTTGAACACATCCAGTGACAGTGATTCCACCACCTCCCTGGGCAACTTATTTCAAGATCTAACCATGCTTTCAGTGATTTTGTTTTTCTGATATCTAATCTGAACTTCTCCTGGTACAATTTAAGGCCAAGGGTTAAGGCACTTCAAGAGAATCTCTCACTAGTGTATTACTTGCATTTCATCCTCCTGTTGCAACCAACCCCACGCCACTTTTTCAATGACTGTCATTGCATTACTGTCAAACACGGCTTCAAGACTAGTGTTTTAATCAGGTTCCAAAAGTATTCTACATGTATGCAAAAAACAAATCAGGTTGGTATTGGGGTTGAGATCTTGTCTCTACTATAACTTATTTCTTTGTAGTTTTGTCACATCTTTCTGGGTTCCTATCTTGTCAAGTAACAGAATTGCTACTTAAGACCCTCATCACCATGGGAAGGCCAAGCTAACCAGATAGAATATTTATAAGGAGCAAAGGGTCACATTTTCTGCTGATTTAGCATGACTGACTGCTGGAAGCTGGTCTCCAAAATGCATATCCCTGTGCATTTTCTTGCAGTATTGATGGAGGATTGTTATGTAAAATTGAGGATAGGCAATATCAAATTACCTAATTCGTCAATTATTTATTGCTGTGGGATATTCTTGACGGCAGATTGGGAATATATGGGATTAATAAAGGGAGCAGATGCACACAACCCCTAAGTTATTTTCTGTGATACATTTTATTGGAATTCACATCAGAGCCATCACAGTGGTAATCCATAACACACAATGTGCTGCTGGTGAAGCCCATGCCCGGAGGCTGCATTGATAGCCTTCATTGCTCACTCACCCTGCTAGTGTGAAAATGAGAACTGTGGGGTGAATCCTAATAGCTTCTGTCAGGCCTCTTAGGATGAGTGTTTGTATGACTGCATTGGCTTCTCATTTATCCTTGCTATCACTACCTATTCATCTCTCTCCTGGCTTTGAAGGTGAAATCCCTTATTCTCCTTCATCAGAGTTGACAGTAGCACCAAAGCTTTCTCTCCTTGTTACAAAACTCTTCTTTCTACAGCATGGAGACATTTCCTCAGGAAAAAACATAAATCAAAACAAATCTGACTTTTGTATAGGGATACCATTAACACACACGGATTTTTAAGCTATTTCTGCTGATTAGACATGGACATAAATGTTCACAATGTTTACTTTTTATGGAAAATTTACAAAATAAGAAAAATTACTTCTGATTGATTTATTTAAAGTTAGAACAAATTTTTATCATTGTGTTGGTTTATCCTTTTAAAAAGTTTAGACTTCACATATTTCTAGGAAGAACTATGGCACACCTAACAGCCTATAGGATACAGATGATCAGACTGAATGGAAACTGTAGTTCCATTTTGCCCTTTGACTCTATGAATCAATGTATTCTAGGACGATAGTTTACTTTTCTGAGATGCTTATTCTCCTGCTTGTCATCCTTGCAAAACTAGATATTTGAACCATGAGACATACAGTATAGACCTTTCCCAAACTTTGCCTCATGTCATTCAGCTTGGCAGAAAATTGCTCGTTGAGTTTCTATGTTACTCCTAACAGCGGTACAGCTAAACAAATGACTTGGCCTACCTGTAATGCCTTTTAACCTCTCTACTAATGACAGAGATTAGTTGAAAATATGACTTAGTTGTTTGTCTAGGTTTATTTGTAATGACTTTGTCTCACTAGAGATGCTTGCATCTAATGCAGTCAGAAAATGAGATTTATTACAAATAAAAATATAAATTAAAAAATAAATAAAACCAAAGAAAGCTGTTTTCATTTCAAGGTTTCTACAAAGTAAATAGTATCAACATATTTTTAATATACAATTTAGCAATACAGCACAATACAATGTCAATTAAAAATTTTCTAGCAGTTTTTTTTTTAGTACAATCAAGAAGGATGTGGAAGATCTCTATCCAAATATTTTTGTCATGATGGTTCCACTGAAAAACTATTGGCTTATACGTTCTGAATATAAGCATAGCCAAAGACTTCATTTTTGTATTAATGATTTGCTACTGTAACTGTCCAAGTTTGCTGTCCAACTGCATTTACCATCAGCAGTGGTGGCACACCTTCTTAGAGCAAACACATATTCTCAGTCCATTCAGCTACTGCTGCAGAAAAGGAAAGAATATGCATACTGACACACACTGTGTACTTAGAAGAGTACACAAAGAGCTATCTCTTGCATTCCTTAAGGCTCACAGTTCTTCAAAAGAAGAGAATAGTGAAGCAGTTGGCTATGAATTGGGCTAAAAAGCCTGAATTTGCCTACTACAAGACTTCAAACTTTACTACTGCGAAGCTTAAAATAGTATGTCTTTTATATATTCCTGTCTAGTTGCAGTTTATGGATGGTCATGAAACTGTTGAGCTTAAAAATGTAACAATGCTTAGAGGCAGGGACAAGGGCCTTTACCAAGCAAATAAGCAGAATATATGATGAAAACTATAATTTTTAACCTCAAAACCAGCAGAAATACAGAACATAGGAATATCAGTAAGAAAACATATTTTTTAAGCCCAGGGTGATGAAGGGAAAAGCCTGTGTGGTTAGGGAAGAAGCCTGTGGTGGTGAGGCAGTCCGTGTGTGTGAGGGAAGAAATCTGCAGTGTGCAAAGCCTGTTGTAGTGAGGGAAGACCAGGTAGTGAAGTCTGTGCCATGTTTTATTGGGCTTAGTCTAGGTGGGAACACCCCTGGTACCTTCCCTGAAGCAGGGAGTTTTACATTGGATGATGTAATACTGGATCTCGGGACATTTCACAAGTCTTTGACACCTTTGAAGACGGTTACAGCTGCCTGTTAGTGCACTTGAGTCAATTATGGCCTGTTTTGGCCCATCAGTAGAGATGAATACCTTCAGGTTGCATGTGAATATTCCCATACTTACCTGAAGTTGTCACAGCTGAGTCATTTGTGTGAGGACAAAGAAACACTAACTTGCCTCACAGGATTTGCCTCCTTCCTTATCGTGTTCAACACCCAGCTTGTAGCCTGAGGTGTCAGCTGTGCACACCTTCAGTAACTGGGTGGTTACTTTGCACATCGTCAGCTTGCACCTTGATTGTCCGAGCCATTAGCATTCCAGTCTTTCACACTTGTGGATATATTCTTTACCTGGGATAATTGGACAATATCATCACCTTTATCTCATCTCAATTTATTTATGTTGTCAGACTTAGTAAAATATACTTTGGTGCTGAAAAAGGTGTTATCAGCTATGGTTTCTTCTGTTCAAAATTTCTGACTTTCACTTCGTATCAGGGCCTGCACATCCTTGCTGCTACCAGCCTCAGTAAGAGAACATCTCTCTTGCATGTCCTTGTGGTAGGTCTGATAGTTTAGTCAAGCTGGTCACACCATTCTTCAACACTAAAACAGTAGACCATTTTTACTCTACCTTATCACTGATGAGCAGACCATCCTCACTCAAGTGATCTCTGAACAACTTGCAAACAAGACAAAGTTTGAGCTGCTGTATCCCTGCTTAGGCAGCAACATATGTAGCTTGACACTATCCCACTTATACAGCGAGAAATCATAGATCACAGATCATAGAATTATAGAATGGTTTGAGTTGGAAGTGATTTTAAAGATCATCTAGTTCCAAACCCCTGGCCATGGTGGGGGAATGAATTGTTTCATTCAATAACTGCCATAAGAATACAACTGAAATGGTATTCCTAAAATAATATTGAGTCACAGAATTATTGGAAAATTTAGAGGTAGGAAAGATCTATTACAGTATTTAAGACACGTTATTACTTCCAAAGATTATTATTCTTTTTCCCTATTGGATTGTGGTTTTAATTTTTAATAGAGAGTAGGATTAAAAGTCTTCCTTATCTTTCACATATCATCAAGCCCTATCTGGAAACTGTATTTGTTTTTCAGAATAAATGTTTCTTTCCTTAATTTAATCCTCCAGTAGTTCTTTCTACTTGTATATGTTAATAATTTATTCTCTGTCCTGGGTGTCAGATTACAACTACGTTTCTTTTTTGCCTTTATGTGAAAATCTAAAACATATTTACTCTGAGTTTCTTAGAGGAGTTTTAGAAAGATAGAGGTATATATCCACTGATCTTCAAAAGATTAATGGGATTTGGGGAGAGAGCATGCAATGTTCATTCTCTACTTTTTAGGTAATTCTTTCAGAACATCTAATCCATATCAAAATTTCTCACTGGACTTATTATCTTTCAGTAACATGTAAAATGCAATTACAGTGATATTCCATGTTCATATGAATCATAATTATCTTCCTATCTATTATCTCCCTATGAATGTGTGCTTTTGCATATACTTATCATCATTGGAAAGGATGCTTTTAATGTTATATGTAGATTTTTAATCTGTGTCAATGTGCCCATTAGGAGACATTTATAATTACTCCCACACAGAAGTAATTGCAATAATGTATTTTTAAATGTTTTCTCTGAAGAAAAATCATATCTCTTTTACCAGATGAACCTTAATATGAACGTACACATTTGTTTTGACTCTCCAGATTCTCTTTCTCAAACAACATTGATCTTTTCATTTTATTGCAGTTTAGTATTAGTTTCATACTACTAGCTGCCTTCTGTTCTACATATTCACATACTTATTAAAATAATTCAGATTACATTTTAATCCTTCTGCCAGTGGCATAGTCCAGACTGGCAATCTAATTTAACTTTTATTCTTCAATATGGCAAGACCAAGTGGTCTTATATTTGTGTTCTCAGCTCTTTGTATAGGCTTCCCATGGGGAGTTTTCACATACATGTGCAACTCCTGTTACGATCTGCCCCAGAAGGGGAGGGTAGCCTCGGTTCTTGTTATTAAATTCCTTGGTGTGCATTAGAGTGAAACAACACTGAATGATCAGTGTTTGTAAATATATATATATGTAGGGTTTACTTTAGAACAATTTTGTTTCAAAGGTAAATAGGTATGTTACCGTTTTGGGTGTTATCATCTATAATAATGTAGCAATATTAAAGACAAAGAAAGGATAAGGGTCCTAAGATATACAAAGTCATCACATGCTGGATCCAGCAATGAAACTTGGTAATTGCATCTTCTGTGTCTGTTGGTTGAAGCGGTGGTCATAGTCCTGTCAAAGTGATGATCTTGGTCTGCTGGGGCTGGGGAAACACCCCTCCAAAACTCAAAGATTTCATGACTTATGCACTTCAAGTTCAGGTGAGAATGCCTTGTACCTCCCCTGGGGTGAGGAGTTTTACAGTGGATGATGTCACAGGACATATCACTAGTTTTCAAAGCACTCCAGAGGGACTTTCACAGCAGAGTCATCATATAAGGGTGGACTTTGGTATGGTAAGAAGAATTATCCCACTTTGAAGGATTTGTCTCTTCCCTTATCTGGCAATCCAGTTTGTAGCTTCAGGTATGCATACCCTTTGGTACCTGGATAGTTGGACGATGGCACCCACTTATCTCATCTGAAGGTCCTTGCAGAAAGCATATTCAGGGAGGTCTAGGCTTTGTTAGTTCTGCAGCTGTTTCTTTTCGGTTTGCTACAGTTGGAGGTAACGTCAGAAGCCTTGCTAAGGAAAGGTAGAGGATTTTGACTGGTTTCCCCTTTGGTATGGATCCAGTCATTTCATGCTAAAGGGAATCAGTTTGTCAAGGAGGATTTTCTCATAATTAATCTATACTAGTTGTTCTCATTCACCTTTTTCTCCTTCAATATAGTAAGAAAAAAACGATAGCAGAGTTGTTTTGCTGGACTTCAGGAGAGAAAAACTTAACCTATTCATGAAGCTATTCAGGAGATTAGCCTGGGAATCTGCTTTTGAGGGCTTAGGAATCCATGAACATTGGTCAGTTTTTCAGAACTACCATTTTGAAGCACAAGACCAGGCAATTTCACTGTGTTGAAAGTCAAGCAATTGAGACAGGACACCAGCTTGTCTGAACAGAGAACTCATGGAGCTCAGGAGGAAAAAGAAAATGCATTATCTCTGGAAGTGACGTCAGGCTTCATAGGAAGTTGTAGAGTCATGGCCAGTGCTGTGTGCAATAACAAGGAGGGTTTTTTTAAGTTTATTAATATCAAGAGAAGATTTAGAGAAAACATTGGACCAAAACTTGTTGAAGATGGTCATCTAAATAATGGAATGAAGAAGAAGTAGAGGCGCTAAATGCTTTCCCCCCTCCCTCAGTCTTTAATAATATCAAGAGAACTTGGGCCCCCTGGTCCTGGATCCAGTGACAGGGTATATGAGAATAATTCAAACCTGCATCAGGGAAGGTTTAGACTGTATATCAGGAACCATTTTAGTACCCAGAGAGTGGATAAATCCTGAAACAGATTTCCTAGAGAGATGGTCAGTATTCTAAACCTGTTTAAGAAACATTTGGATGTCCTTAATAACATGCTTAAACGGTTGTCCAGCCCTGAATTGGTCAGGCCATTGGACTGGATGATTGTTGTGACTCCTTTCAAACTGAAACAGTCTATTCTATTCTACAAGTAAATTGTTTAAGACTTAGTTCCCTTATGTGATTTCCCACATAGAACTTTATGTATCATACGTCATAAGAAAAAAATCACTGTAAATTTCTTCTATTTTCAGTGTTGTTATTAAGATTATATTCCTTATGTCACTGTTATCACTTCCTAGAGACCATTTGTCATCCATAAACATTATATAAAAGAGTTACATTATTTTAAATATATATTCAAAAGTCCTCTTTTAATAACTACTATAATATTTCATCAGATCTGAATGTCTGCTCTATACCAGCTACCTGAACAATTTTTTAACTACTTGGTTGGAATGCGATCTCCTTATTTCTCAAAAGAGCATATTTTATGATTTGAGAATGGTTGATCTCATTATTTCAAAGTATAATATTCTTGATAATGTGTCAATACACATCATGAATTACAAGCTAATATCCCTGACAAAACAGCCTATAGAACCCTGGAAACCAGCTCATCATGAATTACAAGTGCTGTCTACAGTCCCTGTCTTCTGGTTGGTTTTCTTTTATCACAAGTCGCTCCACCTTCCTGATATCCCCTGTAATCTGTGGACATTTTTCAAGCTTTTTGATATGTTTTACTTCTGAACAGGAATGGACAATGCTACACAGATATCTGAAGAAAAAAATTCAGGAAAAGGATCTACCGTAGTCAAAGATGTCATGCTTAGAGCAGAAGCAGATGGTCTAGACACTATTACCTTATTTCTCTTCTGTCAAGCCATAACAGTTTTCAGGCTTTTGTCTGTCAACCAAAATTCAACTGTATCAGTATGCTCACAATTAATGACAAAGGTCACAATCAGTAAGAACCAAGAAAATCTCTTATGACTTTGTAGATTTTTATGAAGATGGGAAGCATAAACAACTTAATTTGTTTTTTGTTTGACATGGTCATCGTCAATTACCAATGATAACACCTTATTTCATGAACTTCAAGTCTTTACCTCATATAATACTATTCATCAATCAGGATAAGCTAAGAAAGATCCTACATGCTGACATTACAACTTTACAGAAAAGAAAGCAAACAAATAAGCTTCCATAAATAACTCCTCCACTGGTTAAGAGCAGACATCTTTTATTCTGAACACCAATATAAAAATTCTTTTACATCCCTTGTCTTGTAGTACTTGTATCACAACCTCAGGAAGAAGGGGAATTGAAAGGTGTGGCTCACCATTAGTAAACTCATTTTCTTTCTTATCATGGAAGTATTTTCCTAGATAACCTGAGACATTTTTGCAATTCCTGGAGTGAGATCAATGGTATAAACATGAATAATACCGGCAACATTTCTAAAGAAGTCAGTACCTCCCAGTAGTGTGCAATTCTGGGCTTTTGACAAAAGTTCTAAAGACTCTTTGTGAAACACCATCTCAAACTTACTTTCAAATAGGGACATGCAAATCATCCCTGGGAAAAAATCTGTGTCTACTGATAATATATATTAGTAGCCTTGCATAGGAAATTGGGGTTGAGGAGGCAGAGATGTGGAGCTAGCCACATTAGCCACACTAGATGATAATTCCCATGGAAGGGCTCTGCACAGCATACTGTGGCTGTCCACCTGATGCTACATGAAAGGGGGGATCCCAGCATCTGAAGGGATGGAAAAATTACTCATTATCTCTATTGTTTTCATTTTTCTTTCTTGTTATTAAAACAATTTTATTGCCATATTTGCTGTCATGCTTCCTTTTTTTATGAGGATCTCAAAAGAATCATGTGCTTCTGTCCTCCTCATACAGAACATACTGGAAGACATCAGGTAGAAAATTACTAGATAAATGATGTGATAGCTGAAGTTTATGAAATCTTTCACTATTTTTGCTCTGTACACACTGACTGTCTCTTTCTGCTATATTAGTGTAGCCCACAAAATGTTATCATGAGGGAAAAGATGATTTTTTTTTAATGAAGTCTGTGAAAGAAAAATGGCAAAAATTAAGATGAAATTGCCAATTCAAATTCAGGTACCTAAAATATTATTATTTAACTGTCTAAATAAAAAGCAGACAAATCTTGTCATTCTGGTCTAAATTTCCTTTAAAAATTACAGTAAGTCCAGTAAAATAATAGAATAGCAATTAGTATCCTTCATGCTATTATAACAGTTAGAAATGTTCAGTACTTCTGTAGAGATAAAACTGAAGTTTTCTACTTCACCAAAAAAGTTATCATATCCTCTACATAGTGCTTGTACAGAGACCTCTCCTGAAAGGAACTCTACTATTTCAGAATGGACTGTGATAATATAACTTACATAACATTGCGATAGTTTTAATATTCAATTGCCTAGATAGACAGAAAGCCCTTGAAACGTTTAAATCACTGGAAAGCTTTTGATTATGGCAATATTGAAAATGGTTGTTTGATGTGTCCATGAGAAGATACACCTCAAAAAATACATTGAAGATAAAATGAGAAGTGAAGAATGGAGTTTGTTTCTTCTATTGGAATTTGTAGAGTACCCAGTGAAGGGTAGAGCTACCTACCTCAACTTAATGAAATATTTAACAAGACACAGTATACTCTTGAGGTAATCATGGACATAAGTTCAGATCTCATCGATGAACTTAAATTAGTTCATTAGCAAAACATAGCTTAAATAGAAGGTTTGCAAATACTCAGGAATCTATTTTTTAATTAATCTTCCTAAACAATGATGTTTAGGAGATGTTGCATATTAACAATTATGAAAATATCAGACACTGAGAGAACTTTTATTACCTAAAGAAATTTCTCTTAAAATGATTGAGAAACACAAAACTAAGGGTGAAACATACACTTGTTGCTTTCAGGGAATGCAATGAACACTTAGCTTAACGCAGTCCTCTATTGCCGACGTTTCACTAAGCACAACTTACCAAGAAAGCAGGTACCAGCAGGCAAGTGGAAGCTTCTTTTCCCATTACTACAAACTCCTCTGATACGTGCTTTATCAGATACAATCAGTGAATCTCCAAAATGGGTAAAAGTCAGTTGTGAAACTGCAGGATCAGGTATCTTAGAAGAAATGCGACCCATGTCTATTCCGCTCAAGGCTTCTCAGCAACATGGGCAAAACTGAAATCTGGTTTTCCATGGCAGAAACTGGGTTTCATACAAAACAAAAGCATGGTCTGAAAAAGCACCTTGTGTGGAAAGGAGATGACAAAGTCATAAAGGCCCATTTGAACTTCTGAGGTTACCTTTGAAGGATTGCAGAAGCAAAAATCGAGAATTATATTTCTTAGAAGACCATGTCTTCTAGCAGGTCCTGTAGCAGCAACAAGACAGGCCCTGGAGAGATGGAGGAAGCATCTGGGCTGTGATACAGAGCATTGGATAAGTTTGCTTGTGTTTACATTCACCGTCAACTAAAGTGATCTCAGTAGAGACATTTTGTGGGCAGTATCCACACACACACAGATTCCCGTGCAAGGTATAATCCCAGAAGGCTGAATCTGCAAAGTAGAATAAAGTAAAAAAGGGTAACTAATACCCCCTGTTTCAACATTTTATATGAAGCATCAACATCTGTTTAAGAGGTTGTGCAACAGACACAATCAAAGCGTATCACTGAAGTGAAAACACAGAATCACAGATACAGAATGGTTGAGGTTGAAAAGAACCTCCAGAAATCAACCAGTCCAACCCCCCCAACAAAACAGGTTCACCTAGAGTAGGTTGCACAGGATCATGTCCAGGTAGATTTTGAGTATCTCCAGAGGACACTAAACAACCTCTTTGGGCAGTCTGGTCCAAAGCTCTCTCACCCTCACTGCAAAGCAGTTTTTCTTTATATTCAGATGGAACTTCCTGTGTTTCAGTTTCTGCCCAGTGTCTCTTGTTCTATTGCTTGGCACCACTTGACAAGTGGTGACACTTGGCTCAATCCTCTTGACATCTACCATTAAGGTGAGATGCAGTCTGCCCAGACCCCTTTCTGTTCATTTAAAGAAACTGCTGAATGGGCTCTCCTAAAACCAACTATTCCAAAGCTACTTGTTGAATAAAGTAATAAATTACGGAATTTTTAGGGTTGATACGTAAACTTTTATTTTCCCTTTTCTTCTCAGTTTTCCCAATAAAAAGCTCACTGTTGAATTTGAGTTTGTCAAATGAATCTGTATTCTGACCTAATGTCTAGAGCTTCTAGTTTGTTTGACCTTTATTAAATAGCTCACTCTAACTTCACAAGTCAAAGGTGATGAGAAAGAGCCTAATGAGTTATGCTGTCATTCTGCCAAATAGAAAATTAGGAAAGAAATTAGATGAAAATCTACTCAGGTATTAAAGGTTCTAAAGCTTTTATTGTTATTCATTTAGCTCATAACAAACAATTTAATGTAGTTTGACATGACCTGCATGTTTGTTCTCTGCTAACTCTGAACACATTATTACAGTGTATTTGCAAATCCTAGCGGCTTCTAAGAACACATTTCTTACACTGAAACAGAAATCATTTACCTAAATTTTGATTTATTACTGTCCATTATTTACTTATATTCTGTTCTCTCATACTTTCAGACAATGTTCCAGTTGGAACATGTGATACATTAGGACATACTATATCCTTCCTTTTAACTGAAGATATCAGAAAACAGAGTAATTCTTTCAAACCCCCCAAAAAATCTACAATCCAGTTTTGGCTTTCAGTTTCTCTGTTAGTTTGGGTTTGGCTTTTCATGTTTTGTTGGTTCATTCCCTCTACAAATATATATAAAACAGTTAGATCCTCAGAAATTGCTTAGATACATCAATTCTGATGTTCATAGAATCACAGACTCATAGAAAAGTTTGAGTTGGAAGACACACTTAAAGGTCGTCTGTCCAAACTCTGCAAGGTTTGGGGCGTCTTCAACTCAGTCAGGTTGCTCAGAGTCCAATTCAATTTGACCTTGAATATTTCTGGGGATGGGGCATGCATCTTTCTGGGTAACCTCTGCCAGTGTTTCACTGCTCTCATTTTAAAAAAATTCTTTCCTATATCTAGTCTAAATCAAGTGTCCTTTAGTTTAAAACCATCACCCCGACTAAAATATTTGTCCTCATCTTTCTTATAAACTCCCTTTAAGTATTGGAAGACCGTAACAGAGTCATAGTGAAATCCTAAAATAACTGATCTTATATTTTAAGCATTTCTTGCTTAAATTCTGAGGATAGGACATGCCTAAACCAATTAAAGACTTCCAATAGCTACAGGTTTCACTTTTAATAAGAGGCATTAGTTTGATTCAACCTGTCCATGAAAATGAGTGCCGTCTCCACACTCTCCTTCCAACTGGAAATCATATAATTTGCAGGAAGCTGTTTTGTTCTTCTCTCTAATAGTTGCAGTTTAATTTTGTGGTGGCCGATCATTTTGCAAAGTTTGTGTATTATTTGCTGTTTAAGTGATGGTACTGATATCATGAAGATAATTTGTGACATCTTGCTCAGTGACTGGAAGTATATAAAAATCCAGTACTTGAAAATAGAAGAGCCAGTCAAATGAAATTAATAATCTTCTAATAAGGAAATAATGATAAATATTTAGATAGGAATTTGAATTGCATCCAAATGAATTCTGAATAATCCATTTAAATCAATTAATTCAGTCAGATGAAATCAATATCAGAGTAAAAGTTGAAAACCATTTCTCGAATTTTTCCAGGTGCATATAAATCTTTTTTAAATGATTTACACTGCTTAAGAATTTAAATAGAAGGGTAGCTTAATATTACAGAAATTTAAAGAAATTTTTTGGGGGGGAATGTTTCCTTATTAAGTTAAATTAAAAGAAAACAGACTAGAGCAAAAAATGGGCTTTATTTAATAATGAAATACTAATAAAAGTATGTTTTGGGAATTTCATAGTCTGACATTCTTTCTTTGTGAAAGGTTACAGGAATATAGCAGAATGAATACTTGGCATTGTTAGCCAATATTTTAAAAAAATGCACCCAAACTAGGTTAAATCATGTTTCTCTTTCAAGACAAACAAGGCAGTTGTTAAAGAAAATTTCAAATTAAACATTTCACAGTCTTTATTTATGCTAAATAGTTTTAGCATAAAACTATTGGTGAAATCTGGACAATCAGTAATTTTGAGTGTAATTTGTTTTTACAAAATTCTGTCATTTATTTTAACTAAGCTAGATTTATTTTTTTTTTAGAATACTTAGATGTTTATCTTCTCCACTGTATATTAAGCCTTCATTCATGTGTAGATTTTATGTCAGAAACAGATACAGCTAAAGTCATTATATACTTCCTATGTTTTCTATCAAAGCCATTGAACATAATTTTAAGTATTTAAATAATTAATTCCTATGTGTTATGTCATTTATTTTAAGAATAATTTTATTATTTCTAAATATATTCATTTCATTTAATTGCAATGAGTGATAAACTTTCTCAAAGAGATTTTTTTTCTTTTTGTACAAAAAAACCCCAGGGTCAGTGTGTTTAGTGTTTTGTTAAAAACAGATGCTTTTTCTCTTTTTATTTTTTTTATTATTTTTTTTTTAATTTTATTTTTTCCTTTATTTCCTTTTTGGCCAGTAAACAAAACAAACTTACAGAAAAGTACTTGGAGGCTAATATAAGCTGGAGGTTGCTAAATTCCTACAGTATAAAACATTTTGTCATATAAGGTAGTAACTGTGACAATTATACACAAAGAGTTAATGAGAAAGTCCTTATTAAAAGAACCACAATAATTCAATAGTTATGGAGCTGGAAAATGGGAAATTCCTGCTATTGATCATAAGTGTACTCAAAAAGTTCTAGAAGGTCACTGTTCATTAAAGTGAAACTTATGACATCTACTGAAATTACTTCAGAAGCAATAAAAACTTTCACCAGTGAGAGCATCTAATTAACAGAAATTATTTACATGGGAGGGAACTGAAAGTAGGCACTTCAAAGATAGAGTACAATGGTTATCAAAGAGATAATATGTTTGATTATACTGGATCACAGAATAAGAAAAAAACTATAGACATTTTCCTTTCCGACTTCAGATACACATTTTTTTCCTCCTCCGTGTTTGAACTTTCCCAAAGGATATGGATTCTCCAAGGAGTAGGCAACTACACTACTTTTAGATATATAGTACAATGTCCCCACAGACAAAATTTTAAATTTCAGCCTGTGAACTCATTTAAAGAAATAATAGAATCATAAAATGGTTTGAGTTGGAAGGGACCCGATAGATAATCTAGTTCTGACCACCCTGCTATAGGCAAGGACATCTTTCACTAGAAGAGATTCTCAGAGCCCCATCCAACCTGTCCTTGAACACTTCCAGGGATGAGGCATCCACAACTTCTCTGGGTAACCTGTTCCAGTGTCTCACCATTCTCACAGGAAGGAATTTCTTCTTAGTAACTAATTTAAACCTACTCTCAGTTTGAAGCCATTCACACTTGTACTGTCACTACATGCCCTTTTAAAAATGTGTCTTTCCACCTTTCTTGTAGTCTTCCTTCAGATCCTGGAAGGCCGCAATCATGAACCGTAAAAGACAAAGGCTGTGATGGTAAGATGATTAAAATTTATACCTAAACTTTGCATGTGGATGTTGTGTCATATTGGAAACCAACATAAAGTAAACATTCAAATCCAATATAGCATTAATTCAAATGTGCATGAAGTTCAAACCGGAATTTTAAACTTCCTAGTTTCAAATGCACCTGAAGTCTGCTTCATGTATTCAGTTTTTGTGCGGTCCAAAATAAATGCTCTACAGAAATAGAAACAGAGGAAAAAAAAATGATGATTTTCAAATGTCTTCCTCTAGAATATAAATTTCACTAGAACTTATAGTATTTTGGAACTGTCAAAAAAAAAAGAATTAACTTTAAAAAACTTATCAAATATATATTAATATTTATTTTAATTACAGCTGTCCAGATTTATATTAAGAACGTCTATTTTTTATTGCACTTGGATGTTGATTTTTAGAAATGTTGAGCATTAAAAACATAACATACTGAAGACTTAGCCATACAGTATTCAGAAGGAGTGATGCCAGACATCTATAAAGCTAGCAAGATAAGTAACTTCAGTGTCTAGAGACTTGTGTGCCATTTTTATAATTTATGTTTTTTTTTACTCACCCATGACATATACATATATTCTCCAGGTAAAATGGACAATAAATAGTAAAGTCTAAAAACATTGCAAAAATTGAAAGTAATTGCTTGCATATCTCTCATTTAAAGCACACACAAATTTATGTAAACACATATCAGACTGATACTGGCAAATTCCCAGTGTCATTCTCATCAATGGTCCTGACTTATTCCACTACTCAAGAAGGATGGTCTAAATCCAAACCTAATCTCTGGTTTGAAAATCTGCGTTCTGTCTTGACAGAGATCAGATTTCATTCCCAACCTGTCACCCCCTTTTGCAATCCCTGTGTAACATATAATGGATGTTCGGAATAGTCTGAAAGATAACCACAAAAGAAATTATGTCACTTGTGTCTCTTCCAAACATTTTACAAAGGAATCTTATAACACCTTCAATATCACATAAGCAATTTGTCATCCCTTGATCAAACATTAAATGATATGTTATGACTAACCCTTACAAGAAAGTTGTGGAAGGATGCCTAATTACCTCATAATATGTGGACTGAGCTGCAAAGTGGAGAGAATGTGTAGGGGGAAAGCAAATGTTAATCTAGGGAATTGCAAAGTGAATGATGTGTTATCTCAGCTAATACAGCAGAGATTTCAAGGAGATAAGACCTCATCTGCTACCCTACCTGCAGTCTCACATTACCCATTTATTGTGGTGAGCGACCCAACCCTCCAGGTATTCCTCTAAGACACAGAAATGCTGAAAGTTTTCACTACAGCACTCCATCTGGCAATATCCACACCGTGAAAGACTCATCAGTTTAAATATCATAATATTTCAATCCAGAAACCACTGAACCATAAGGCTATCATTAGTGAAAAAGATCATGATTAAGTAATTTTTTCAGTGCCAGACTTTCAAACATAGATACCTATCTGCCTCCTATAAATGCTAACATTGAAGGCATCTGTGTTACCTCAGAGTTATAGTCAATAGCTTAAAGAACATTTCAATGTAATGTCCAAAGCTTACAAACAGGAATAATTATTAACCTGAGATATCTTTCTGCAACAAGTAATGTACACGGCACATTGATGTCTGGCAGAGTTTGATCACCCAACCTCTGATTTTTATTAGTGCTAGTGCTTTGTTGCTTAGATGTTATTCATTTTGATAGGTTTATACATCTCAAAGAAAATACTCCTTCACTTTCTTTATTGAAAGAAAATGGAAGTCAGATAAAAGACATTATAGCTATCGGATCTCAGGAGTTTGGTAGAAATTACACAGCATCTTCTGAATACTAAGATCCCAGCACAAATAACACTTCAAGGTAATTCTATTTGGAGGTCTGGTACTGAATATTGCAATTACTCTAGCTAATGTGGATGATTAAATGAAGGTTTCTCTGGAAAAAAAATCTATTAAGGCTTTGGAACAATGGAGAAGATGATGGAGGGATATCAAATATATTATATTGTATTACATATTATATTATATTCATTCAGGTTTACCTTGATACTTTTCCCAAGTGATACTAAGGCACCTGTGCGAAGTTTTCATTATTTTTTTCAGAATTGAGTATCATTTACTCGGTGTTTATGGTCACAATAGCAACAATAGATATACAGTTAGGGAAATTTGGATATCTATGACATATAATAACATTCACTTCTATACATATAATTGTAGAAGCCCCAAAAATAAGGAGTTAATGTGTATGTCTCAAACACTGATAGTCATGGAGTTGTTGCATAAGAACACGCTATGCAAATGGGCAAGAAAGAGCATGGTGTGGCTGGAGAAAGGGGCCACACAGAGGAAGGGCAGCACTTTTCTGTGACAAATGGCCTTGTTCTGGATCCTGGAGATAAACACAAACCAGTATGGTGCAAGCTCAGGAGGGAGGTCAAGTAGTGAGGAAGACCAGTAGAGGGGTGAACAAGGCCACCAAAGACCTTCAAAGCCCTCCTATTCATTTACAGAAACATTTAGAAGAACAGACTGCATATGATAACCCATCTGCATAGAAAGCCAGAAACTTAGCCCCAGGGCAGGAAAACTGATCTGTAAAAAGGTGTCCCCAAAAAGCCTGGGAGGTGCTCTGCAGGACCCTGGACACCCTGTCAGCCAGACCAACACTGGACCCAGGACTGGTGATCTCCTTTCCTCTCTCTCTCTCTCTCCCCCCCTCCCTCTCTTCCCTTTTTTCTTTTATTTCTCTTACTACTAGAAGATAAGAGACTAACTTGTACCAATTTCCATGCCAAGTGTATAATTTACTAATTATTAATTATTTGTCATTCATCTTCAACCATGGGCAACTATGTATCTTGGGTGCTTCCTTCCTCTTAGGAATGTGACAGTTATGTTTGAAAAAAAATGTCATTAATCTGAGTAATATTTTTTCTCAGTACAGGAAGAAGACTGTAGAACTTTTTTTATTCTTTTTTTTGGAAGAACTTTCCATAAATTCTGATTGTATTAACTTTTTTCCCCAGGCCCTATTCAAATAATTAGAAGCCTTTGATGAAGGTATTGGACTTAAATACGTTGAATACAACACCTGAAATGTATGCAACTTCCAAAGAGTCACTGTTTCTTCACCAGAAAACATTGAAATGTTTCTGCAGTTTGATCACGATAGAACTTCAACTACTGCTTACTATATAAAATACTAAGTAATATAATGGGTTTTTTTCTTTTCCTGGCTTAGTAAGCTCAGGTTGAGTGCTATTATTTTTTTGAACTGGAGTCAGAGGCTGTGTTTTGGGTGCCTAACCGATGTATTGCAATTACTAAACAGCAGAGTCCATCCTACTTGGTCAAGTTGAAGTTCTCTTAGTTGACAGTAATGCTGCCTATATACCCAGTAAGGAAAATTAGATACCTCCAGGGAGCAATTCAGTAAACCTAGGCAAGTTATCAATCTTTCTCTATTGACAGCATAGAAAAATACATTGCTCTACAATGATTCAGTGATTCTGCATTCAGAATGAATCATCCACAAAAGTAAAGATAGAGCCAGTAGTCCTTTCTGCTGTGTTGTTAAAAAGTATAGTTGTTCATAAGAGTTTGTAGCCTTTGAGTTTTATTCTACAATATATAAAACTCAAACAATAAATAGAGCTGAAGATAGGATTTATTCTTCAGAACATATTTTTCCCAAATGTACTTGCTGACTAATTTAGTCTTAAAGAAATAAAGATTTAATTAATGTTCCACTGCTGATTAGTCCCTCAATTAAAACTATTCCGTATGGTATTCATGCAGAATAGCTCTTTGATTCTTAGGTGAATCAAAGTGATTTGACAATATGGTAGATGAGTCACTCTTTACAGATGCACTCCACAAAGACAACACCGGGACTCATACATCTAATATAAACCTTGAGCATAAAGAGTATGTCATGAAATCAGGTGTAATAAACAAGATTTCATATTGAAATGTTAGAGCCCTAGGTGAAGTGTAAGCAGCTCTTCTGCACACACAAACGGAGTAGAAAAGAAACAGTGTCAGCTGGCTTAAAAGAACTACTAACCTGTCCTGGCTGCTGTCAAGCTTATCACAGGAGGACCACTAAACCATCAAAGGCCCATCTCCACAAATGGACCACACAGGCAGGATGAAAGGAGCAGGAACCCAAACTGTAGATTCCTGAAAAGGGACTTCTTGTCCAGGCTCTACATAGGGCTTTTCCAGGACCAGCAGATCCATTTTTCAGGTGTGAAACCTATCAAGATGATGGGAGCAACTCTCTGAAACACCTTTTTGCACTGAGGGATGGTTAATACCTGTAGGTGTTGGGCATAATAAGGGTTGCAGGGGAAGAGAATTTGAGATTGCATAAGAGTAGTTATGAGATGTATCTGTGAGGAACCAAAGGTGGAATAAGGGAGGGATCTAGGTGTTTAGTGGAAGGAACAATAATGGGCAAATGAAAGGATAAGAGAATAAAAGGGTCTGGTCATGTGTAAGTAGGGGCTGGTCTGTACAGTCTAGCCATGTCCTGCGCCTGATTACTGTAGTCTGTCCTGTCTTCTCATTAGGCTCTACCTTCAGTTATTTTTCCAGTATGAGACTCTTAAGCCCTTGTGCATATGTGTTTATGAGGGGTTTAAGTGCCAACAAGTGGAGTCAAACCACGGGTCCAAAAGACCTATGTGTCCATGGTGGCAGCAACTGGAGATACTTGAGTGAGTTAAACACACTGATAAGCACTGGGGTTGGACCAGGGTTGAGACCCACACGTGCCTGTGATGCAACACCTGGAGTGAATGCAGGAGTGCAAGTGAGTGTGAGAGCACTGGGAAGAGCAAGCCAGATAAGCTGGTGAGTTGGTGAGGTTACCTCTGTTTCAAGTACATCTCTAAGGGTGAGGTCATGGTGGTGGAAGTTGCTGTTGGGTTCAGGGGAGTTCCATCCAATTATGGCTCTGGGTTCATGTATCTGTGTGTGTGCAGGTGCGGCAAGGTGACACAGTCCGCATCAGTAAAAGGAGAGAGGTGTACTATGTCCCCTACGTGCCATCCTTTGGGGAGACTGGGATGCAAGTGCAACTACTGGGCATATCAGAAACCTAAGCCTAGATGCTGCAGGGGTCTGTACTGTACATATAAACAAACACTCATAAATATGTATATATATACTTTTTCATATATATATATATATATATATATACACATACATAAACTCCAGCTGAGCAGGGTGGAGGTGCACTAGACTCAATACTGGACCTCCCTCCTGCTCAGCCAGTGAGGTTGGTGTTCATGTGTTCTTGAATGCTTTGTAAGTGCATCTGTGTTATCTGTGTGGCCAACCATGTATGTTTGTGTATATATTGCATATAGAGTAAGCAGAGTAAGCTGCCTAACACATACTCAGCCTTGCTGCTGGAGAGATCGGCTCTTGAATCATACTATGAGAGAGTAGACACTGACACAGGTGGCCCAGCAGATGTGGGAGGAGGAATCTCCTACAATTCCTAAGCTTGCCAGATCAGATAGTTTTATCAGATGTTAGAGCTGCTTCTGCATATTTTACTTCTGCAGTGGTACCAGACTGCAAGATCCAAATTAGAGAATTCCTACCTGCAAATCACCATGACAATTTCTGAAAGCAGGCTAAACTGGACTTTTGAGCTATTATGCAGGCACTACAGCCTAAGCAGTTGGTTTGTTCATGCTATTTCTCTGAACTTCATGAACTCTATGGGGGTAATGCAGAACCCCTCTTTCCACTTCCTGAGTATAGCTTCAGAAATCTTGGTGACATGATGAACACAAACTAAGAATTTCATCACCAGTGTTCCAGCTGCCTTTTTGCTTCCTTTCTCATGCAGACCATCTGTGTATGATTGTCCCTAACAAAAATAGGGGAAGGAAATGCAGAAGTTGCAGCACTGAGAAAGAAGAGTAAATGTTAAATTCACTGCAGAACATCATTACATTGTTTGTACCAGCTGCACAGTAATTCTATAATATAGCTGATGAGTGTGGAATTCAAAAAAATCTAGATACAAGAGCAGTCAGAGATTTCATTAAGCTAAATAGGTGTGCTAAAGAATTCTCTTTTAGATGCAACAGTAGGAGCATTGAATTGCTTCAAGTGGGTCAGAAATAAAGGGATACAAGTCAGAGCAGCTGAATTTGGGGTACTACCCAGTTGTTAGGTGTTTGATGCTCAGTCACTGGCCTGTGAACAGGATGGGGGGATGTCATGGGTTGAGATTGGCCCCCCTGAGAGTCCGGGGGCTTAGAGGTGATTGGGTGCCAGGGTAGTGTTCCCTGGAGGGCCAGTCACTGTTCGTCTTGTTCACTCCTGCTGAAAAATCATATCTACACAACCACCAGAAGTTGTTGGCAATTTCTGTCTGTGTCTGCTGCTGTGTGTGGGTGTTAGAAGGCCAAGGGGTGACAGGGCCTCCTTCTTCCTCCTCCAGGGGGAGGAGATGCCCTGCGGCCCACAGCCCTGCCTAAGACAGGGTTGGAGGCAGCATTGGAGTGAATGTGTTTGTTGTGAGGAGAGAGAAACTCTCAACCGCTGAGGTAAGAGAGAGAGGCAAGCCCCTTGCGAGGAGGCTAGGCCCTCTAGCCTATAATAATATATACTCCCTTGTGCTTGGGACAGTGTATAACTGGACCGAACTGCCTGTGGCCAAGGTTTGGGGGCTTTTTCCCTCTCACTGTGAAGTGGGAGTGGATGCAAGGCTTAGTATTGAAACTGAGCCAAGAGACGGGTTGATAACGAAACAGCTCGGTGCCAAGGAGGAAAACCCAGGCGAAACTGGAGACGGGCCAGAGAGAGAGGCTCGGGAGGTGTCCTGCCGAGGTTTGACTGGGGGCATCCGAAAACACGGAGGAGGAATGAAGATTCCAAACGTGTACTGTGATAAGCCACACTACAACAGCAGCGAAACGAGGTATAAGAATGAGAAAGAGAATGACACAGCAGAGACAGCACAGAACCAAGGAGAAAAGACTCAGAGCTATCTTGGACTTCATGAAGAAGAAAGGACTTCAGCAACAGCTGGAGGTTGGTGGGGGAGTGTTTCAGGTTCCCTGAACACTCCCACGAGAGAGACTACTTTTACTATCAGCCTAGAAGGCTTTTCCTGGACTAAAGTTAAAAGGAGAGGCTTAAAGGCACTGATAGAAGTGTAGTACACATATATAGTTGCTTTTAGCTTGTATAGTATTTATTTGTGTAAATAAATGTATATTACTTCCCCTTTCCCCCTATAGATGCCTCTTGCCTGAAAGTTTTCTCTTTGGTGTTGAGATAAAATTGTGGGAAGGGGTGGGAGAAGCCTGGAAATTAGATTTTGGATTTCTAATGTGGCTCAAACTGCCACAGGAGAATCACCAAGAAGCTGAAATTGGGCTGTGGGCTGTAGACAGGGTAGAGGGAGCCCCAGAGTACAGCTGGGGAGGGATAGTCAGGGCTGGTGATGCCCTCTGGACGCTGGCACTGGAATAATGTCATCACTACTGTGATAAGTAATACATTAGTAGCTAATTCATAAGCCGTATAATTTATATGGAACAGAAATGAATGAAAATATTTTTTTCATCTAGGGAAATCTGCATTTCTTCCCCATTAATTCTTTTATAATGAATAATGCAGTAGGAAAGATTCTAATTATAGAATGCCTTCACTTTGGATAGAATTCATACATTTTTTCCATCTTATTAACCCCAGCACTTCTTTCTTGATGTGGGAGGATAATTTACACTCATTCCTTTGTTTAATTGTGCCACTTACACAACAGGTGCTCTCTGTGGTAGTTCATATCATGTGCAGATCAATGCTGTGGCACTGTTGAGCACTTCCGTATTTAAATTCTTAATAATATATACTCCCTTGTTACATTAAAATGTAGGAAGTAAGAAGCTTGCCTGCAAAGGTTGATAGGATTTGGTCATGCAATGTTTCCCTTCTTCCAGCTCATGAATAATCTTTGGTTGGGTATCATTTCAGGATGCACAAAATTCTAGGACTATGCATGAGATAATGAACAAGTGAATACTTTCAAAATATCCAGTCCAGAAAGAAAATAGCCCCTTTGTCCATCTCTTTGGTGCACCCCATGCCACTGTAAATGGTCGTATTGGTTATTCTGTGACACTAATTCTTGGTATGAAGTTATTGTTTGACTTTGACAGTTTTTGACTACTGTTTGACAATAGTCATCACAATAGTATAGGAGGAAGTAATAGCTAAATAAGGTATAGTAGTCCTAACCAGAACATTACTGTGCATCGAGTGAATGATTCCCACAAGAGCTGACCTGAATAGGTGCAGATCTGTGCTATATTGTACACACTTGTTGACTTCCAGATGAACGTTAATGATTAATTGTAACAGGAGACCCTGTATGCAGCTCCCTTCTGGTCCCTGCTCTTTATGCCACCTTCACATATATTCTTAACTTGAAGATAAGCAGCATATTTCCATAAAATGTTCCTCTGCTTGACAGTAGAAATGACCAGCAGAGCTGTTTACCAATAAGGAACTCTTATATGATGACAGTGCTGCCAAACAGCACAGAAAGGATCTGTGCAGCATGCCACACCCTGACTACTTGGGTATTGTTCAATCCTGTAAAACTTGGGGTTCTCGCCGTTTGAAGGAATGTAAGATTATCTAGGTTATCCCCTTTCTCCTGTTATGTCTGGTAAATTATATTTTAATCAATAACTGACAGAACCTGAGTGTCTTTCTTATTGGAATCCATAACAAACACTTTCATCAGTGTATTGCATTAAGTATTTGCTAAATGTGTAACTCCGGTACCAGTGCCAAAAGCTACTACCAAGACTCCGTAGTATGTGAGTAAAAGGTGGCTAGAAATGGATAGTAATCTCTATGGATGACTTACTGCATAAATTGACAAGCTTATAGGTATGTTATCTTCGTGGACAGTGGTTATGGTTATAGAAGTAAACAAAGACTGCCTAATGCTACAAATTCTAATTTTGCATTTTTACATAGAAATTAATTAATGTAGGAAAGATTTGCTCTTCCTCTCCTCATCCCTCTCTTGTTCATTTTGCATTACAGTACAATGTTTCTCAGCTAAAATAAGACACATTTTAAGACTGCATTTATGCTAGTGAACAAAAATGCCAGTGGGGCAATGAGGCTGAGTGACCTGGAATGATTCACACTGATATTATTAAATTTTCTTCTCTTCCAAAAAAATAGTGGTCACATTCAAACCGTTTATTTGAAAGAGCCTCTGACCCACATTAATTCCTGAACTGTATCCAGAAAGTGTTAGGGATTCTGTTACTTTGTTACAAGATCACAGAAACTCTGAGGCTGAAAGGCACCTCTGGATGTCATCTGGTCCAACCACCTGCTCAAGCAGGAAAATCTAGAGACCAGGATCGTGTCTTGATCTGTATCGGGGAGGGGGGTTACTTTATCAGGGAAGGTCCGGGATATACAGACACGAAAAACAGACATCGTTGCTAGCTCAACAAAAAACCCCAATATTTATTACAAAAGGTGGCCAAGAAAATGAACAAACCCAAGAGGGAGGAACAAGGAGAGGAACAAGCCCCCAGCAGGACCTCCCCAGTTACCCAGCATTGCCTATAAAGTTATCTTACCGACCTAGCATACCTATAATTACCCATAGCAGAAGCGGCATCCTCGGAGAGTCAATAAGTTAACAAGCTGGCAAGCATCCCCGCCAGAAGGCAACATTGTCCTTGAAGTAAAGCTAGCTCCCCCCGAGAGAGCACTATCTCCTTTTTAAACAATTAATTGAGAGACCACAACCTCCCAGGTGTGGCCAGCACCGCCCCGTCAGGGGTTCTCAATCCCTCTCCCTTGGTTATGTAAGTGCACCCCTTCTGCACACGCGTGGCTTTCCCTGCGCCTGCGTACTGTACTCGGGGGGGTCTTTTCCAAATGAGTCTGGGGGGGTCCTTCATCATCCTCCTTGTCAAACTCTCCTTCAAGCGACCTTGGAGGACAACTAGCCAATCACAGAATACCAATTAAAACAGTTTATACAAGAAGCTCTCTTCAAGGACAACTTTCCCGTTTATCAGTGCTTGTTTTCCCATAACTTGGTAGGGAAAGAGCAAAGCTTTCACAGGCGGCAGGGCCAAACACAGACCAAAAGTATCAGCATAAATTCACCCTGATACATGATCTCTTTTGAATATGTCCAAGGATGAAGACTCCATAACTCCTCTGTGCATCTTGTGAAAGTGTTTGATCGCCCTCCAGTACAAAAAGATTTTTCCTGGTATTCAGAAGGAACCTCCTGTATTTCATTTTGTGCCCATTGTCTCTGTTCCTGTCACTGGGCATCACTGAGAAGAGCCTGGCTCCATCCTCTTTGTACCCTCCCTCCAAGTATTGATGAAATCCCCTCTCAGTCTCCTCTTCTCCAGGTTGAACAGTGCCAGGTGTCTTCAGCCTTTCCTCATAGGGAAGATGCTCCAGGCTCTCAATGATCTTTGTGGTTCTTTGCTGGACGCTCTCCATTATGTCTGTGTCTCTTGCACTGTGGAGCCCAACACTGGACACAGCATGTGTGTCTTAGCACTCAGCAGTGCTAAGCAGAGGGGAAGGATCAGCTCCCTCAGCCTGCTGGCAGTACTTTGCCTAATGCAGCCCAGTATACCATTCACCTTCTTCATCCAGGGCACATTGTTGGCTCATGTTCAACTTGGTGTTTACTTCCAGGACACTCAGGGCCTTTTCTCCCAACCCACTTTCCAGGTGGCCAGACTCCAGCCCACACTGGTCCCCTGGGGTTGTTCCTCCACAGGTGCAGGGGTCTTCACTTCCCCTTGTTGACCTTTATGAGGTTCCTTGACAGTTTTTTTCTCCAACCTGTCAAAGTCCCACTGAATGGAAATATGACCCTCTGGTATGTCAGCCACTCTTCACAGTTTGGCGTACATTCTGTCTCATCATCCAGATCATTAATTATGGTGTTGAACAGGATCGGACCCGGTATTGACCCCTGAGGTACACAGCTAGTCATTGGCCTCCAACTAGGTATGGCAATTGATCAGAAACCCCTGGGCCCAGCCATTTAGCCATTTTTCAATCCACCTTAACATCTGCTTCTCCAGCCTTTACATCATCAGGTCCTCTATGATAACCATGTGGGAGAGACTGTCAAAGGCCTTACTGAAGCCCAGGTAGACAATATCCACTGTTCTCACCTCATCTACCAAGCCAGCAATTTTTCATAGAGAGCAAACAGGTTTGTCAGGCATGACTCCCCTTAGATGAATTCATGTTTTCTACTCCTCATCACTTTTTCATCTTTCATGTTCTTATTATTTATTTATTCTGCCTTAGTACTTATTTATATGTGACCATTAGTTATTTATTAGGGCCACAGTACACCAATTTTAAAATTTAACTGGATAACACTGACTTTATTCTTGGTTATTTTGATCACTGAGGCTACATGATAGTGTTGTTGCAAACACTTGGTCAGGACCTCCTACATTATGCCATAGTCCTGCAGAAGACAGAGGGAAATGAACAGTGGGAAATAGCACGTGATCAAATATTCCATCTGTGAACAAGGGTTAAGGGTTTTCTCCAATCATTCCTACATATGGTAACTTGAAGGTTATCCTCACATTATCTTTCAGTTATTGTGTTTGCAACCAAAACTGAGCAGTAGCACTTTTTTTTCACCCTTTTTTACCTTGGAAAATAATCTTGGTTTTTGACTAGATCTGTTAATAACCTTAAAAAGCGAGTGAAACAGAAAACATTTGACTCAGAATATAAAAGTAGTAATATTTGCTTTATCAACAATTTTTAGGTGAAACTAATATTTCAGTGGGTTAGATGCCTTCAAGTCCTATCAAAGGGAAACTTATAATTCTGGTGTGTCTTATGGGAAAAATATTCCATTAACGTCATCTTTAATTCAACACTAATTTGTTAATGTTCAAAGAAATGGTCACCAAGAGGTTTCAACAAAGTCAGTTTGATAATGAAAGATTAAAATAAAAGTCCTTTGGAGGCAGATCTAGTAGTGTTATTTTCCCTCCTTGAGCAGCCCACTGATTTCAAAATCAGTATGTCATAATAACAGATTTTAATAGTCACAGGTCACATAATCAAGTTAATTATTAGTGGGTGCAACAATCAACAGCATACAGTAACTCCAGTAGGGAAATTTACTATTGGGGAAGAATAAAAAAGGGGAAGAGAGAGAGGAAGAGGGGGGGAAAGTGGGCAAGAGCAAGCACAAGGGAAAATGTAGACTCTTGGCAGCGGCTGACCTGGAAAAGCACTGACAGGGTATGTAAGAAACTTAAAGATCATAATTGCCTCAAACACTGTTAAGATCAAAGAAGGACTTTGCTCACTGTGGCCAGTTGTGTAAAGAAGCAACTACTTGTCTGTGACCATCAAATCCTACCCCACTCCTGCCCCCCACCAAAATATGCCTCTGTGAATTCCTGGAATTTGAACTATAAGTTAAGCCACCTGATGGGAACTTGAGTTAAGAGCCTAAGGAGAGGTAAACAAGGTTGGGGAGAAGAATGTATCACTACAAGGAGTCCATTGGGAAGGCCAGCTCAGCAACTGTGGCTGAAGGTTGGCTTTGGTTGGGTCTGGTGAGGGGAGGCCATAGCCTACCAGTCAAGACAGGAGGCCCAGCAACTCAAAGGAAGAGAAAATCTGAACATGGGACTAATTAGCATTGGAAGCAAGGGAATCATTTAACCAATAGAATGAGAGAATTGTGTAGCCAACGAGGATTAATACCTTTGGTTGTGGAAATGGGCAAATAGTGAAAAGTTCCAAATGACTCAGGTCCTCCACCACTAAGAAACCAAGGTGAAGAGAACCAACAGGATGCCATTTGGATCCATGAGTAGTGACACCTTTCTACTTAATCTGTCTCTCTCTCAGGTTCTTTCTCTCTTCTTTTCCCTGCCCCTCCCCCCCTTTCTCATTTCTTTCTCTCTCTGCTTCATATTTACTGCTAAATAAAATCTGTCCTATTGACTTTGGCATATGGTCTCATTTGCACCTTAATTCACGTAAAGGCATCTCTCAATAATCAGACCATAACAAGGTCTCAGGTGAGCATCTTCTGAGGGAGGTTCTCAGTGCAAGAGGTGATGCAGAGGAACAAGACAGCAGTGGGGAGGATGACACCCTTGTCTTCCCTTTAGCCCCTAGCACTATAAAGTTTTGTCATGATTCTCTCTTACTCACTATAATTTGTTCCTGTTTGTGATGTTGTTAGCACATGTTAGCATATACCAATCATGTGTGAGCACTGAATATTGATTTTCTGGTAAAGCTTCTGTGCACAAGTATTATTGGATAATGATGGTCAAGCATTTAAGCAACTATTGCCTATTTTATTGTACACTGTTTGGTTTTCTCTGTACTGGAAAAAATTGGATAAAACCCCCAAACACCTGAAATCTGCAAAACAAGAGGAAAGAATAGGTATGTAAAGAGGAATCATTGTTATGCCAGTCACAGCCATTTCCCATGACAACACACTGTACCAACACATTTGGACTTGGGAGATGCAAGCCCATGAGACCAACAACATGAGAATAACAAGATGGGAATGAAAGGAAAAATAAAATCAGAGAGGCTCCAGCACTTATACAGCAGCACTGTTGAAAGTTTACAGAGCTGCAGAGAGCATGCCCTTAACATTAGTAAGACTAAGGCACCTCAGGCACTCTATAACAGTACCTGCTATTCTATAAAGATGTTCATGATTGTATTTGGTATCAAAGAGATTTTCTCTGTCTGTATTTACTTTGTCTTGCTAGTTTTTCTTCTTTTAGGATAAAAACTCACGCTTAACTTTCTCTGTTTCAGGCATAATTTTACAAGTTCTGTATAATAATATAGAAGTGTGGAGGAATATCAACTATTCATTTCATGTAGAGACTTAATTATAATTCAACCTCACATTCATGAAATATATGAAACTCGTATCATCTATATGTGTCCAGAATATTAAATATTACTGAAAGATAACATTTGTAATACTGACTTTAGTTTTTCTTTTAAATTGACTGTGGATTAAATTGGTGTTGAACTAAATAATATAAACAGGACAATTGTTGCATTACACTGAATATTAATTCCAGAATAATCACAGAAACCTTGCTCAAAGGCTTTGGAAAATGAATTGCAAGGCAATTAATAAGGGCTAATTTATTGCTCAGTCCAAAGAAGAATACTTTGAAATGCAATGCTTGTGCAGGCAACTGTTCACTTTAATAAATTGATTGGGATTTTTCCTTCAAGTGTGTAATGAGAAAACATCGACATTTGCAATTCAGTTGTTTGAGAACTTAACACAGTAAACCAACAAGCGGCCACATTTCTGAAACTGTTTTCTTTGCTTGGTTTAACAGATACATTATTAAGAACTGCTGTTTAGGTTTTCATTGCATCACTGCTGATGTTCAATATGATGAGAAAGAAAATTAATTTCTGTGGTCAGTGCCAGTATACATTTTAAACTTTTCTGATATTTCTGTATGTATGAATTTAGGTGAGATTAGTTTACTTAGCAGAACCATGATACACTGAAGTTTCATTCCTTATTATTCAGAATTTATGTATCATAGAATCACATAATATGCTGAGTTGGAAGACACCCACAAGGATCGAGTCCAGCTCCTGGCCCTGCACAGGACTATTCCCAAGAGTCACACCATGTGCCTGAGAGTATCATCCAAACATTTCTTGAACTCAGGCAGGCTTAGTGCTATGGCCACTTCCCTGACGAGCCTATTCCAGCATTCAACCACCTTCTGGGTGAAGAACCTCTTTTTAATATCCAACCTAAACCTCCCTGATGCAACCTCAGGCCATTCCCTTGGGTTCTATCATTGGTCACCACAGAGGAGAGATCATCACAAGCTTCCAGTTTGAAACCTAAGAGTGATTTTTGTTTGAAACTGGCGTCTAATGCCTATTGTTCATGTATGTTTGTGCTCTGTTCAGATATGTTCTTTTTATCAGTAACAGTGGAAATACAGACCTTACAAACTTGACAGTTGTTTTTTGCAGCACATGATAGCAAAATATTCTGTGAACTCTACAGAAACAACTTACATTGCATTACTCCCACTTGGTGTGAGTTTCTTAGATGGATGAGTGCACTAGGCTATGTCAGATGTCTGTCAAACACACTGAGGTTATGACTCAGATTTTACAGGGTGCTGCCACCCCATTACTTACAGATGCTGATTTAGGTTCACACTTTATTCTGTGTCGTTTGAACACATGTAACACCTTACATGTGTTATTTTAAGATACGTGGAAGGTAGATAGATTTGTGTTTAGGGCAATCTTTTACTTTCTTTTCTTTTATCCTCCCTTTCTTATACTGACTGTCAGTATGAGGAATAAGAAGCTTTGTAAAAGCAGTTCACTATTATAAAACTGTTATAAAGTCAATTCTTGTACATAAGATTTGTTTGAGCACAAACTGAACTAATCCCAGAACTATGAGTGCAGAAGAGTACCAGTAGAGTAATAGACAGCATCTCACTTCAAAGATGATCCACATCACAGACTTTGGAGACAACCTGCAGTTCCCAGCAAGAGTCCAAGATCTCACAGAAAGTTTGTGAAGAGAGTTCAACTGTTTGTGTAAGTATATGCAACACAGGAAGTTTCCAAGAGAGAGGCTCCATATTGGACAAAAATTAAGTCATTTTTAGTTCATAGACATATAAGAGTGTATAGGACACCAACTCTTCAAGCAGCCAACAGGTACTCTTAATTTCACCTGGGGTAGCAAATAGATGATGATGTTTTCTCTTTTCAGACTAATTTTTGCTTTTCCGCACTGTTTTCCTCTTCTTGCAATTAGAACAACCCATGTCAGTTTCCAATTCCCACTCAGGATGTTTTTTTCTCTTTTCAGACTATTTTTCACCTTTTTATCTGTTAAGTTGCCATTACAGCTGTCTTTCTACTAATCAGTGATACCTCAGGACATCAGTGGTCTCCAAGTACCCATCTGTATTTCAAAGATGCCAGCTGGACTTCTCAAGGATGTTTCTAGTTCACAGGCCTAGATCGACAGTCCCCAGGCTGGCAGGTGTTTTCTCTGTCAGTGTTTGAGCAGATAACTTCTTCTGCTCAGTAATTTTCCTCTTCTAACCCTATCACTGGCTGCTCACATTAATTGCTAACTCCAAAGATCCATGTACTACAAACCATTGTCTCTGTTCAGTCAGTGATTCTTACTGCAGCCCTTGTGGTTTAATTGGCAGTAGCAGAATAGGCTTATAGCATCTCATATAGTGTTCTCTAAGCTACTGTGTTTCATAACTGTCTTCCAAAATGAAAGAAGCAATTTGCCAACTAACCACAAATAGAAGTGTTCCATTCCTGGGAAGCATGCACTTTTCTTCAACCCTCCTAAACTTATCTCTTTCCTACAGAGGGAATAAGTAAGACAAGAATGGGAAAGGTAGAGAAAAGATACCCTCTCCTTCCAGTCGTAAAAATTCTGGAATAAAGGAACAGCTCTTGGCAGCTTCTCTTTCGAATGTACATGGTAGTAAATCTTAGAACAGTCTAGGCAAGGTAGCTGAGTTACCTAATGTTGAGAAATATAAGGACACATAATACTGCAAAAAAAATCTTGCCAATATCTGTGCAGAGATATCAAAAAATAAGTTTCTTTAAACCTGGAATGGAGAACTAATTCAGTCTTGCATGGATATAACAATCTCTGATAAGGGGCTCCGGGGAAAACCATGGATAATTCTGTGAACTGGAACGACTTTTTTTCTTTTTTCCTCTTTTTTTTACATAAAAGTAGGCCCACGATGCATGTTCTCACAAGAATCAAACATCTCTTGCAGTGCTTCCTTATGTGAATATGAATTTCCCATCCATATGCCTCGGCTTTCTCCACTTTGATGCTGAAAATACAATGAAAACTAAAACTCATGAAAAATGCTTTTCTGTAGGTGTATAACTACATGTACTTTTTTCACCTTTAAAAATCCATTATACAACTTTTACTGTCTACAAAGATGATTCTAAGGACTTAGTGTTCTAGCATGTTGTCTTTTTGGTAACTGACTGCTGGACTAAAAGCCTTCCTAAAATGTTTTGAGATTTTCAAAAGAGGATGTTTTATAGTGGGGAATCAGAAGTCACTCTTCTTTGTACTTTAAAGCACTTCAGTAAGACTCTGATTGATGCCTAGAATCATCATGGTTTTTTTGATGAATTCTGTGGCTTATATTTCTCAATTTCTTTTTTGCAGATATACTCACTAGTCTGTATATGTCTTTAATATTTATTATGTTTGTAGCTATTTTTGTCATAATATCTAGAATTTTACTATATTTGCTGTAAAGTCATGGTATTTATCTTGTTTTAAGGTTTTATAGTATAAGCATGGAGTTAAATTCTGTTTTCCTGAGAAAGAATTACTTCAAGGACCATCTTGAGTATCATCTTAAAGGCAATGAATAGACACATTAAAGATTAGAAGAAAAAAGCCTTTTCTTTATTTCCCACTAGGAAAAAAAAAAAAGAGGAAAACCCCCAACTTTTTTATCTTGTACTGTATACCTACATAACTGAATAATGAGCTTTGTGTCAATACAGTAATCTCTCTCAATCTGATATCTTCTTATTCAGTTTTATGTCAGTTTAGGTGTGGAAATTAATAACTGGAGGAAAAACATGAGAGTTTTCCTCTCGTCAATTAGTCTCCTGAAAGAGTTCACAGGTTTAGAAATATAGTTCATAGTCCCAGAATTTTATCCATTCACGTTCTTCTGGCAATTTCATACAAAATATGGGGGGTTGGTGGTTTTGGGTTTTTTTTCTTGCCGTCAAGTTTTTTTGGTGGGTTTTTTGTTGTTGTTGGTTTGGGGTTTTTATTATTAGAATTATTAATAACTATTTTTATCACAGATATTGTGCTGGCTTTCCATATTTTGTCAGGGAGTAGATAACATCTGATAGAGATTCTTGTATAAAAATGGTAAAATTCCTTGCCAGAAGCCCAGGTATTTCGCTTAATGTTCTCTCCCGTTCTTTGGAGATTTTTCATCTTCTGGAGTGAAGAACAAGAAGAGCTGGAGCTGGGAGGAAAATCTAAGATTAATGTATTTTTCTTTATAGATTCAAGACCTCTCTATCAGACATTAAATATCAACAGCAAGTAACAAAAATAAACTAAGAAAAAAAATAAATAGAAGTAAAATTGATCACAGGACAGAAAGGCTGAGGTTGAAAGGGACCTCTAGAGATCCAACCTCCCTTTTCAAGCAGGGCCTTCCAGAACCAGTTGCATGGTGTAGGACTCTATACTTCTTGAACTTCTTGAGGTTCTTGTTGGCCTCTTTTCTCCAGCCTGTCAAAATCCCTCTGGAAGGTAGCACAGACCTCTGGTGTATCAGACACTCCTACTGGTTTTTGTCCTTTGCACAGTTGCTGAGGGTATACTCTAACCCATTATCTATATCACTAATGAAGATGTTAAACAGAATTCAATTCAGCATGGACTCTGGGGTGTACCACTAGTCACTGGCCCTCAACTAGACTTCATCACTGATCACCTCTGGGCTCAGAACAGAAAAAGTAAAACTCACAAAGGCCGTATGAGCTCCCAGTATACTTAAACATACACTTTTTATTGAAGAATTTTCCATACAAAATGTGGTATGGAGTCAGTTTGCGAACAATTCATACCTAAGGCATTTATATGAGAGTTCTTTCTTACATTGCCTCATTATCTTCACTCCAAAGTCCTTGACAAGAAGTTGGGAATATATGTTGTTTATTAATTAGGAATTTTCACCTTGAGTTTCTGCACTCTTTTTTTGGAGGTTTCTATTTTTTTTTACCTTCTCTTAAATCCAGGCTTGCTTCTCCGGACACACACCAAACCTTGCAAATTCATATTCTGTGGACAGTGTTACTCTGCAAAATACTTTTAGACAGGAAAACTGGAAAGCAACAAATAATCAATTTTTGTCCAAATTGTGGGGTGCTAGTACACTATCACTGTCATATTGAGTTCTTCATAGTTGAGATGTCAGTGCTGGCAAGCATCAGTTAAGCCCGTGTCTTGATATCAGCTCAAATATTTTTCTTTTTAGTAGCTCATGGGGAGGAGAATGAGAAAGAAAAGGTAAATTTTGCAGGCTGAAACAAGAAAGTTTAATAACTGAATAATAATACTAATGATAATAATTTTAAAGAAAATAAGACAGAGAGGGTAATAAAACGCAAGATAGACAAGTGATACCCAATACAATTGCTTATCACTGGCTGATACCCAACCAGTCCACGAAGATTTATGGGCACTCTCCAGACAGCTCCCCCTAGTTTATATACTGGCCATGATGTTCTATGGTATGGAATATCCTTCTGCCCAGTTCAGGTCAACTCCCTCACAGCTTTTTTGCAGCTCCTCACTGGAAGAGGACAGGAAGCTGAAAAGTCCCTGACTTAGGGTAAGAACTGCTCAGCAACAACTAAAACGTCAGTGATTTATCAGCGTTATTCTCATCCTAAATCCAAAACATAGCACCGTACCAGCTACTAGGAAGAAAATGAACCCTACCCCAGCTGAAATCAGGACAGCCTGTTGGACATATATATAGTTAAGTGAATAAACCTGGGTAACATAAAATCTGCTTCTCTCTCTAGCTAGAGGATTTGCCTGTCTTTTTCTACGCACTTGCTCACTATATAGCAGCTGATTGACTATACATATCATCTGGCTATACCATACCTCTGGTTCAGCATGGCTGGACCTGACTAGCATTACAAAAGACTATGTGTAATCAGCAAGTTTCATGCCCTCATCCCTGGCTAATTTGACACGGTACTTCAGTCAAAGCATGGCACAAAAATTACTCTAATGGAATTTTCTGCAGGCGACAGGTATGACTCCATGACAGTCTCCAGCTTTGTAGGCCTTCATGAAGTCAGGCTCATTTCATAGACCTGTTCAAAGGGACTTGCCGCAGTTGATCTGGGAAGGAAGACGCAACAACTGGAGGGGTTCGAGCAGAGTGGTAGCTTCAAGTAGCTATTACAGTTTATTAGGGGTGGCTAGCTCTATTTATAGGGTAGATAGGGAAGGTTCTGGAAGAAAGGGAGGAGAATGGGACTGACAGGGGTTACAACCAACCAGAGAAGGAAGGAGGGAACATAGGATCAGCAAGGACCAATGAGGGAAACATCTGCATTGCAGTAAATCTTAACCAATGAGAAAATAAAGGATAAATGTGAGGGGGAAAATATTATAAAACTCGATAAAAAACTGGGGTACAATGAATTCAACGCATGCATTAACAGTGTATAATACTCTTGTTCGGTCGTTGCTCTGGCTTTGATGCGGTCACAATGTAACAGAGCACATTCTCGTCTGCTGTTGCTTCGGCTAATGTCTTTTGTAGTTGCTACCTGCAAATAAGAAATTTTTCCTCTTTGCCACAGGTACCTTCCACAGGGACTGGTACAGCTTATGGGAGGGTGAATTCTCTAGTCCTTGTGTAAAAACTACATTGAAGAAAAAATGTATTTTATTCGTATTTGTTGGTGAACACACAGCTGAACATTTCAATTATGAAAGTTTCTTCTCATGGGTGATATATCAGTACATTATCATACCAGCTATAAATTTTTCAGAAACTGTGAATGATTTGTATCAATCTTTTTATTCTATCCAAGTTCTGTTTGCAATGGTTGACTTTTGTCTAGCATTTCCTGCCTTTTAAGAAGATTTCTACAGCAGGCAATGTTTAAATTCTACCATTTGAAAACATACAATCCCCAGTACAGAGAAAGCGCGAAAGACAATCACAAGCCAAAGTCAGTGGATAAGCCTCTGTAGATAGCCAATGGCTTTTGGAAGGACTTCTGAGGAATGAAAGGGAACCTGGAAGTGAGACAAACTAGAAGGAATCTGTGAAGCGAAGCCAATGGTACAGGATGAAAAAGGTGTGTGTATGGTGAACTCTTTGTCACCAAAAAGTTTCACAGCTGCTGGCACTCAGCAGCTTTATGAGAATACAAATTCTTATTACGAGTCTTGCCTTGTTTCTTCAGCAGTTTACTCCTTCAAAACTCAAAGCAGAAACTTAAGAACAATTTCTTAATTTCTTTTGTGTTTCACCCACTTCCTACTTTGCTTAATTTTCTAATTTGAGTGTTTATGGTTATCTATTTCTTCAGCTAGTTTCCATAGAACCTACTGAAAGAGAAGCATGTTATTGATCTCCTTCCATTGTATACTCTCTACACATCAATATTAAAACCTTTATAATTTTAATTATGTGTACCCATAAAGCTGTTATCTTAAAACATACAAATTGTACACGATGTCTCATCTTTCAAGCTAGTAAATCAAATAATTTCCTTTACAATTTAATTTGGAAAGATATTGAAATTAGTAGTCCAATGAAATCTACATTAGCTTGTTCCAAATTCAATCTGAACAAAAAAAAAAAAAAAAAAAAGGCAAACCCCTGCTTACTGCCAGAAATCACTTTATTAATCACATTAATCTCAATTACTGCAGTAAACCAAGGCCTGTACTAAGCAAAATGCTGTTGAAACAATTACTTAGTCTGAAATTGTCAGTGCTCAGTTTTTATGGTACACAGTTTGAGGGGTTTTTTTTTGATTGTTTGTTTTAATATAAAAAAGATTTTTTTTATTCTTTTGCAATGTGAAAGTATAACACAGACACATGGATTTAAAAACGACCCACATCGTAAAACCTCACTGTTTTCCTTTGGTTATAGGGATTACTTTAAGTCTGTATAGATGCTTGAAGATGGAAATATAAAATAAAATGGAAGGGAATACTGATGTATAGAAAAATACACAAATCCTTTGTAGAGAGTGAAACTCAGATTTGTATGACTTCAAACTATTTCTGAAGTTTATAGCTGGAAACACAACATTCAGCTGCTCCACTTGTATTTAATTCAGTCTTACCTTTGTTTTTATTTTCTCCAACACCCTATAACTCAGTGCTATTTAATCTTTCTGCAAGGCTGACACACATGGAGTACCCCCTTCACCACTACATGAATTCATAAAAACACTGTCTAACTGATGTCTGACTATTACACAGTGCCTAACAGTAACAAAACAGTAAAGAATTTTTACGTACTCTTATTTGATTGGTTTGTATTACTCCATCTTGTTTTGTTGACTACATGATTTGCTCCTCAACTTTATTTATAGGAATAATTATTAGATTTTTCTTCATTTCATGTTTCTCTATTTCTTCTCCATTTTTTATTTCTTCATTTCATGTTTCTCTATTTCTTCTCCATTTTTTAAGTGCCAAAACCATATTGCTTTGATGGGCAATGTTTCATTGGCTGAAACTGGTAACTGAAATGGAAAGTTTTACAATTACATTTAAAATGCTTTTAATAATAAGTTAATAATTAAAATGCACATGTTCAAAACTTTTTCTTTTTTCACAGTTTTGAATAAATACAATATACTCACAAGGCAATTGGACTGTTTTCTTTCTAATATGATGGAGTACAAGACAAGTGTGAAATGCTTGCTTAAGTTCCCAAGATAAAAGCCAATTTACAAGATACAGAATGGTTTTTACTAAATTGTTAGTGGTTATTTGCTTGCTTGGTTTTTTGTTTGTTTGGGTTTTTTTCCCTGTACTTCAGAAAATAAAACTATCAAGAAACTTAATTATAGTTATCAAGTTTAGAAAATATCTAATCAAATGTTCTGTGCTGATATCTATTGTTTTGGTTGAGCAGGTCTATTTAACATTACATAGCTTTTATGTCAGCAGATCTAAGTGGAGAAAAAATTTGGATAGGGCATAAATGAACCATGGGCAGACAGCTAGGTAACCTCTCTAAAAAGCTTTGACAAAGCAAGAACAAGTCCTTTGAACTAAGCTTTTTTAGACTGATTTATCTAGTCAACAGTCTACCTCTAGAAAACAGAAGTCCATGGCGAATATATGCCCTACACAAGAAAAAACCTGAAGAGCTTTTTAAACTCTGATCTCTCAAATACAAAAGTTAGAACACTATTTAAAATATTTACATATTAGATCATAGAAATTAATAAATAACATTTTTCTATATTTTGATTGATAAAAATTATTGTAACTGGAAGAATATATCTATCAAATATATATACCTTTAAACAGATAGTATTGAAGGAATTATATTAGCAAAATAGGTAAAGCAGTTTAGTTTTGATTCTTTTAGGAGTTCTGAAGAGATTCCTGTTGTGGTTAAAGCTGTCTCTTATCATTTTAGTGGATTTGAAAAATCACACCAACATTAGAGAAATGGCATAGAAAAAACACAGTGTTTATGCAGTAGGCTTAATAGTTCATGTTAGATTATTATTCCAAAATTTGACTTTAAGCTTTTACTTTGATGTCATGAACTTCTGATCAATCAGAATGCAAGCTCTAAAGGTACAATATATCTTGAGAAAAATCAATAACTCTACTTTGTCCTGTTTTAAAGATAAGATGAAAATTTACAACAGTCAATGCACATTATTGTAACTAACCCCTAGGAGTCCAAAGACATACTAAATGGGTACTTATGAACGATAAAAGGTTCAACTCAGACCTTCTCACCTCCTTTTATAGACAACCATTGCAAAATAAAAACTTTACTATTGATAAAAGGCTTGACTTAGCATCATAAATGGATATATTCATAGCTACACCAGAGCCTACACACCTCACCCCTTAAACTAAATGTAAATCTAATTCACAGAGCACCCAGAGTTGTATGCTGCTGCCGAGGTCAGATTTTAGAAAATAGAATATTCTTAAGGTTTTCCAAAATACTGGGGAAATCCCAGTTGGACTTCAATGATCTTTGTGGACCCCTTTCAACTCAAGATGTTCTATGATTCTACAAATCAATCCCTCAGCCATGCTTTAATTTCAGTGGCATGGATTTTCAGTCAATTTCTGCAGAAGATAATTTATCACAGCCCTGTACTGCTGCTTCTGAGAACTGTCCTCTGTGACCAAAGTATATCATCCAACTGGTTGAGATAACATCAGGTAATATATGAATATTACACTTAAAGTTAATTTACTTCTACACTTAGACTTTTTCAGTTATTCCATTGTAAAAAACTACTGACCTAAAAAACACTCTTGCCTACAGCCATTTTCTAATACTTGGGAGAGATAAGCATTATAATGGAGAAATGCATTTTAATTTATGGAAGTCCTCCATTTTTGCTAATAACATTTGCTTTTTCTCTTTTCTTATTTCTTCAAGAAAATTTTAGAGAACTATAGAAAATTCCTCAGCCCATGGTTACCGACCACCAAAACAACAGTAATAAAGGTTTAAACATGGAAAAGAAAAAAAAAAACAAAAAAAAAACCTCAACAAGACAAATCAGCCTCTCCTGTTAGATTTATAGTATGACCTTAAAGATCCATTCCTAAATTTGGGGAACTACTTGGAAAAGAACTTCCCAACTTGGTGTGAAAAAGCGATTGTTTAGTTTAGGCTTGGTTCTCGCAGCCTCATGGACCAGACCTTAAACCTGAAGGCTGATCACAACTTGAAGACTGTGCCAGTAATGCACATAACCATCCTGTACAAACATATCTGAGTTAACAATTCCAAAAGAGGTCATGATGATGAAGTCAACCTACAAAGTCTGATGTGGCAACTTAATCCAATTCCATGGATCCTGAACAGTTTAACCTTCTCTGCCCGGTTTCGAACCGGGGAAATATGGAACGCTTCACGAATTTGTGTGTCATCCTTGTGCAGGGGCAGTGTCTTTCTCAAAACGTTGAAGTCAACTACCTGCCATCACCTTCTAGACTTTTTTCTTCTAGGTGTTCAAAACTTGTTGTTTCTAAAAGAATAATAAAAACTTTCATGCATAATTTGCCACCCAAATTTTGTCTGACATGCATTTGTTCATTAAAATCCTGATAAAAGTAGAGTAAGCAGCAACTGTCCCACAGTTGATACTGAGGGACAAGATTATCTAAAACTCCAGCTGTATTACCACATATTCCTCAAAAGTAGGTCAATCCAAGGAAAATGCCTTTTGCTCTGATCTAACTCTTTTCTTGTATGTTATGCCTCTGAAGCTTAGGAATATGAGAAGTGAATCTTTTCTGACTAGTAATAAAGCTATTTTATCTTTGTTATTTATAAAACAGGTTCAATACAACAACCCTACCAGTAGGACAACACCTTTGACTTTACTTCCACAGAGAGTATCATACTTTGATTGTTTAAATATAAAGGATGACAACTGAGAAACTGGAGTTACTGTACAAATAAAACTTTTTTTTATATTAAAGCCTCTAGGAATGTTTTCTTCCTGTCATGTGCACTAATTTTTATCTGATTGAATGACTAAATACTCTTCAAAGTATTATTGAAATGTTGTTATGACATTCATAGTCAATTTTCCTGCATTTTATCCTTTGTAAGCACATGAATACGCTGGCATTTAAGAGATCTGCAGAAGCCTATGTGTGTTAAGACAACTAAAGGGACTGCTATTATATACAAATGCTCAAAGAGGGAGAAAATAAAAAAAAAATTTAGAAAAAAGGGAAGAGTGAAGAACCCAGAGAGGAATATGGAACATAGTGTTAGATTTCTACAAGGAACTGAACTATCCAAATTCACTGGCACATTCAGTGAACATATATATCTTACACCTGACATGTAGATCCTGGCAAGATATTTTCATTAATTATATACCTCATATTTAATTTTACTTAAAAATGGAGATCATTCAGAGTGGAAAAATAAAATAAAATCATATTTATTCACATGGGTCATAAATACTCCTTCAATGAATTCTACATGAAATAATTCATTCTTCCCATAGCCAAATTCTTACATAAAACTTTGAGCTGTTTATTTTCAAAGGACTCTGACAGGCAATTAAACAGCTCCTGAATGCTTGGAGATGCACTCATAAGAAATTAAATGCCTTAATCCCACACTATATTTGAAATTCATCAGAAATGTCTTGTCATTTAAAATATAAAATTTATGGCCCTCCTGTGATTTATGGGAGTTAGACTGGTAAATAGTTAAATAGTGACAGCAGTTGACTAGAAACACCAAAAAGGGTAAGTGTGAAGACAGTCTGAATGGAATAGAAAGGGATAGGATAGGACAGGACAGGACAGGACAGGATAGGATAGGATAGGATAGGATAGGATAGGATAGGATAGGATAG